>NC_083276.1:39172356-39484022 GCF_963506605.1 Zootoca vivipara
ACGGGGAATACGGTCACGTTCTCTCTTTCCAGATGATCCAGATTACACATGATTATTCCTTAAGAGCCCCTTCATATCTGGTTATCATATGGTACGAGTAGTAACCATAGCTGCCAAGTTTTCCCTTTTCTCGCGAGGAAGCCTATTCAGCATAATGGAATTTCCCTTAAAAAAGGGGATAACTTGGCAGCTATGGTAGTAACCGCAGCAAATGCTCTTAAATACATTACTCCGTATCTCCCTTTTAGATAACTTCAAAAGCAGGCCCAGCAAGCTTGTTTCTGTATTTTCACCAATACTACAAAGCAGCAATAGCACCCTTTAAGAGGGTAAAGTTATCATTGGTGCTGCAGAAAAGCCTTCTTACCCTTTAAGCAAGCATATCAACACACACAAACAGGAAAATTAAAGTATATGCTCCATTTCTGAGGGTGAAAGGGCAAGACACTTAGTAGGAAGCTGCCTTAGACTGGGACAGGCTGCCTGCACATCAAACCCAGTGTTGTCTATGGGCAATAGATCTCCAAAATCTCAGCAACAGGCCTTTCTCATTATCTGCTGCCTGATCCTTTCAACTGGACACTAAACCATCTGCATGCAGAGCACATGTTCTTCCACTAAGCTACTCACCCTCCCCAAGTCTTTCATAGAAAGAGAATGGAGGAGAGTACATTCTGAATTGGAGAGGCGTTCCTATATGAAAAGTATAACCTTGCTAAAATACTGAGTCTTGCTTAGATATCCTGTGGGAGACACCACATGGGATCACCCTTCTGGTGTCCCCCCTTCTGGGATCCCATTGTGGACCGAAAGCTACACCCACATGAAAGTGGCAGGTAAGTTGTGGAAGGACTCTGAATTAAAGTCAGCAGAGCGAAGAGCTCCCAGGGTAAGAGACTGAGACAGAAAAGGGAAACTCCCCGGTGATAGTTGGGGAAGTCTGCCATTTTCTGTGGGTGGCTAGGGTTAAGAGCTACCATTAGTGAAGTTTCTGTGTTTGTGCACCATTATGGTATTTTAGATACCTTGCTGCTGATTTTCTCCTCCCTTATTTTGTATGTTTCTGCAATTTTATCATGTAATTCTTATTTTATTTATATAATTGTTTTTTATGTTGTAGAGACATTATGTTATCTAGCGACATTTGTGTTTGTTGAAGACTGCTCTGAGGTCTTCTGATCAAGGGCTACTGATTAATATTTAATTTAATATTAATTTAAATATAATATAATTATATGTTGAAGGGCTTCAGTTATATGTTGAAGGGTTTATGTATAGGCAGTGCTCCTCCCCCAGGGGTATGTATACCCCTAAACATTTTGTGAATCTTTTGTCCATTTAAAGTATTTATATTTCCTGATTTGAACTATAAAATGGTGATTTTCTTGAGTCAAAATGAGAGTACCCCTAAACAGTTTTTTCAGAAAAAAAGCATTGAGTGTTGAGGTCCCCAAACCACCCCTCAAATAATTCATAATTTTTGTTTTGGGTTTTTGGCATGAATTTGGCCACAACTTTATTAAAATACAAAATATGTGAGTGGTTGCGTAGGCATTGGTTCACCAAGTGCCCCCTAAGGACAGAACTAGCCTTAAGTCAGCAAGGGGAAACCCTACCTACAGGGAGAGACAGGGAGCCGGGTGTGCTAGCCCTCCCCTCCCCTCTCCCTTCAGGCTCCCAGGGGCTCTCACACGGCCCTAGCCCCCGACCAGGGGTTTGAACATTGCATATCGTGCCCCTGTATTCCTGAACGGAATTTCCCCTACACACAGGCATAAACTTGAGGGGCCAACACAGTCAACAAGACCCCTCATACAACCAACAAAATAACCAATGCCTAACCGCCAACCTTACAAGTTGTGACTATTTGCTATGCAGTAGGCAAAACCAGATGGCACCAGCCAATCAGCCAAATGGAAAAATTCCTACCGGGCCCCTGCCAAGCAGGCGACCCCATGACAGGCACAGCAAGGTCAACACAGAGGCCTAAACATAGGGAGGGTGATCCGAAGTACGCAGCCAAAGAAGAGGAATAAACCATGTGCCTGCCTTTTATAACTCTGGGCTGTCCCTCTGAAATTGCAACATGCTTTTCCCCCCAACAACAGCCTGGGTCCAATCAGAACAGTGGCCACTAAAAGCCCCCACCCCAGCAACTCAGGGGTAGTTTTCTAGGCCCCACCGCAACACGTGCTCTCCATGAAGGAGAACCCGCACTGCATATCAGCGCCGTCTTAAGCGCCCCTGTCGCCATGGTGTGCCGGATCTCTCTGGCGCCCTTCCGCCCCGTTTCCCAGGGCAGGTGGGCGCGGCGCTGCTGCGCGGCGGGCGGGCAGGCAGGCACAGCGCGATCTCTCCGGCGCCCTCCCACCCCGTTTCTCAGCGCGGTGGGCAGGTGGGCGCCCTGCGCAGCGGACCGGCGGACCGGCCGGCCAGCGGGCGGGCGGGCGCAGCTCGCGGCGCCCTCCTGGCGGGCCGGCGCCATGGTGCCCTGAGCCACCGGGGGTCTACGATGAGCCGGCCCTGCTGCATATAGGAAATACAGAAGGAAAAGCAAATTAGACCCTTTATTTTTTTAATTTTTAAAGGCCAAACAGTACTCAGGCATGGAGGGGGGGGGCTATGTGCCTTCTGACAACAGATGCACATGGGCAGCATCCAATGGCAAGCAGACTACCACATAACACACAGAACTCCATAGCAGTAGCAGTGCTAGTGAAGGAAAGACTCATGGTTCAGCTGCGATCTTCAATTGCCGTGTGAGCACTGGACATAGCTGCCAAGTACCCCGTTTTCCCCGGGAAGCCCCCCGTTTTTACTTACCTTTTCCCGGTGGTCCCCCGTATCACTTTGTCTCCCGTTTTTCTCTGTTATTTTCTCCTGCCGGCGGCCATTTTTTTTCTTTCCGATTTGCCCTTCTATGGGCACCAAAAATGGCCGCTGGTGGCTTCAAAAGTCGCATCTACGCATGTCCGGAAGTGCATAGATGTGACTTCCGGTGCCGGCGGCGGCCATTTTTGGTGCCCATAGATGGGCGGAGCGACACCGGAAGTTGCGTCGATGCACTTCCTGACATGCGTACAAGTGACTTTCGAAGCCGGCGATGGCCATTTTTGGTGCCCATAGAAGGGCAAAGCGACACCGGAAGTTACGTCGATGCAACTTCCGGTGTCACACGGCTGCCGGTCCTGGATTCTGCAGTCCGGGACTTGGAAGGTAAGGCACTGGAGCCCCAGCACTAAGCCATGCATGCAACCTGGAGCTTTGCTCTAAATATGAGTTATGAGTGTGACAATCATCTGCACTCACCTGCCCCTCCTCCAAATTTAAACACCTGCATGAGTCCATTGCTAAAACCAAAGGCTATATTACTGTGCACAGTTAGTGTAATTAAATCCAGTCTCCGTCAATGAGATATCAGCTGCCCAGTTGCACCTAGGATGGTGGCTAACATGTGCCATAATCACTCTGTTAGTTCATAGTACATGCTGTTCTTTGTGTGTATTATGAAAATGCCTCTGCCCATTCATATATACATTTTCTCCTTTGCTCTCTATAAATTACCCTCTGTGTTCACATATAAGCCACTGTAATTTAGTTATTTACTGTGCGCCACAAACTCCATAAAATGCCACTTTCCAAGAATACAACTGAGGCTTAAGTCAGCATTTTTATGATATCATCTGTACTGGCAAAACATTAAAGGCTCAATATTTAATAAACATAATAAACATCCCTATGAAACAAATTGTTCATAAACTACCTGTTTAATTTTTCAGGGTTCCTGAACCACATATTTTCTTATTAGTAGCGAGCCTGCTGGGTTGCAGGATAGATAGGGCCTGTCAGGGATAGAATATAATGTAGCGGTTTTATGAATTATTTCTGTGAGGAAAAGCCTATTACAGCTGACAAGAGGATGATATTAGCCCATCATCATTCCGATGGCACCACCCTTCCCCCTTTCATCCATCAGGCCTCTTGTATGAGCGCTGAAAGCCAGGCAGTCTTTGCATAGCCAACACAAAGACAAATACTTCTCTCTTTTCGGAGTCCATGAAACATTTAGTATTTCATTTCGAATCATGGCAGATGACAGTAACAAATGGCCTAATGAATCTCCCTCATTGTCCCCGGTGAATCCGAAGATGAGAGAAAAGTAAAATCTCTTTCCTAGGGTTGGATTTGTTTGTTTGTTTATATATTTGGCCTGCACGGAAAAGGTTTCTGCCAGCCTCTAAAATGAATTTCTGGGTTGCTAGCAATTAGCAGCCGGCAAGCAAACAAAGCAAAGATCAGGTACTTTGCTGTGACCCTCCCTATTTTCCGATTGTACCAGAGAGCACAATTATATGAGAATGGATTTCAGTCAGCTTTAGAGATGAATTTTAAAGGTTTTTCTTTTTGTAAAGTAACTTCAAAGGTGGAGAGAGAGAGAAAAAACCAACCTGCAAAAACAATAATAAAGCAATGTAATGAAGTTGCATATTAGATAACGCTAGTAATATGTTAGGGGTGTATCATGAATTATAAACTTCTTTTTATTGCCTTTTTGTTTTATTTAAAGGGAAACTGCATTAATGGTGTTTGAATTTTTCAGCACAAATGTAGCCGAGCCATACAAGTTTTATGTTAAGATTGTTTTCTAAATGTGGCTTTCAAAGGCAGAAGTCCCTAGCAGATGTGTGGAGGAAGGAATTATTCCCATAGTAAGATTGTACTGAGAGAAGGAAATTCTTTCTTCCACAGGGCTGGGCCAAGGCGTTTCCCACTTCAAGCTGATGTGCTGCATCAGCGTTTGCCAACCTGGTGCCCTCTAGGACTACAACTCCCATCAGCCCCAGCCAACGAGGTAGTGCTGGGGAAGGCTGATGGGAGCTGCACGCCAAAACAAATGGCGGTTACCAGATTGGCAAAGGCTTCACTGCATGATTGAAGAAGTGCCAGGACACTGCCTCCAGCAGTATCTGTGGCCAAAAGTGCAGGTGGGTGATTTTGGACACTGAAATCAATGGCCTTCCATCGGACCCATCGTCAAATGGGAAGGCATATTACTTCAGTAATTCTTACAGGTATCCTGTACACCAGAATTATTAATCCCAGCATGTGCATTGGGAGCAAAGGAAGAGTGAGATGGTTGCTTGTGTCTGGGCTGGTTAACCAGCATCAAGTTGGCTGTCCCTGGTTTCCACTGACTTCTAGCTTATTTAATTTTCCATGTTGTTATCACCTCTTTCACAGCTTTATCCCCTTTTCTTTATTACCACACACGATAGTTGTAAGGTATAAATGATTGTTAATTTTGAATTAAAATATTATGAATGGCCAAGAAGTTTCTCATGAAGCCGTGATGATGACTGGTTGGTTTACGTCTCACAGATTTTTGAAGAGCTCCTTTTGTACCTACATAACATTTCTTTTTTTTACATGACGGATCACAATGGCTCACTCAGGGCCATTAAAGTTGCCAAGTAAATCCTTCTTAGTTTAAGTGAATGTAAGTGGTTCCTATAATAGCTATATATATATATAAAATCAAGACAATACCTTTGCTGAACATGAAACAGTAGTAACACTAACACATGATTACAGTAAATTTTTATTGCCGTGGCACTAAAAAGTGATACAGTGGCAACAACATGGCTTTTATCATTTTCTGATTTGAGGCACAAAATAGAACGATGTATTTTATGGTGTTGTTATTGCTGCATGTTCTGTGGGAAGACGGCAGGTCCACATGCTGCAGAGACAGTCAGGTAGCCTTTTACATGTTACAGCAGTGATAGGGGAGCTCTTTCTTCATGGGTTCATTCTACAAGGCAGTTGCAAGGTTTAAAGGCTTGCCATCACAATATGGACAGGGCCAGTCTAACTATCCACCATCAGTTCTAGTTACAGGTAGGTAGCCGTGTTGGTCTGAGTCGAAGCAAAATAAAAAAATTCCTTCAGTAGCACCTTAAAGACCAACTAACTTTTTATTTTGGTATGAGCTTTCGTGTGCATGCACACTTCTTCAGATACACTTGAAACAGAAGTCAGTCCCTTATGTATATACAGAGGGTGGGTTTACGTCTGTACCACTCCCATCAGCCCATCACCCATTTCCACCCCCCCACCCTCTGTATATACATAAGGGACTGACTTCTGTTTCAAGTGTATCTGAAGAAGTGTGCATGCACACGAAAGCTCATACCAAAATAAAAACTTAGTTGGTCTTTAAGGTGCTACTGAAGGAATTTTTTTATTTTCATCCACCATCACTCTTGGTCCTGGTTTTTTTCATGCACAGAAACTGCCCTAGCCACATGATGAGTAGAGCCTTTAAATGTTAGAACACTACTGAGAGATGAGAGACCACTTGTTTTCAACTCTTGTGCTATAATGTAATGTGTAAAGCTACCTTAGGGCTGATGTGTACAGGGATGCTCACCTGCATTGTGAGTTTTATGTTTGAATGTGTATACACACAGAGGGAGATCATATAGTTTAGTTGTGTGTCGAGGCTTCCCAGAAAATTACCTTAAATAACTCACAACTGACAACAGAATTATGGTTTGGTTTTTGGCAAATAATTTAGGGCCACAACTTTATTAAATACACAATTTTAATCCGAGTGTTGGCTTAGGCTTTTGGTTATTCACTCGTCCTTCCTAAAGAAGGACTATCCCCATCTGTCCATCCAGGACAGGACTCAATCAGCTGTCCCCTTAGGACAGGACTCACCTCATCTGCCCCACGTGGCAGGACTCACATCAGCTGTCACCATTGGACAGGACTCACCTCATCTGCCCACGTGGCAGGACTCACATCAGCTGTCACCATAGGACAGGACTCACCACTGTCCACTTGGACAGTTCCTGCTCCGACTTCCGCATGGAAGTCAAGTAAACATACCTGGGAGTGAGGAGGTGGCTGCGCCCAGTCATTCCCTCCTCACCTTCACCAAGAATGTTCCTCAAGGCTCTTGCTCTTAAAATTGGGCCCACCATTCCCGCCAATGGCGGGATGGTAAGGACAAGAGTGTAAGCCCCGAGATTCCTTTAACGGAATACTTCTATATGGAGCAAACGGAGGTGAGGGTAGGCATCCGTGTGCCACCCCCTCTACCAACCGATTAACCAACCAAAAGCCTAACCGCCAACCTAACAAGTTGTGACAATTTGCTAGCGCAGTAGGCGAAAACCAAGAGGCACAGCCAATCAGCCAATTGGAAAAATTCCTACTGACCCCTGAATACAGGCGGCCCCGAAGGCAATAGCAATGTCGTGCTAACCTGCAAGAAAGAAAGGGCGGGTGGGAGGGGTTCAAACGCCAGGCAAAAATGTGACCAGAAAATGGTGGACGCAGCTTTAAGAGGGGCCCCAACAACCAATCAGATCCAAGGAATTTGCATACACACGCCCCCCATTACTCAGCATGTACAACAAGATCCACAGACAATCCAGAAATCATTGTTCTCTCAACACATGGCCTTGAGAATTATCTCTATGATTTACCAATCTGTTCATTTCTAGTGCTTTGTGTTTCCAGACTATGCTCCCAGAATATTTGGAGGGATGCTATAGGAAAATTCTGGTAGAATAGCATCTTTGTATATGTGGTACCCAAGCAGTAGAAGGTCTATACTACAATGTACTATATTGTTCTCTGCACTTTGAACTGAGAGCTAAGCTTATTCTTGATTTGTTATGTAAGATACCAAATGTGGATATTCACGTGAAAATCACATATTCGCTGTCTGGTTTTGACAAATTTGCGACAGACAAAGTTGTGAGATTTGTAGTTAACTGGCCAAATATGAAGATAACATTCATTGAGGATAACATGTTTGACTGTAAAGATTTAATTGGGAATGACATATTGAATTAGTTTGTATTTTAATACGTACATATATTTTGTGCTTTAACGTTGTATCTATGTATATATTGTATAGGATTATATTCTTTCTTCGGTGGTAGATATGTCCATAATGGTTGAAGCAATAGCTCAGTTAGTTAGAGCGTGGTGCTGATAACACGAAGGTTGAAGGTTCAATACCCATAAGGAACAGATGCATATCCCTGCATTGCAGGGGTTTGGACTAGATGATCCTCTGGGTCCTTCCAACTCTTTGATTCTACAATTCTATGAATAAACAGTAAATAAAAAATAGGACTCATGATGTGTATGAAACAGGAGGCTGAAGGAGATGGATCTTCAGTCTGGCACAGCAGGATCTTTCTTATATTCTTAAGTAGTCATCATGTTATGAGTTTCCCCAAGCCCAGTCAGTGAAACCACTGTCCTGTATCTCAGGTGAAGCAGCTCATGATATTGTGGCCTTGAATTATGTGGTAGTGAGTTTTGCTATATGTTACAGGAGAGTTGGAGAGGCTCACATAGGAAGCAGCCATATATTGGTCAGTATAACTCAGTTCTGTCTACTCTGACCGTGGCCCTCTAGAATTTCAGATAGTGTTATCTTGCAGCCCCATCTAGAAATGTCAGAGACTGAACCTGGTACCTTCTATGATTAGTATTAATATTATTACATTTATTTATATCCCACTTTTCCCCCAGTCTGGGATTCAAGGCAGCTTACACAGATAAAATAGAACAGTCCTTCCTGATTTGTTCCTATGGGAAATAAAGCATTTCTAAATATTCTCTGTCCTGTGAAATCACACACAAAGTCTGGACAGCAAAACCGGAACTAAATCTTGTGAACATCCCCCCCCCTTCTGTTAAGGTAGGATTATAGATTCATGCGAAACAAAATCTTTAAAGGGTGCCGAAGTGCTCATGACACTGCCTGCTGTGTGAGTACTGTTGTAACCTCTGCTCTTCCTAGTGCATGTGACCACCGCTCTTCTCCCCTGGAAAATGCTTGTTCTTTTGCAGAGACAGCAAAATTGCATGTAAATCACAAGGAATTTTGCTTGCTTGTTTGTTTTAGATGACAAAATACAAATGCTTTAAGTGACAAATGTTTTAAATGATTTGGAAATATGAAAAAGTGAATGCAAGATTGGAAAAACGATAAACTGAGAGAAACCAATATTGACAGATCCAGCAATCCCTAGTCTTGACAGCCAGCCAGGCCAAACCAAGCTAAGCCAAGCCAGCAGCAAGTAAGTATTTCCATCACATGGAGGAGGGGGGAGGAGAAAGACTGTGAAGAAGAAGAAGAAGAAGAAGAAGAAGAGAAGAAGAAGAAGAAGAAGAAGAAGAAGAAGAAGAAGAAGAAGAAGAAGAAGAAGAGGAGGAGGAGGAGAAGAGGAGGAGGAGGAGGAGGAGGAGTTTGGATTTGATATCCCGCTTTATCACTTCCCGAAGGAGTCTCAAAGCGGCTAACAATCTCCTTTCCCTTCCTCCCCCACAACAAACGCTCTGTGAGGTGAGTGAGGCTGAGAGACTTCAGAGAAGTGTGACTAGCCCAAGGTCACCCAGCAGCTACATGTGGAGGAGACGAGACGCGAACCCGGTTCCCCAGATTACGAGTCTACCACTCTTAACCACTACACCACACAGGCCACAATCACTTCTCCCCACCCCTGTGCCCACATCACTTGCCAACTCCAGCCTCACAGTGGCCATATAGTGGGCCAAGTCTAGAGAAAGGAAGCTGCCAGATGTGATCAGGAATCAGCTGGCGAGGAGAGCCCTTGCCCTTCCAGAAGGTCTTGCTTTTGGAGATATTCCCCCAATGCATGGAAAGCATGAGGATAGTTAATGCAGGGAGCATCACATCATGGATTGGGCCAATGGGTACAGCCTCTGTCTCTGTCTATCTGTCTCTCTCTTGTGATTCATGTGGAGACAATTGACCGAGAGGGCTAACATTTTTCGTCAAATGTTACACTGTGAAGTGATATGTATCTCTTCAATAGGTCCTGAAATTCGTATAAAGAGCTGCACTAAACAAACACATCAACTACACTGAAGATGTTTTTAATGCTCTTACATATACAAATTTGTGGATTTTTGGTTTTTGTCTCATAAGGATTTATATTATTTCAGAAACAGATGCTGTGGATTTCTGTGATGCTAGCGTAGACTCAGTAAACACTCCTGAGACATCTTAAAGATTGCCCAGAATCCCTGTGTGTTAATAATGGCTTTGAATCTCAAATCCAACTTAAAAAGTACAGCTGAGCAGAAAGCTTTTGTTAAAAGTAGCATTTTGAAATGCTGTCAGTAACTATCATAAATATTTGAGAAGTTAATATTTTAATCTTCAGCAATCACACTGAAAACATTTTTAGTGACAGATAGTGCTTCATTAATAGAGTTCTGTATGTCTAATTGCTTTAGGCAATGAGAGTTGCATTATTTTGACACATGACATGCAATTAGTACATGGTCACACGGCTAAAGGGAGATTTTACACCTTTTTTCCTTCTATATTCAGAGTGAATAATTAGCATATTTTTTCTGCTGAGAATAATCATCAGAGCCTTAGATCAGAAATTGTCTAATGAGGTAAAACTCCAGTTGTTGACATTAATACTTGTGACTTTCCCCCTTTTTTTGCTGTTGTAAAAAGTAAATCTACTGCTCCACTTCATTTATACCCTTTAAAAGAAAAATTCAGAAGCATTTTCTTGCTGTGGAAGAATTGCATACCTTCAGAAAAGAAGAAAGGAAACATTTCTTGGAGATTTGCTATAGCATTCACTAAGTTAGCGATACCGTACTTCAAAAAAGACTAACTTTGGCTGTGACCCAAATTCATGCCAGAGATTATTTCAGTTGTTGTAACACAAATCTCATACGGGGATCATAATATTAATGCACTACCTAGGCATAATATTAATGTGCTATCGAGGTGTGGGATTTATTTATCCTGATATACAGTAGTGTACATGCAGAAATTGGTGTTGTTTGCTTCTTTCAGGTGCTTACTTCATATACAGACTGCGTGTGCAAGTGTTGTTTCCAGTGAAAATGTGGTTTGATTGCATTCTCTTTGTTAAATAAGGCAGATTTGGTTAGGGGTAATCTGACCTCACTGGATAGTTTGCAGATGCTTTACACCAAAGTAATGTAAAGGTCTTTGTCCATGGAGTTTTCTTGGCAGGGATACTGGAGTGGCTTGCCAGTTCCTTCTCCAGGTGGATCACGTTTAGTCAAAACTCTCCACTATGACCTGTCCATCTTGGGTGGCCCTGCATGGCATAGCTCATAGCTTCTCCGAGTTATTCAAGCCCCTTCGCCACGACAAGGCATTGATCCATGAAGGGGCATTGATCAACCTCAGATATGCAGATGACACAACCTTGATGGCAGAAAGCGAGGAGGAATTAAAGAACCTTTTAATGAGGGTGAAAGAGGAGAGCGCAAAATATGGTCTGAAGCTCAACATCAAAAAAACCAAGATCATGGCCACTGGTCCCATCACCTCCTGGCAAATAGAAGGGGAAGAAATGGAGGCAGTGAGAGATTTTACTTTCTTGGGCTCCTTGATCACTGCAGATGGTGACAGCAGTCACGAAATTAAAAGACGCCTGCTTCTTGGGAGAAAAGCAATGACAAACCTAGACAGCATCTTAAAAAGCAGAGACATCACTTTGCCGACAAAGGTCCGTATAGTTAAAGCTATGGTTTTCCCAGTAGTGATGTATGGAAGTGAGAGCTGGACCATAAAGAAGGCTGATCGTCGAAGAATTGATGCTTTTGAATTATGGTGCTGGAGGAGACTCTTGAGAGTCCCATGGACTGCTAGAAGATCAAACCTATCCATTCTTAAGGAAATCAGCCCTGAGTGCTCCCTGGAAGGACAGATCGTGAAGCTGAGGCTCCAATACTTTGGCCACCTCATGAGAAGAGAAGAATCCTTGGAAAAGACCCTGATGTTGGGAAAGATGGAGGGCACTAGGAGAAGGGGACGACAGAGGACGAGATGGTTGTACAGTGTTCTCGAAGCTACGAACATGAGTTTGACCAAACTGCGGGAGGCAGTGCAAGACAGGAGTGCCTGGCGTGCTATGGTCCATGGGGTCACGAAGAGTCGGACACGACTAAACGACTAAACAACAACAACAATGTAAAGGTAAAGGTAAAGGGACCCCTGACCATTAGGTCCAGTCGTGACCGACTCTGGGGTTGCGCGCTCATCTCACATTATTGGCCGAGGGAGCCGGCGTATAGCTTCCAGGTCATGTGGCCAGCATGACAAAGCCGCTTCTGGCAAACCAGAGCAGCACATGGAAACACCGTTTACCTTCCCGCTGTAGCGGTACCTATTTATCTACTTGTACTTTGCTGTGCTTTCGAACTGCTAGGTTGGCAGGAGCTGGGACCGAGCAACGGGAGCTCACCCTGTCACAGGGATTCGAACCACTGACCTTCTGATCAGCAAGCCCTAGGCTCAGTGGTTTAACCCACAGAGCCAATGTAACTGCATTCAAATCAGTAAAGCTCATGCAATCACACCATTGTTTATTCAGAAGAATGCTTGTACATTGTGGATCAGTGTCTTGGTCTGGGGAGGGGCACAGGGACAGTTGCCCTGAATGCAAAATTGTTCGGGACACAAAAGTTCAACACCTGGTGCTGCCTCAATAAAGCTGTGCGCTTCTGTTGCTGGGCTCCATTGAAAACATCTTCTCCATGTGAACCAGGAAGTGACCCTTCCAGACAACAGAACGACTCTTTTCTTATCTCTGGGTGATGCGGAGATGTCACCAGGCTGCTGAATATGCATGCGTACTTCGTCCATTTCCCTCCCATCCACCGGCGCCATGGTGCAAAGATCCCTACGGCGCCCCCCTTTCACAGAGTTGTCAACCTTTTTCTTAGGGCTGGAGGAGGTAGGCAGTGGCTGGAGGGCGGCTCCTCCGGCGGGGAAGTGGTGGAGGCTGGACACGGCATCTCCTGGCTCGGCTGGCTGCTTTGTGCCGCAGGGCCATGGCAGGCAGCACACCGAGCGAGAGGACCTGCACCGAGCGATTAAGGGAGCGTGCACCACTCCCACCAAGCGCCGGCATGGTTTTTTCCTAGCCCTACCTAGCCCTACCTGGAGTTGCCAAGAATTGAACCTGGAACCTGATTTCACAAATGAATGCACCTGGTGTGGAACAAAGTGAAAATTTCACAATACTGTACTTTAGGATTACAAGAATAATTCAGGACTTGTATACCTCCAGATTGCTTTATTTCAGATTCTTACATGTGGAACCCATTCTTTTGGCGAATTGAAGACCGTGGTTCATGTCTCCTCCATATTTCATCTCATTTGGGTGGGGAAATGGGCTTATTTTGTCCATTGTCTTGAATGTTAAACATGCATTTTTAAAACAGAGCAAAAATGCAAAAATGAAAAAGTCTGAAAAGACCACATTGTGTGCATCTGTGGTGAAAAAGACACTCAAATTTGTAGTCTAAATTCATAGTGATCTTCTAGTCTGTGGGAGACTCTTTCAAGAAATACATCAAACATTTAGTGTCCTTTGTAACAAAGGGCTGGCTTAAGCTTGAACATAGTAAAATACATTTTTATTAATAGTTAATATCTTTCTGTTCATCTGCATTCATGTGAATGAATTTCATTTGTGAGTGAAGGTAAGTCTTATTCCTGACACAGAATGCATACTGGACATTTACCAAGATTTGTATAGAACAAAATACTGTTTGCACAACCTAGTTTTAAATCAGATAGCTACAGCTATCTCACAATCACTTGACTGTATGGAGTGCTTTTTTTTCTGGGGGTATGCATACCCCTAAACATTTTGTGAATCTAAGTTTGGCCTCATTGAGGGGCAGTATTTCAATATCTTTTTTAAAGGAAAAAAGCACTGGTCATATGAGACAAATTATAAATCAGGTGAGCAGATTTGTTATCATGCAAAATCTGTTCTTGTTGGTGGCATTTTTTGTACTTAGAGTTCACTAATTTTTAAAGCTCAGCAACATTTAGCCACAAAGCAGATCATTTGGCATCGCAGCCATGATGATATAAACTTGTGAATTAACCCTAACACATTTCCTTGCTTCAGAGTTTCATATGACTCTACAGATGACTTCCCCACTCATGTTAGAGTAGGGGAGGGAGGGAGAATCCAGGAAAGTGAATGAAAACATATTTGTGAAAATGTCTAAAATTGTTAAATTTACAGGGTGATAGCCAGCTAAACCCCCCACTCTTTAAGATGATGACCCCTGAAATTTGGACAGGTGGCTCTCTGGTCCATGGACACAAATGACCCTGCCCAAATACTTCCAAAGAAGAGTGCAGCATTTCTCTCCAAACCGGGTTGCTCAGGTGGGGGGCGTGGGGGGGGGGGCGGTGCAGGTGTTGACTGGGCTCAGTCCCTGCAGTAGCTTTAAGTAGTGCTCAGATCCAGAATTCGTCCCATGTATTTTTGTTTCACAATTCCAGGGAAAGATTCATTGCAAAAATGCATTGTCCATGCCAATTTCTACTTTAATATTGACATTTATGAGCATTCTCAGAAATGTAAAAGCTTTACTAGCAAAAATTCCCAGCTTCTTCTTCGTTTAACTTCTGTATATTACATTTTGAGAAGTGGTCCTGCAAGTCATTGATAGGTGAAATAAAGCATTTATCTTTTCAGCTACACTGAATTATTGCCCCTTTGCTCATATTTGTTTGCTGATTAAGCTGTTTAGCATGGAAATACAGAATGTACAGTTAATATCCTTCCTTCTAACATAAATTGCAGGTGACAAAAACTGGGGAGGGACTGCAAATATTTTAGAAGGTACATTAAGAAGCCAACGTGATCTTAAAAAAACAGAGTAGGGTACAGCTGGTAGCAATAACATGAAATCCAAAAAGGACAAATATAATATGTGACCAAGAGCACAAATACAACAAACTAGGCCCGGTAAAATTGGGATGTCCTGCTTCAATTGGGATGGTTGAGGGGTATGATTTATGGCACTCTGAACTGGGCCTGGAAACTAATTGTAAAACAGTGCAGTTGGGCCAGGATTGGGGTTATAGGCTCCAACTGTCTTGCCCTGGTGAGAAACCCGGCTACGTCTTCGGAGGTGGCCCCACATATAACATGTTGTTGTTGTTGTTGTTGTTATTAATTTATTTATACCCCGCCCATCTGGCTGGGTTTCCCCCACCACTCTGGGCGGCTTCCAGCAAATACCAAAATACATTAAAATATCACAGATTAAAAACTTCCCTAAACTGCCTTTAGGTGTTTTCTAAATGTCAGATAGTTGTTTATCTCTCTGACCTCTGATGGGAGAGCGTTCCATAAGGCGGGTGCCACTACCGAAAAGGCCCTCTGCCTGGTTCCCTGTAGCTTTGCTTCTCGCAGTGAGGGAACCGCCGGAAGGCACTCGGCGCTGGATCTCAGTGTCCGGGCAGAACGATGGGGGTGGAGATGCTCCTTCAGGTATACAGGACCAAGGCCGTTTAGAACTTTAAAGGTCAGCACCAACACTTTGAATTGTGCTCGGAAACGTACTGGGAGCCAATGTAGGTCTCTTAGGACCGGTGTTATGTGGTCTCGGCGGCCACTCCCAGTCACCAGTCTAGCTGCCGCATTCTGGATTAATTGCAGTTTCCGGGTCACCTTCAAAGGTAGCCCCACGTAGAGCGCATTGCAATAGTCCTGCAACTCATTGTTGCAGCAATCTAACCTAGAGGGCAGATAAAATCCTTTTGGTATCATGGTGTGAGGGACCTTTGGGAGCACTTAGTAAAACAATTCAGGGGGCACAAAAAACTGTTCAGCATCATGGCTTCACAGAGGAGATTGCACAGTAGTAGTCAAATACAATATATATAGCTCAGAGTTTAGCCATCCCTGCATTAGGCTGAATGTTAAATTAGATATAAGACAGACTAGCAAGAAGCCCTGACTACATCACTCTGTTGTTGTTTAGTTGTTTAGTCGTGTCCGACTCTTCATGACCCCATGGACCAGAGCACGCCAGGCACTCCTGTCTTCCACTGCCTCCTGCAGTTTGGTCAGACTCATGTTGGTAGCTTTGAGAACACTGTCCAACCATCTCGTCCTCTGTCGCCCCCTTCTCCTTGTGCCCTCTACCACCTCCCATTCCAGTCCAAAGAGCCTTCCAACTACTTCTCAGGAGGTGCAACAGTTGAGAATAAGGGAAACCAGTGATCCTCTGACCCCAAGCCACTTGCCATACAAGCAAAATCGTACAGTTAAAGATCTCCATATTATCTAGTGTACACGCTAAGCACTCCTGCCAGCATACTCATTTGTATGGAAACAGCAGATTTTCTCATAGGCCATGGAAATAAACAAGGACGCCTTTGTGGACAGGGGAGTTCCTTTTGTGCTGTGGAGGTCATGTGCTTGTATAAAAACAACTGGATTCAAGTGACAACCTAAAGAACTCGAGTAGCTCATATTGGAGCCATACAATTGGATAAAGGATGCCATTTTAATAGGAACATTAAATGATGGTTTATCTAAAGGTATAATTTCAGCCAAAGCCTCCTTACATTTTTCAGTATTTGCTGCTCTTGGTTTTGATTTCTATCTGCCACAATCGCTAACAGAAATTAGGTTGCAGCTAGCTGAGCCAGAAACTCAGAAAGGATGTGACTTTTTCTTTCAAAAGTCGCAATTTATAGCTACAGGGTCTATTCTTCTTTCAAAGAGCACATATTACATTAATTAAGGGTAACGGGAATGACAGGTCTGTACGGAAGAAGCTTAAGGTTTCATAGAAATAATCTTTAGCAACAAAAATAGCAGGGAAGGAAGCGAATGTGGCCTCAGAAGTCTAAGACACTATATGTAATTCCACTGGTGTAAAGGGCATTATTCAAACATGTAAAGATAAACACAGGAGTACGTACTTCATTGAATTGGGAGCTGACTGCAAAATACAGATAAATCATTCTTAGTAAAGATAACAATTTTAAAAAGCTTTACCCTATTGGACAATATTTTTTCCTCTATTTTAGGGCACACCCACGATGTAAATATTTTGTGGAAGGGATTCAAGCACATACAGGCAAAACTTTCGTTTCAATCCAGTCCTGATTTTCCTTGAAGAATTTCCAATGGACACTCATCAAACACAACCCAGTCAGTCTATCCTCTCCTATTGTACTTCTGAGCCAGGTCTTTACCCTTTAAAATTTAATTTTCTACAGAAATTACTTAACTTACCTTTTTGGAACCAGTTTCTTGTATCCATTTAGGCGGCCTCGATGTCTTCTAAATGTAAATAAGAAGGTAAACTAATAGCGGGCGGCTCAGTTTAGTGACGCGGAACTTACTAGACCCCTCTAGAAGATTCCCTCTTCTCTCTGCTGGAGCCCGCTAGAGACCTCTCCCTCCCTTGAATCCCAATGGCTGGCTGACATAGATTCCTCTACTAGTCGCTAGGTGGCTCTAGATACTTCTCGGTTTTTACACCATTTCAGTGTGGTAAACAACTGATTATTCACCATCGCCCTACCTAATTTTGTTTTGTTTCATCACTTTATAACCATTTAGTTTTTTGTTTTGTTTTTTGCTTCTGGGGGGGCAGCTGCCCCCCCCTGCCCCTTGCTGGGTACACCCATGGAACTGATTGTTTGCAATTAGGAAAGCGTTGGGGAAGTACACTGAACATCATAGAATGAATGAATAATGGAAATATGTACAAACACCCACAAGGAAATCAGGATGAATGTAGGAAAAATGCTCACTGCTGCGTAACTTCCCCGCAAACGAAGAAGAGCAAATGCTCCGTAAAGCCCAGATATAGTATAAGCTCTGCATAAGCTTTGTGCCAGTAAGAAACAGGACGAATGCTCAATAAACAGATCATCGGGAGTCGCCCTTCATTTGATCACAATATGATACGATTCTGGTTTTATTGTTCATATTTTAGTGCAGTGGGACATACACATTTATTATTCTTACGCATTTGATTCTGTATTTTGGATTTCAAACATTTGATAACTTTTTGTATTTTAATATTTTGTTAGTCACTTTGAGGTGTTTTTTTTTGGGGGGGGACCCTGTGAACAAATGTAATAAATAATAATAAGAGCATACAGTGGTAGCAGAGTTTTCCACAACAGTGGGCCAATATCACTAAAGGAAGGCTTAGTTTCTAGCTGTCAAATGAGCCTCACCAACTCAGGAAATGACCAATGATGGTCCTGCAGATGATCTTGGCGATCAAACTGGGATATAAGGATTCAGACAGTCCCTAAGGTATACTGGACCTAAGTTGTCCTGGGCTCTATAAATTAATACAAGGACCTTGAAGCTGGCTGAGCAGTAGATGGGTAGCCAGTGCAGATGTTTCAGCAATGGTGTTATATGTTCTCAACTCGAAGCTCCCATCAGCCATCTGGTTGCCATATTCTGCACCAGCTGAAGCTTCTGAACCAGACCCAAGGGAAGCCCTGCATAGAACACATTACAGTAATCCATCTTATACCGCTTTCAATGTGTGCAAAGTATGGAAGTCTCAGACTGCTTAATACAATGGGATTTCTGAGCAAACATGCCTAGGATTGCACTTGACGTACTTTTGCAGATGACCTCCACTGTTTCTGTGTTGCTACTTCTGCGCCAAAGTTTTATTTAATATAGTCTTGTGGGAGTTAAAACTTTAAAAAAAAAATCCTTGCATAAATTATTTAATGTGCTCATTTTGGAAACTAGTGGTAATTACGATGACTAGTTAATTATAGCTTCTTCAGAACTTGACAACAATTCTAATAATGCAATTGAAGAGGTGTGTGCAGTTGATCTTAATTGGAGGAGATGACATTATTTACCAGAATAAGTGATGGTACATAATCTCACATTCCTAATTATCAGTGACGAACCAACATCAAAAGAAGTGGAGGCTTCACTCTTTCAGCTGAAGGCCCCAAATATTATTTATCTTCTGCATGTCTGAGTTATTCAGATTTTGTGTTAAGTACAGCAGACAGGTCAACATTCTGTCTACTTAGTGAACATTTCTTAGCTCGTTACAATAATCTAATTGTAATTCGCACTCAACAGACAGATGTATTTAAATGGCCCAATAAATGCTCGGCTGTTTTACTGACCCAGGAACTGCCTTCAAGGCTTTGTACTCCAGCATCATGCACCAGAGCAGGAGTGGCCAACCCACAGCACTGCGCCGGATGTTGTCGAACTCCTATCAGTCCCCCAAAACATGGGCTATTTATTTAATTAATTGTATTTATTCATTTATTTATTAAATTTCTATACCGTCTTTCATCAGAAGATCACAGGGCAGTTCACGACATAAAAATACAAAAGGAGAACACAAAATACACAATAAACCAAAAACACAAACACACCAATAACCCCTTATCCCAAAAACACATTTCAAAGGCCATAGAATGTTAATCAGCCAAAGGCTAGTTTGATCTGGGGGTTGTTACTGCCTCTCAGCTTCGCAGAGTTCTTGTGAGGTTAAAATGGATGGAGGAACCATGTACGACGTACGCCATCTTGATCTTCTTGGAGGAAAGTTGGGATATAAATGTAATAATAAATATTTGGCCATATGTTGGCTTATGGACTAAGAGGAACAGGTAGCATGGTGGGCAAACGTGATAAGTAAATGAGCACTGTACATTTATGGTCTCCATGAAGCATCAGGATGGACTCTTGGCAAATAAAAGCTCTGGATCTGAAAGCCTACTGACATAATCCAGCTCAAGTTACACCATTTTAAATTCAAGTGGGTTGATTGCACTGAAGGAGATGCAAGTACGTACTTAAGACTTCCACCGAAATCAATGTGGCTTTACAATGTTTACTTTTGAATGAATCATGCCCTATACTTCCACTGCATTATTCAAATAGGAGGTTTAAAACAAGTGTTCTCTTTCACTGTAGAAGGATACGATAGCTTGTGGACAGTAGCCGTGTCCCTGATTATGAAATTGCCACATCTGATCTACATAAAGGCTTGTACAGCTCCCACCCAGTATTGTAGCTCTTTATGGGATGTTATTGCTATGATTTAGAAACATTTCAAACATCTTTAGCACTGCTGTAATTTTCTCTCTCCCAAAAGCCATAGATTAAAGTCGGATCAATGAGACAGTGAATGGGGGTACTTTCCAGGTCCGATTACATTTTCAGGAGGGTATCGTATTTAATTATCTTGCAGCAATTATGCTTTCCTCTTTGTTTAATGCTCCCGTGAATGTAAGGTCCATGTCCGGAACTCACACAAGTGTCCTTCATGACTAATGGGCTAAATTAAAGACCCAGTGATGAGTTTCAGCATGTTTTGAATCCATTCCAAGAGAGTATCTATATTTTAGTAGGTGATAGCAACTGACATAATCCTTGTCATTGATTTTACAGGTTGAGTTTGTATCATAATATATTGACACCATACTTTATTCAAGACTTGCTCCGGGGTGTAGCTGCATTCAGCATTGAATAACAGGCTAATAAAAACGGTAGTAGAAAGAGCTTTATGACCCTCCATTGACTTGTGTTTTACATCATATTATCTTATTGCTGACATCTGAATTAAAGGTTAACAAACACTATTTAATGGGTTGTCTGGAAGAACATACACCACATGAACATACATTACCTAGCAATGCCTATCAGATATTGTACTGTACATGCATTGGCGAAGGAGCATAAAATGTTACATTCCATTGGAAAAGGCATAACGAAATGTATCTCTCCCGTTATACCAGTCTATCATCATTTTAACAGTGTCATTAACTTCTACAGTGTCTCACAGAGGTTTTGTGTGTCTTTCAAAATTAGCAACAGATACAGTTATGCAAAAGCTAACCAATGCAAAATTTGGAAAAGAAGTGCAGAAAGATGGCATCTTTCAGATTTGTAAATAACAAAAGGGTACTCACTGGGGGGTAAATGAGACCACTATGAAAAGCAAGCTAAATAAATAAATAAAAGAATGTGGGTGGGGAGAAGAAAAGGAATTAAAATATTTGCTCTGCCAAAAATAAATGAAGTTCAGTGATAAAAAATGTACTAACCTTATAAAAATATAAATTATTTCTCTCTCTCCCTCTCCGGTAATTATCAGGAAATATGGTTTATCATACTATAAAAAGCACTGACCCTATAAAAATATACTAAAATATTTCACTGTCTATAGTAATTATCAGGAAATATGTTTCACAATTGAACAAAACGTACTAACCCTATTAAAAATACACTAAATTCTTATTATATCTGTAGCACACACACGCATATTTAAAAATACAATAAATTTGGCTACGGAGAGAAAACTTTTGAAAATACAACTTCTGTGTTCCAAGTGGCTGGAGTTACTTTTATTCCCCCCCCCCCCAAAAAAAACCGGCTATGAGAGAACAGCTATGAAATGCTCTGCTCTGCAGTAAATAGGGGGTGGTAACTGTTGATGATATGCAAAAAAGCCAGTAAATTTGAAATGGCATTATTTATGATTTTCTTCTTCAATTTAATGTTAGCTTATCATTCTGAAGGAGTATTAGCTTTTTTAAAAGAGGACTCTTTTTTTATAAAAAACAACAACCAAACAAACATGTGCTTAATCCACTCTCCTTTTAAATCAGATTTCAAAATATATAAAACATCAACTTGGTGCCCTCTAGATGCTCTGGACTAGAACTCTCATTGGCCACAGTCACCATGGGGTTGATGGGAACTGGGGGTGATAGGAACTGTACCCCAAAGTGCCTGGAGAGCCCCAGGCCGGGGAAGACCAATGCCAAGCAAGCAACAATTTTTTGTTGCAAACCAAATGACAATTATAACCTTTTGATTATTTTCTACCAAAATAGAAAACATGCAGTAGGGGGTACATTCGAAACACACTTAAAAAGCTCTGGGTGGCATGTTCTGTGCGCTTCTGTGTGAAACTGACCAATTTGGAATAGTGCACTTTCTGCCTCTCATATGTGAGGGTTAAGTGATATCAACTTTCAGCAACTCGATCAGGGAGTTGACACAGGAAAAATATAGTATTCCCACTTTAGCTTTTATTTCCTTATTATGCTCTCTGTTTACTAGTCCCATGCCATTATTTCCAGCATGCAAAAAGAAATTGCCTGCAAAAAAGGAGGTCAGGATGAGAAATTTGAATAAATTTTCTTGCTCCTCTCTTAAAATCTTTATGAGATGGCCATGTGGTCACTATTTTTGCTATTAAAATACTGTTGTTTGATGCATTCCCCCCCCCCTCAAACCAGCTTCACTCCAACTAGAAAGCTGAATGTGGATTAAGCAGTAAAGCAGGCATCCCCAAACTGCGGCCCTCCAGATGTTTTGGCCTACAACTCCCATGATCCCTGGCTAACAGGACCAGTGGTCAGGGATGATGGGAATTGTAGTCCCAAAACATCTGGAGGGCCGAAGTTTGGGGATGCCTGCAGTAAAGTGAACATTTGAGGCAGTCATTGTGAAAGCACAGGTGAGTGTGCATACACAAGATAACAGATTCACGAATAAGAGTCGCAGGGGCAGGAAAGCTAAAAAATAGTCATGTGCATCAGCTGAAAACATTCCCAACCCATTGGGTGTGAAGAACGTGACACAAATGCAGCTTGAAATGCATTGTGAGGTAAAGGACCTCACTGTGTTTTAAGCGTACCTTCAGAGTGTCTACCTGAGATACTGTAGGTGAAGATGCCCACAGTGCTTGTACATTATTTTGCCAAAGAATGAACCCAATATGCCTCTCATAATCAACTCATACAACAGCTGGCTTCCTTGTCCCAGCAGCAATATATTATAAAGGGAGCAGAATGTGTTCCAAGGGAAGGCATGAGCCTCTCTCCATGCCCTACTTATTCTGAGGATTCAAGTTAGCACTCCAGAAGGGATGGGCCATAGGCAGAGCATCCTGTTTGCATGTACAGTAGAAGGTCCCAGGTTCATTCCCCAGCATCTCCACATACAAGCATATGAAAACCCTGGAGAGCAGCTGTTGGTCAGTGTAGAGTATGCAACTGACGCTGTCTCTGTTCACAGGATTTGCAATGCTGCCTATTCCTAAAATATCCTGGGTAAGGGATTGCTTCCATATGGAGCCACAGAATCTCCCTTGCGTCTCCAGCAGCCATGAATATAGGAAACTGCCTTATAGTGAATTAGTATAAGGATCTCTGTATGAGTTGGGTGATCACTCGTAGCCGAGTAAGATTGTCTTAACCATGGTAGGCAAACTAAGGCCTGGGGGCCGGATCCGGCCCAATCGCCTTCTAAATTCGGCCTGCGGATAGTCCGGGAATCAGCATGAGTAGAATGTGTCCTTTTACTTAAAATGCATCTCTGGGTTATTTGTGGGGCCTGGCTGGTGTTTTTACATGAGTACATGAGTAGAATGTCTGCTTTTATTTAAAATGAATCACTGGGTTATTTGTGGGGCATAGGAATTCGATCATATTTCCCCGCCCCAAATATATATATATACAGTCCGGTCCCCCACAAGGTCTGAGAGACGGTGGACCGGCCCCCTGCTAAAAAAATTGCTGATCCCTGGTGTAGATGGACCTGATTCATACAAAGATCCTTTTAGGAATAGGCAGCATTGCTAATCCTGTGAACAGAGACAGTGTCAGTTGCATACTCCCGTTGTACCATAAAATGTTTGTGGAGTCCGTGCCCTTAGCCAAACATCAAGCACATTTCTGCAAGGCTATTGACTGGACTTACTTACGGCTTTACTTATGGCTATTGAAAAAGTAATCATTTTGTCGAATGCCATGCAAGCATGTAAAATGGCAGTGACCACAAAATATATGGAGATAAATTATGTTTTTATTTTTATTATCATGTGTTATTATTCAATTCATCATATGTAGATAGCCCCATAAAGAAGCACGTATATCTTCCCTTTCCTTGCCAGCTAAGTGACGTCAGCTGTAATGCAGTGCTCTGTTGAGGATTTGGCAACACAATCAATACTTAAGTAATTTATGATCAGCTTCAAATAATCATATCCTATTGATTGACGTGCCAAATGCTTGGCAGCTCAAGAAATTATGGGTCATGCAAATTGCTAGCTTCCCACAAGTTCAATTAAGAATCTTTATGTTGATGTAATTAAAACAGCAGTGGCATCTGAAATTTATCAAACAAATGATAGACCTAGGGAAGATAGCCTACTAAAGTGGTAAAGAGAACTTTATGAATACAAATTGTAAGCATTTATCCTCAATCCATTACTGAACTGGGGGAAAACATAAATGTACTTGATAATTCTATTTTCTCATTTCCCATAAGAGCTGAATATTTTTAATTCATTGATTCTGACTTGTCAGATACAACTGATTCAAGTATTGCCTGTAAATAGGTTCAAACCAGATCCAAGCTACCAAGTCGCGGTGCAGTGAACACTCCATTCACTTCAATAAGTCTTGTAGACACTGATGATGCTACTGAATTAAGTAGAGCAGCCATGATTTATGGCAGTGAACCATGTCTGATAACTGAAAAGCAACAATTTTCTTTAAAAGGTCCTGGGAAATGTGTTTAGAAATCCTGAATGTGGTGCCAAGCATAGATAGATTGTGCCCTCCACTTACCAGTACAGAAGACAATGTACTGGAAACCTTAGACAGCAAAATCAACAAGTTCTATAAATAAAGGTTCTCTCTCTCTCTCTCTCTCTCTCTCTCTCTCTCTCTCTCTCTCTCTCTCGCAGGGTCTCAATATATTAAATAAACATTACCTCTCTGGAAAGTGACGAAAGGACAAGCCTGAATATTCTCATTTTCACATCAACTAGGACTTAGCCTTCTGATAGAACTGGGCAAGAGGATAGACTGAATGGGAGATTTGGCATTGATATAAATGAGTAAAAGGATTGGGCTCTTTGTAAGGTGTGAAATGCGCAGATTTAAAGATGATGGATCATAATGTTTTTCATGTTTAAAAATGAAGCTGAAATGTAAAGCTACTTTAACTCAGAAAATCCCTTTAAAAGATGCAGGGAGATCAGATGCGCACATGGAGTTGCCATGTTAATTTCAACGGAGAGGCATGCTCCATTTGCAAAGGTGGAACTTAATTTCATGTTTCATCTCCTAGGGAGAGTCAGATAGCTATGTTTATGCAGTTGGTGATTTTGATGAATCTGCCAAAGTTTTGAAAAAGGAAAAAAGAAAGAAAGAAAAAACAGCAATCACATTCTTTAATGACTCTAAACAGGTTGGCTGGTCTTTCATTTTATAGCGTTTAGTGAATGCTAGGAAGCCAAACGTAGCCTTAAAACTTTCATTTGAACAAAAAAAGGGAAATTATCATCAACTTATAAAGGTTGGTTATTCTAAAGTCCCATAAGGATATCATTAGCACACTCACTTGGTGAGGGTGGAGCAGGTGGAAGGGCTCTCCTCTGCTCATTAGGCCCTACTGCATTTGTATACCTTCCAACATTTCTCCAATGAAAATAGGGACGTCCTAAGGAGAAGCAGGATATTCTGAGATCAAATCAGAAACTGGGACGGCTTCTGTAAATCTGGGACTGTCCCTGGAAAATAGGGACACTTGGAGAGTCTGCTTTATCCAACTGACTTCATACTACTCACCATTTTCAGAGGATTGTGCCATTTCAAGGGTAGGGTGAAAACTTCCCTGCTCTGAGACTGGCTTAATCTTGGGTGGGAGGGAAATCCCAGGATGTTTGAGTGGGATTTAGGTAATCAGAATTCACACTCTCAGCTCTACCTCACTGCAACCTGTTGTGAAGGTTACAGCAGTGAAATGCAATTTGTAGTGTTATAGCGTGAAACTCAATAAAATTTGGTCTAGAGCCTAACAATAAGGTTTATTATAAACTGCTAAACCGGTTTAAAATTAAAATAGAGAAGGAAGGCTAGCAAAGACAAATCTGATTTGGATAGGAGAGCCACCTCCGAAACCTAGGAGGCAGGCTCAATAAGTGACAGAGGTATACTGCTCTCAAGATCACTCATCTTAGAATTGATTAAAAAGATTGGTCTCTCATGCTACTAGTTAGTGCTCAATATCTTTATAAATAGGTAAAGGTCTGGCACAGAACTGATACAATGGACTCCGCTATACAGCTACAAAGGTCTTAATTGTGTTTTAATTGCAATATACGATGTGACACAATATGGCGATGGTGAGCCTTATGGAAAATTCAATGCATTTTTAAAAACGCTTTTTTTAAAAAAGGATTTTCAGTATGGTTTTTATATGTGTGTTGATTCCACCAATATTGCTATAGTATTTCCAGCTTATGGCACGATGAGGCAATGGCACATATAATTCCCTGTATAAATATGAGTAAATAAATAGATATGGCCATCAACGTTCAGAAATGCTTGCTTCTGACTTTTACCTAAGAACATAAGAATCTAATATTAGCCTGCTGGATCAGATCAATGGCCCATTTAGACCAGCATCCATTTCTCAACATAGTGACCAACCAGATGACTGTGGGAAGCCTCTTGATCAGTAAACTCCCTGCCTATAGGATGTGGCATGGCTCGAACAGCTTCGGCGGACGATGTCAGTGAACAGGTAGCTCAATATGGAAGCAGGTATTTGCTTAGCCCCAAGACATTTGGGGCTTTATAAGTAAGAAGGAAAACCTGCACAGCCAGTGCAGTGTTTTTAAGAACGTGGGCATGGTATGATGTCCAACTCAGCAAATTTGCTGCTACGTTCTACAATACAGTCAAACCTCGGTTCTCGAATGCCTCCGTTTTGGAACATTTCAGCTCCCAAATGCCAAAGACCTGGAAGTAACTGCTCTGGTTTTCAAACAATTTTTGGAAGCCAAATGTGCTACGCGGCTTCCGTTTTGAGTTTCCCTATTGTATTGAGGCTTCTGCTTTCAGTTTTCGGTTGTTGAACGTTTCAGAAGTCGAATGGTCTTCTGGAATGGATTACGTTCGACAACCGAGGTTTGGCTGTAGCTGCAACTTCTGGACCAGCCTCAAGGGCAGCCTCACACAGAATGCATTAGACATAGAATGTCCAGTCTTAAGGTGACGGGTGCATGAATCACAGTGGCAAAGCTATTGCTGTCCAGGATTGGTCTTGCTGGCCTTTTGGTCTGCTGGCCTTTTGTCTATATACAGAAGGGTCTGTTTTATTAAAAGTTTATGTTTTGTTTTGTTTTAACCAGCGGGGATAATAATAGCAAGGGCAATATCTTCTGCTCATGGAGAATTTAATGTTGCCCCATCTTCCATTTCCCATGCCTCTCATTTAGAAATAGTTACAAAGGTTTACATTGACTCTACCACCTAAGGTGACATGTGGAGGGGGAAAAAATCACCCCCAGCTGATGAGGAGATGATAGCAAGTCCCACTTTCTCAAATGCCATGTTGTTGCTTAAGCTCCAGTGACAGTGACTGAAACTGGTGGATTGCCTTCTGGGAATATCTTTCGCTGGACAACATGACAAGTTGAATTACAGCTGTATAACAAATTCTACATAGTACAACAGCATTTAGAAAATTGTTTTTGTCAGCTAAAAGTTATTGATTGAAGTAAAACTGTATTTAAAGGCTGCAGTGAGAAGAAGTAAAATGAGCACATAGGAGGGAACTTCTCGAGCAGGCATAACATTGCTTGCTATTTTTGCTGCAGCAATTACTGCTGAAGAAGCAAGCCATTTCAAAGACTCCATGGCGGTCTGCCTCTTCAGTGCTTAAAACAGCTGCAGAGAGGGGTGGGGTGGGAATGGCAGTTCCAGCTAATGTGGCTGGCTCACTCTTGCTGTGTGCTTAATAAAAAACGAAAAGCACCTATTTGGACTGCACCATGGCAAAAAAAAAAGAAGAAGAAGAAGCAAGGAAGGCTTAGGAATTGGGATCATACAGAAAAATATCAGCTTAAATTCCATAACAAGAAACTTTAAAGTTGATGAACTTTTCCTTGAAAATTCCAGGTAGTAATATCAGAGTACTTGAAGAAAAACTGGACAAAAAGCTTGCACTGAAGTCTCTCAATAAGCCAAAATAGTGTCAGCTGAGTGTGCCCTGCTAATTTAGAAGATTGCTAATCAATTTAAAGCTAACACAGAAATCAGGTTTTATGAAGAGGGCCAGCTGATACCGTTAAAGCAAAATAGTGTATTTTAGAGTCCTACTAACAGTAGTAAATGTCAGTCTGTTGCAGAGATACAATATCTTTTTCAAACACCCAGGGCAGTACTCACATGAAAACCCAGCACAAACGCAAAACGAAGACATGTTCCTTAAGCACAGCCAAGGGATTGTATTAAACACCATAAATAATGCAGGCACGAGAGGTTTAAAGCTACTGAGCAACTGCTTGACAAGAAAGGCATGGTAGGACTTCAGATTTACTAGCACCTTTTAATTTGTAATGTGAAGATCAACAAAAAGGGGGAGAATATATAAGGCAAGCACTGGTGTTGATGGCTGAGCAGGAAATGATGCAAATACCTCTTCAAGGGAGAAAAGCTACAATCCTTAGGACACCAACACTGAAATTCTATGCATGCCTACCCAGACGTAAGCCATGTTGAGTTATATTGAGCTTATTCCCAAGAAAGTGGATAGGATTTCAGCCTTAATAGGAAAGCTGAACACAAGAAGACACATTTCTGGGTAAAGATATTTCAGATTAGGGTGAAGATACGTTTAAATCCAAATACGGCACGAGCTTTTAGCAGCTGTGAAAATTCAGTCCTTGAAAGACTTTCCCCCTATTTATATTTAGCTATTTTTCATTAATTGCATGTCAAGGTCAAAAATCTCCATTGAGGTTGGGAAAAGGCAAGGAAATGTAAAAATTACAAAACCTTTGCCCCCAGTGATGTTTAATATGTGCAATATGAGAGAATAAACAGGACAAGAGGTCTGTGTTGCTGGTACTACAAAGCACTAATTTATTGATAGGCACCATTTTTAGATTCACAAACTGTTACATGAAACCATTATTTATACAAAGGCAAACAAACCTTCCCCTCTTCCCAGTGTTAATTGCATGGTAATAGTTATCTCAGTTAAGTATGGCTAAACTATTTTTTTTTGTATTTTTATTTTTCTCCTGATGTTAGGGGGAAATCTCTTAATTTTGAAGAGGTGCTAAAGAAAGGAGAGTGAGGAACAGGATGTTTATATTACTCTTTTTACAATGAGAATGACATTGCATTGCCCTGCCTTCATATAGCTGCATATGCGCAGGTCCTGTTTGTCGATGCTCTCAATGTGTGGGCATTTCAGGGAATGGGCCACAGATATCAGGAGCGGGGATGCCTCTGCTCTCACCTTCACATGTTGAGGAGACACATGGAGGGTGAGCTTCCAGTTTTGCCTTTTGGAAAGACGTTGGGAGAATGCCGCTTTAAAATGTGGCAAGTGGGCGTGGTGACCAAAGAGAGTTCTTCGGGTTTTAGACCTTTCTAAATGTGAAATAGGGACCCAGGTGGCGCTGTGGGCTAAACCACTGAGCCTAGGGCTTGCTGATCAGAAGGTCGGCGGTTCAAATCCCTGCGACGGGGTGAGCTCCCGTTGCTCGGTCCCAGCTCCTGCCAACCTAGCAGTTCGAAAGCACATCAAAATGCAAGTAGATAAATAGGAACCGCTATAGCAGGAAGGTAAACGGTGTTTCCATGTGCTGCTCTGGTTTGCCAGAAGAGGCTTTGTCATGCTTGCCACATGACCTGGAAGCTATACGCCGGCTCCCTCGGCCAATAATGCGAGATGAGCGCGCAACCCCAGAGTCGGTCACGACTGGACCTAATGGTCAGGGGTCCCTTTACCTTTAAATGTGAAATGTCTGGGTAATCTGAGAAGTATGGCCTGACAAGTAATCTGGAAAATATGAAAGGATAAAGCCTTGTTATATACTAGCAGTTACATCATAGGCAAAGATTCTTTTGGGAAAAGGAATCCTGTATTTTGTTGAATTCTTTCAATGCATAGAGTCTTGGGAACAGAGGTATAGGTATTTGAAAGGTACACCAATGCCATCTCTTCTGTGAGCTGTCTGTGGTTGTAATGTCTATGACATATCTATTTCTCAGCACAGGCCAGGATTCCAGAATTCTCTGGCCTAAGCATAGACTATCCCACCCCAAGACGTACAAAGAATTCCAGAAGGAAAAACAGCAGTCTGCGTGTAACTGTGAGCAAAAGAAGTACTCTAAAATAAATCTCTTAATATAACAACCATACTACCGTGTTTCTCATATTATAAGACATGTCTTATATTTATTTTTTCCTCAAAAAAAACCCACTATGGCTTATTTTCAAGGGATGTCTTATTTTTTTCCTCCTCCTCCTGCCACGGTCGGCATTGCTGCTACACCTATCACTATGTCTTATTTTCGGGGTATGGCTTATATTCCTTGAATGCTTAAAAATCCTGCTATGGCTTATTTTATGGGTATGTCTTAAAATATGAGAAACAGGGTATCAGTCCATGTTCTGAGTTTTAAGAGTCCCCGACCAAGGTATTCAATGCATGGACTCCTTCACTGTGTAGATCATCTTGTCCTCTACAGACTCTGGGATTTTGATGTGTGTGTGTATGGGGTCTTTCTGTCTTTCTTTGATGCACCCACAAAAGGTACTAGGCCTCAAGCCTGCATAGAAATCTTACTCCTCAACCTGAAAGCTCGGCTCCCATAAGTGTAGGGGCTGATTAAATATATTGAGCTGGGGAGGAAATGCACTCTTTATGTGCTCAGAGACACATTATCATTTCATTATATGTCGCAGACATTGAAAATGGACCCCTAAATAATCTCAAAGAGTCCAGAACTGAGACGTCCTGAGAAGCTCAAATTAAGCCATGTCCACACTATTCCTTTCCGTGCTTTCTGAAGCCGCTCAGCTATTCACGAAGTCTGTTGCTGCATCGTGCGCGGGTGACATCTCTTGCTGCCTATTTTATTTGTTCCTATCAGGAAGAAATGTATTTAGCTGCATATTGTATTGCCAGGTTTTTCTGTTTTTAACAACATGCTAATATCAGGATATCAGTATAAATACACATGCAATTGTCAGTTAATATTATGGTATGATTTTCACAGTGCCTGAGGCAACGGATCAGTATTGTCAGAAGGGGGGAAATAATGTGGGGAGAAAATAATGTAGAGAGAGAGAGAGAGAGAGAGAGAGAGAGAGAGAGAGAGAGAGAGAGAGAGAGAGAGGCGCATTTCCGCATGCATTCACCAAGAGCCCCATGACTTAGAACAGGCTCATTATCAACACGTGGTTCTGTACAATTCAATATGAATAATCTACACGCTGTATATCTGTGCAGCACCATATGTTGTGCATATGTAGTTGTGAAGAAACTGTGCGACGCCAAAGGGGACTTGCATTTTAAAGCAAACAAATTAACATTCTGAGTGCTACTAGAGATAGAAGGAATACAGCGTGTCTCAGATTGTGCAAATCGTGTTGTATAGTACGGATCAACCAAGAGACTGCATGGGCCATTGCAGAGGACTGAGCAAGCTGGGCCACTTCCAATGTTTGAGGCCGCAAGCCAACACGTAACAGTTCTCTGCTTTACAACATGCACTTGATGATTCAGCAACCAGTCAGTAGTAGTGGTTTGTTTACATAGTTGGCTCCTCTGAAAGGACATTTGCATCACGGTCTAACCTTGTGCCATCAGAACAAGTATTTTTAACTTAATGTTTATGAACATCTTTAACTTGTAATATAACCAAAATCTATACCAGTTTTTTTTTAAGTCTTTTACCAAATCACATCCCTTATTTGTTTAAATTTGCAACCCTAAGCTAAGTGTCAAATTTTGATCTGATCCACATAATAATAAGTTGCTAGACATATAAAGTGCCTCCCCCGTGTCTAAATTTGAAGTCCCACAAAAGCCAGTGTGGTGTAGTGGTTAAGAGTGGTAGACTCGTAATCTGGGGGACTGGGTTCGCTTCCCCGCTCCTCCACATGCAGCTGCTGGGTGACCTTGGGCTAGTCACACTTCTCTGAAGTCTCTCAGCCTCACTCACCTCACAGAGTGTTTGTTGTGGGAGAGGAAGGGAAAGGAGAATGTTAGCCGCTTTGAGACTCCTTCGGGTAGTGATAAAGCGGGATATCAAATCCAAACTCTTCTTCTTCTTCTGCATGGGTCCGCCACTACACAGCCTGTGACTCACTGCAAAATTCCTCTACGGTCTGTTACAGGCTGAAGCCACATACCATACATTAAGCATGAATAGACTTCAAGTGGCAATGGCTCCCTGCTCCTGGGAAACATAGCTTCTTAAGAGTGCTGAGACTGGTTAGGAGACCCTTATTTTCCTTGCAGAGCTACAGTTTTCAGAATGGTTTAACAATCAATCTCTGGGAATTGTAGCTCTATGAGGAGCCTAGGACAGGACTTGCAAGCAGACTCGGCAGAATGTGCAATAGAACCCTGGAACGCAACAGTGATAGCTCACTACAAAATGAAGAAATCCATGTTACCCTCTGAAGAGGCCCTCCCTGTAAGACCATTAACTCCAGAGTCTAAAATCACCTAACTGTACTACTGGACCTGTTACTTTGGTGTGTGTTTCCTTTTTCTATTTACATTTTATTCTTTTTCAAACTGCTCTGGACATATGACTGAAACAGCAGTACACACAAACACACACACACACAAATAAATGTGCCCTTGAACTTTTCTGCACATAAGTGAGTCAGGACCATATGATTTGCTGCATCTTTCCAGTGGGTGCTTCACTGCAGCAAATTTACATGCATGAAGGATCAGCATCAAACACGATGATCTGCATTGGTGAATGATGCAGATTCCTACGCAGAAGTGACTTGAGTGTTGGAATGTTGTCATGTGTGAAGCTACCCTTACAAAGGCAACTGACTCTTGTAAGCATGCTCTGTTGTGAAAAGAATTACCTGGCTGTCAGTCATGTTACTTTAAAATACCTAGGTTGCAAAAGCCATATGTGTCGTTATAGATATAGCGGTACTAGCAACATCCTCTTTTGTTAAACAAGGAGGCAATAAGACTAATTAACACTCACTAGGGAACCTGAAATAATGATCCCTCTCTCTTTGGAGAGCCAATTACCCCAAATATTCACATTAGCTACTTAGTGCTTCTTTGAAAGAAATGTCTTGATTTCTTCTTTTCTTTTTAATTTAAAGCATTATATAACATGTACCATCGCATTATAAAATGTTATGTCACATCCTGACAGGATACAGCTAAGGGTATGCTGAATACACTGGGAGCTAAAAAATCTGTTGAAATTAATAAGGAACCTAACTTTGCCTGGCAAGGAATGCTTGGGTGATATCTCTCCAGCGCTTTTGTCATGGAGGAGAAAACACAAGGACTTCTCTTTTCTGTGGGGAAAACAGATTGACAAAACAACCAGCACTTATTTACTTATTCATCCAAGTATGCAATGCGTAATTTAATGACCTTTGAGGGACTTTCACCTAAAAGAACTTACCTAGTTCCTCAAAATGGATCTCTTTAATTGTTTACTATCATTTTAGACATTGCAGAGAGAGAGAGAGAAAAAAAAAGTGTGCCTTCCTTCCTTCCTTCCTTCCCCTTCCTTCCTTCCTTCCTTTCTCTTTCTCTTTCTCTTTCTCTTTTTTGGGAGCAGGAAGCAACACCTCACAACTGAACATGTTTGCTCACACCTTGCATAACAATTACTCAAATATGTATTGATGACTGACAGACTGAATGAATGAATAAATAAAATTATGTAATTCTCATTAAGCTCTTCATGCAATCAAATGACAGTAATTTTGTGCTGTACAATATTGGTTGCTAGCCAATTTTTGATTGAGGCCATTGTTAAGGTGCTGTTTATAAAGAAACATGGCAAAAACATGAGCTTCCCTCTCTTTTTTGCACTTAGCATCTTAACAACAATCAAAACCTAGGACAATTATTAAGGTTAATTTGAGTCATGAATGGTTTCTTTTGTCATACATTAGAGAGTGATTGTCAGTTACTGTATTTTTTGCCCCATAAGACGCACTTTTTTCCTTCTAAAAAGTAAGGGGAAATGTCTGTGCGTCTTATGGAGCGAGTGCACTGGACGGCAGCAGGATCCCTTGGCTGCCACTGCAGTCGCGTGCGGGGGGATGCCTCCACCCCCGGAGCCATGGCTCCCATCACGTCGCCTATGGCAGTGGTTTTCAACCTTTTTGAGTCCACGGCTCCCCACTTACCCTGGGGTACATTCTTTTTGCGGCTCCCCACTTACCCTGGGGTTTCGTTACAGGACGCACGCAAGTGGGGATTCCCGTTCTAAGTGCACCAGAAATGGAGAAGGGGAGGAGAGACTAGGAATCTGGGATGTGACTGGGAGGCAGCAAGGAGGAGGAGGACCCAAGGAAGGGTGGCCGCCAGTGAGAGAGAGAAGCAGGAAGATAATGGGCTGCAAGTTAAAACTGCTGGCTCCCCTGAATGTTCCTCAGAGAGAAAGAACATGCAGAAAGATATAGGCTGCAGGTTAATGAAATGACAGCCCCTCAGGGTCCCCTGAATGTTCCTCAAGTCTCCTCAGGGTGCACTCTGTGCACTGGTTAACAACCAATGGCCTATGGCATAAGTTAAGTTCCAGATCAGAGGGGCCATAGGAAGCTTCTTATGCAGAGTCGGGCCAGTGGTCCATTCACTCAGTGTTGTCTACACAGACTGGCAGCAGCTCTCATGGTTTCAAACAGGGAACATTCTCAGTGCAACCTGGAGGTGCTTGGGGGCAGGGGCGAACTTTGGTAATATGGTGCCTTGAATGAGGACAAAATTTGGCACCCCGCCTAAATATATGTTTGCATGTCATCCTCCCTCTTGCCTTCCCTTCTGCACGTGCTCTATAGTGCACCACATCATAGTTGTGGCATATTTTGCACTCCTTTGGCTCAGCACCCGGGGGGGGGGGGGAACTGCCCACATCACCCTAAATCCAACTCTGCTGGGGGATTGAACCAGGCACCTTCCGAATGCAAAGCAGATGCTCTACCAGATGCCCTGGCCCAGAAGCAGTTCTACAAAATGCAGAAAAATTGCTTAGTTCTTTGGCCTCAGAGCCCTATGAATCAATTTAAGTGAGGAATCAGGGGGCAGTGTTACACTGACTGTGACATGGCATAAATAGGACAGATCCATATGATTATGGGGGTCGTGCCTTCCCTGCCAATTTCTTGTTCCTCCACAGGGAGACTTGCTCCATGTCTTGAGAACCTTGGGTCTAGCCCTATTGAATTTAAGGTGGATAATATTGCTTTCTGCTTTGCCACAGGTCCACCAGTAAAAACACTCACCACGGTCTCCATTTTTCCTTTGCTCATGCAGTTTCCGTGCATATGGGTGACTTTTTCCAGCGTTGAGATCTTGAGTTATTCATAGGAAATGTGGCATCACTGTTTTCCATGTGCAGGTTTACCTGGAAACCTACCGTATTTCGTTTGAATTTTACAGCCTAAGAAGACATTTTCAGGCTATGGTAGCTATTGGTAGCCCATTTGTTGTTCTCTTGCTATTTTATTTATCCATTTTATCTGTATAATATTGAATTGTTTTTATTCTGAGGGCCCTGTTTTGCTGCTTACTCTTTATCAACATGCCGCCATTCCCGCAGCTGCTGATTTCCTACAGCAAAATGCTTGAATCACATGATTTGTAGACAGATTTATCTATTTGTATTAGAAGTCACATTGGATTTGATGCAAGAGGTGCGCACCTCCTTAAATTACTCCCAACTGAAATCAACAGTGGTGTAAGTCAAAGGGGAGCATGGAGGGGGAGAAGGATGTCTCCAGACATTTTTCAGAATCAGAGCAATGGCATCATCTGTCAGAATGGTACTTGTTTGCAGTCATTTGCATCAGGTCCAGTTTATAATACCGTAATTCAATTGTTCCGAGTACGCAAAGAACAACTGAACTGACTCGTTCCTTCCCTAAAAGGACGGCAAGCCACCCATCAAACAATCTGCGCACTTCAAACTGAAGCGGTGTGATAGTGCTGCAAAACGATAGGAACAAATAGCCACAGACTACACACGCACACACACACAACACATACAAGGTAGAATTCTACCATTGTAACTCCTATATTTGCAGTTCAGAATGAACTATCTTTACTCGGAATTAAGTCCCTGACAAACATGTTTACTCCAGCAGCTTTGGTCTGATTCTTGGGATGTGCTTTTTTAGTGGCATGGCTAGGGTGGGCTGTCATGACAAGCCCCTGCATTTCAAACTTCGCCACTAAATCACTGGGAATCAATGATATGTTGACCTGGCTGCAAGTATTGTTAATAGTGATCCGGTAAAATGGTTTAGATGGGCATTATCTTAAAAGGCTACTGGCTACGATACGAGTATATAAAGTGGCACAGGAAGGTATCCTGAAGAAAAAGAAGTGAAGCTGAAAATATGAATGGCCTGCAAAAAATAGCTGCTTAGTTCCAGGCTTTAAGGTGACACTTCGGGATGATTTTTCTTTCAAATTTTCATCTCTCTGCAGCTGAGAAAAACTGACGGAGATTGACAGACAGAGGAAGTGGCACTAGGATGACATGAAGCTGTCAAGGGGGGAAATATCAGCTTCAAACAAAAGAGAATGGGCAAATATTAGGAATGTTCAACTTATGGATGGTGCTTCCAGCCTCTAATGAAAGAGCCACGAGGCTTTTTCCTCTCCACTACTGCTGGTAATAAAGAATACATCTGCAATGAGAGGGACTATATATTTCCAGCCAGCCATGGGCAACATAGCATTTGTATAAGTGATGTGCATTTCTTGGTCTTTTGCTGTGCCTTTCACCAACCTTTTTCATGTGGAGAAGCATTTAAACATGTGATCCTTCACCTGCAATTTGAATTTGGAACGGTAGAGTCCGGCAAGAGCCGCACTGTGTGGTTCTGCTGATTGCACAGCTTGGTTGCAAACCCTGTTTCTCAAACTTCACTTTTCCAGCATCTTTTTAAAAAAGAATTTTTAAAAACTTACCATGAATTATCACATGAATAACTGGTTGTGAGTACATGTGGATGAAGTCATACAGTGTGTGTGTGTGTGTGTGTGTAGAATCACATCCTGGGCAGATCCTTACAAGCAGAATATACTGAATGGATGGAGGCCATCATCTCCACAAGGCTTATGAGCTGGTCATCAGGGATTTCAAACTACACAGGCAAAAGGTGTGGTTTTTTTTTTAACCTGATATCATTGTGAGAGCCTTGCCCACCTGTCAAACCTGATCTGCAAGGAGTAGGGAAGATAAGTATCTATCCCAGGGGTTCCCAAATTAAGGCCCGGGGGCCGGATGCGGCCCAGTCACCTTCTAAATCCGGCCTGTGGACAGTCCGGGAACCAGCATGTTTTTACATGAGTAGAATGTGTCCTTTTATTTAAAATGCATCTCTGGGTTATTTGTGGGGCATAGGAATTCGTTCATTATTATTATTTTTCAAAATATAGTCTGGCAATCCACAAGGTCTGAGGGACCTGCGGAAAAAGTTTGCTGAAAACTGATCTATCTCTTTGGCCAGATCCCGTTTACCCTCCTGCCATAAGTAGATCATCTTTAAAGGTAAAGGTAAAGGGACCCCTGACCATTAGGTCCAGTCGTGACCGACTCTGGGGTTGCGCGCTCATCTCGCATTATTGGCCAAGGGAGCCGGCGTATAGCTTCCAGGTCATGTGGCCAGCATGACAAAGCCGCTTCTGGCAAACCAGAGCAGCACATGGAAACGCCGTTTACCTTCCCGCTGTAGCGGTTCCTATTTATCTACTTGCATTTTGACGTGCTTTCGAACTGCTAGGTTGGCAAGAGCTGGGACCAAGCAACGGCAGCTCACTCCGTTACAGGGATTCGAACCGCCGACCTTCTGATCAGCAAGCCCTAGGCTCAGTGGTTTAACCACAGCGCCACCTGGGTCATCTTTATGTACACTCAAATATTCTCTTTGCATGATACAGGACACTGCAATGAATTTTGTGATTTGTGAGGGAGCCCAAAGTTGATGTGCACTGCCATTATTATGATTATGATTATTATTACTATTATTATTAAAAAATTGTGTACCACCCTACAACCCAATAATCCCCTCTTCCACAACACATTTTAAAAGGGCATTGGATGTGTATCAGCCAAAGGCCTGATTAAAGATGAAAATTTTTGCCTGGCGCCTAAAGGTGTATAATGACGTCACGAGTCGAACCTCCCTGGGAAGAGCATTCCAATGGTGTTCATTTACCACATCTTGTGATCTATTATGGGAGTGGGGCTTACCTCCCCCCAATATTTTGTCACCCCTGCTTGGGGGCCACGTCAAAATAACCCACGGGAAAGGGGGAGGAGAGGGAAAGGATATGGGATTGTTCACTCTTGCAAGCTTGTGCTGTTGGAGCAACCTCCTTAGTGCAATGCTGAATTCCTCCCCACATGTTCAATGTGATTCCAGTCATTTGTAGAGAGCTTGCATCTGATGTTCTTGCTGTTTTCCAGCTCTCAGTATGCGCTTCATGTGACATACCAGTGTACATTAGTTCAGTCAAACGCATTACCTGACCACTGCAAGCAGGGCTCCTAACACTTGCTGAGGTTCAGAGGGGTTCCTATAGCTACTCTCTCTTCCAGTTGTATTTGCAGTTTGTTGCACTCTGGGTTCTTTTGCCAGCATCCTGCCACACATACACATTTGCACGAACTCTAAACTGTAAGCCCACCACAAGAGTAAACCCTATTGAATTCAGTGAGTCTGACTTGCAAGGAAGCATGCATAGGATTGGGCTGCAAAACCCATTTTCTCTTCCTCCAACAGGCACCAAAATAACATCACTTCTTTTGCAACTGTTTTGAGCCGAAATGATGGGCAATTCAAACACCAGTTAGCTTTAGATTACTATGAAATTGTTGCGAAGCCAATTCAGTAAGTTAATGGTAAAGTTAATGGATACAGTGCTTTGCTCTTTGCGATAGACCGGCATAGTTGATGATGTGGCACCTGCAGACTGTTAGAATTACAGGTTAGTTGTTGTGCAAGAGGATAACATGTTCCCACGGCAGGCTTTTGTTCATGGGATGTAAAGAAAGAAAAGCAAGAAGATTCAGTACTGATTACAGCTATTGCTGAACTCAGTCTCGGTCTCTGTCTTTACTGCTGCTGCTATTACTGTACTTGGCCTTGCAACCTTTCCTACTCAACTCTGTTACCTCTAAACCTGTCTTGGGCAGACTTTTCCTATCAACATATATGCCCCAAAGTGCTATACTGCATTTCAGGTACAGTACCTGTTTGGTTTTGCTAAGGTTTCACGCAATCAGAACAAACATCAGAGTTATTCAGCACATGGATACCTCATGCAATTCCATGCAATGAGTTCAAGAAGCCAAATTAAATAAATCACTAAAATCTTTGCCAGCGTGCCTTTAATGAAGATCCAATAAACAATAACTGGAAAATATAATATTCATTCAAATATAACAAAATCTACCCCCAAAAAACAGCACCAAAATCACAATTAGCTGACTCAAATATGTAGTCTGGGCATGGAAGTTCCCTAAGGTTGGTGAGATCAGGTCCCTTCTGCCTTCTTAGCATGTTTAGAGGCTCCACATGTTGCTTGGAGGATTGAGAGGAATTAGTCCTCCTTGCTGAGAGAACCTTGGATATATGAACATGACAAGAGCACTGTATCTCTGCCAAGTTGGTGTTCAGCCCAGTGTGCTTGCCAAGCCTGAATGGCACCCCAAAGGACTCAGCACCAAGCGAGTGATGGGTGACAAAGAGTGCCCTTAACTCAATAATGCCCCGGGCATTGACCACACCAGATCTTAACTTCTCTTTCCTGCCTGGACTGAAAGCCAATTAAACCATGCAAAAACACCACTCCAAGAACAGGACTCCCTGCAGTATGGGCAGGCAAAAATTGGAGTCCCAAGGCCAATCAGGGACTATCCTAAAAATTGCTACTCAGTGCCCAAAACAGGAACCTAGCTGACCCTGTACTGCAGAGGGAGGGAAGAAGGGCACGAAGAAGAAGAAGAGGAAGAAGAGGAAGAAGAGGAGGAGGAGGAGGAGGAGGAGGAGGAGTAGTTTGGATTTGATATCCCGCTTTATCACTACCCGAAGGAGTCTCAAAGCAGCTAACATTCTCCTTTCCCTTCCTCCCCCACAACAAACACTCTGTGATGTGAGTGGGGCTGAGAGACTTCAAAGAAGTGTGACTAGCCCAAGGTCACCCAGCAGCTGCATGTGGAGGAGCAGCGACGTGAACCCAGTAGTGGTTAAGAGTCTACTGCTCTTAACCACTACACCACACTGGTGGTGAGAAAATGATGGACTGTTTGAGGTGGAGCCAGTTTCTAAAGCCTGGCTTCTTCCCCAACTTGATTGGCCTGATGGCTCACCTGACCCTTCCCCAAATCCTCTGCATAGCAAAGCCATTTTGAGTCTTCTTTCCAGTGGCTGGCTCTTCCAGAGCGCTCAGTCTCCAGCATTGTGCATGCAATGAACACTGACATTCCCCACCACCTCCAATCTTGGGGTCAGCCTGTCACCTCTGTATTGTCTCTATTTGCACTACCATGCATAAAGCAATACAGTGGTACCTTGGTTCTCAAACGCCTTGGTTCCCAAATGTTGAAAACCCGGAAGTAAGTGTTCCGGTTTTCGGTCATTTTTCGGAAGCCGAATGTCTGATGTGGCTGTTGGCAATTATTTCCAGGGCGTCTGCACCAATCAGAAGCCGTGCCTTGGGTTTTGAACATTTCGGAAGTCAAACGGACTTCCGGAATGGACTAAGTTTGGCACTTTTGTTTTTGCTGTTTGTTTTGCGTTTTTATTTTTGAGGCTTTTTCGGTTAATTTGTTTTTGTGACTTTGTGGAACCCAGTTCAGCTACTGACTGTGTGACTGCGGAAAAGGATAAAAGCCCCCCATCCAAACAATGACTATCATCAGTGCAGGTAAGAAAAGAATAATAATTTTTATTTTTATCATCTACAATACTGTCTTATTTGTTTTATAGTACAGTACATTGATTATTGCTTTCATTTTATGGACCAATGGTCTCGTTAGATAGTATAATTCATGTTAAATTGCTGTTTGGGGGGTTGTTTTTAAAAGTCTGGAACAGATTAATCCGTTTTGCATTACTTTCTATGGGAAAGTGCACCTTGGTTTTTGAACGCTTTGGTTTTGGAAGGGACTTCCAGAATGGATTAAGTTTGAGAACCAAGGTAACACTGTGTCATACTACTTAGAACACTTCCCTTAAAGAAGCCTGGGAACATCAGTGTGTAACGGGTGCTGAACGTAGTTAGAAACCCCTATTACCCCCCCACAAAGCTACAGTTTGAAGAGTTTCCTGGGACGAGGGACTGGTTGTTTAAATCACTCTGGGCGGAATGCAGGAGGCAGGGGGCAAAACTAGAATTAGATGGCTCTACCTGTAAAAATCCGAGGGGGAAGGTGCCTCCAGTTCAGGGGATATTTTCCGTGTTTCAAGTTGTTCTCTATAGTGTAAAATGGATGACATGAGCAGCTACTATGCAAATATACCCCACGAAGCTCAAACACCTGGCATTGTCATCGTCATCTTTTAATTAAAAACACGTATTGATCCCCAGCATTTCAATGAAAGAACAATTAAAGGAATACCGCACCCTCGAAGCACTCGAGAGAGAGCAACCAATGAAGCTCCAGCATGCTTTTCAAATGTTAAGCAATTTATCTTGCTAAAGGCTACATATTTAGAGCAGGAAAGCACTCCAACTAGATTGATACAGTTGTTGTTTCAGCGCTTGTCCAAATAGCCTTTTATGTTGCAATCAAGTAATAGATACAAGATTGACAAGTTACAAAGGAAAGGAGCTTTCAGTCAACAAACAGACTAAAACCCATTATTGCAGTGTGTGCACTGTGTCCTAGACTTGTAAACACATCTTCATTGATCCCATAGAAAGATAGTAATATCTCCCCTAGTATGGCTCAATCAAGATGCTTTTTCACAAAGAAAAAGTGCAAACAGTATTGAAAAAACAGAGAGAGACTGATGTTACAGTCAAACAGTAAATAATGGCTGGTGTTGGGAAACCTATCTATAACCTCTCAAACTCCTGTCAACTGGAATGAAAGTTATAACCTCTCTATTACGCATACAAAAGATCAAAACACAAGTAACGTGTATAAGCCCTCATTTTGTTGTTCACGTTTTACCAGCTGAGCAGATCGATGCGAAAAAGAATCTCATTTTCTAGTTTGGCAGAATTTGTATAAGTGCTGTGGGGAATGGATACGTCTTAGAAAAATGTTTATTATTCAGAATTTTTTTTTAAAAGTACATATAAGAAGGACAATGAACATGTTGCACAAACTGGAGCATTAGGCGTGGGTGTGGAAAGAAAGTATGTTCAAATGGATGCTTCGCTTGAATCCAAAGCTCTAGCCGTTCTCAAAGAAATTTATTCTAAACACACTGGGCAAATGCAGAAGATGGTGGTTGAAATGGATTTGGGGAGACTGCCATTGGTTCAGTTCGTCAACTTTCTTGATGGAGCTTTGTGGCTTTAACACCTACACGGCAAGGCAGAAATTCAGCAAATGAATCTTTTCCCCACTGTGGCAAACCTACCAGTTGGAAGCACCACCATTTGTACCAGGTTAATCCAGAAACATATTAATTGCAAGGCTGCTTCACACTTCCTCGGATGTTATTTGATTTCTCTACACTTTTACGAAAAGCTAAATTAATTGAATCCATTGTAGGGGGTGTGGAAACAGTTTGCTTAAGTGAAGAAGAAGAAGAAGAAAAAGAGTTTGGATTTAATATCTCACTTTATCACTACCCGAAGGAGTCTCAAAGCGGCTAACATTCTCCTTTCCCTTCCTCCCCCACAACAAACACTCTGTGAGATGAGTGAGGCTGAGAGACTTCAGAGAAGTGTGACTAGCCCAAGGTCACCCAGCAGCTGCATGTGGAGGAGCGGAGACACAAACCTGGTTCCCCAGATTACGAGCCTACCGCTCTTAACCACTACACCACACTGTCTCTGATGAAAGGTTGCTATAAAAGTTCTGTCTCTGGCATTAGACTGAGGATGTGCCCTTCATACATCACTAGAAGTTACACTTAAAGCATTGTAGGGTGTGCACCTCAGATGGACGGGTGCAATGTGATCCTCACTCTACGTATTAATTGAGTTAAAACATTGTTTTGGCCAGGGCAAATCTGTTCCCCTGTTCAGAGATGGCCAGTTTGCTTTCCATTTTATTTCAATGATTTAAACTCCATGATGGGAATATGGCCAAATGCACACTTCCTTATCATTTTTTGGGCGGGGAGGGATTATGAAGCATCTTGGAGGCTTCTCAAACTGTTTGTGGGGATGGGAGCTTCAACGGTTCCTCTTGATCTGTGCAAGTATTTTGCACTACAATGGAAGAACACTTACTGCTCTGCCCCTAATAAATAATATCACAGAGAAAAGCTCATTTCCCCCCATTTAGCTCTTTAGCCATTTCTCATTTAGCTCACTTGTCTGTTGTTGTTTTTTAAAAAATTGTATGGGAATTTCCCCACATAGTGTCTGATCCTAAGAAATATGTTCATCTATAGAAGGGTAAAGGTATAATTTAAATTCACAGTGTGCTTCAATTTATCACACACACACACATATCCATATTAGCCTGCGTGCAAATCATTCACATTGTCATGATTAAAATAGCCATGCCGCATCTTTTGACACATGGATTTTATTCCCCAAATTAGACAGAAACTACACAATGTGACATGCATTAAAATTGCATCTTTAAAGTTTGCCAGAGTCAGGCTAGAACGCTGATGAGGATTAGATTCCAGTCTGCTGCGATTAAGTTTCATTTGAACTTTATATTCACTCTTAGAAGAAGAAGAAGAAAAAGCTTGCATACCTGAAACTTGAAGAGTTTATTTTATGCATTAGTTCTTCTGCATTGAGAATGGAATAAATGCCAAAATAACTCATGTCATTTGAATGTAAATCCAAAATCATTCACACTGGAAAAAACACCCCCAAAACCTTAAATGCTGGACAAGTTGACCTTAGCCCTTCAGAAACAGCCGGTCAGTTGCATTATTTAGATTTTTCTTTGACACTTGGTAAAAGACAAACCACATTTTGGAAGTAAGTAAAAATCCTTCATTAAAATATCTAGCAGGCTATGAAAAACGAAAACTCCCTACTAATTTTACAATCCGTTCATCACAATTCAGTTTCATAGCTTAGGCTTTCAAGAGATCATCTGCAAACGATATTGAAATATTCACAAGGAATTCAGTGTTTAGAAATAAAACAAAATTAGATACAAAAATGGCACTTCCCTCCAGCAAGCGAAACTGTTAAGAGTCTTGCTCTAAGAGAGTTTTATGACCACCTAGATCCCTTAATTTACAACTAAGTTTAGCACATAATCTATATGTGCATATGCAATGAGTTTACTGTTTTCAGCCCTTGCAGGCAGTAATCTATTGCACGGTCATCAAATATAATTTCCCTAAATTGTCAGCCCTTTTTCTAAAGTGTCTTGCTAAGAACAGATCAACAGAAGGATGGCATTTGAATTACCTTCATCCTAGTTCTGCGAAAGGTTCGGTCCATCTCAATTGACATTCTGTGTTCTATACTGAAACCTAGTAATGTTCTTCTAGAAACGGACAAGTGGAGAGACACATAAATTCATAGGGCTATGTATGTGAGAGTGGTTTGTGTGTGTATGTGTGTGTGTGTGTGTGTGAGAGAGAGAGAGAGAGAGAAAGAGAAAGAGAGAGAGAGAGAGATGCTTTTGCCCATTCTCACATATACCTCCTGTGAACACTGTTCATACCAAATAATCATATACACACTAGGAAAACACATCATTCACTTGCTACTCTCACAAATCCACAGCAATCACATAAACAGTCCAACAACTGGCAAAACACTTTCCACCAGCAGCACATAGCTCCACCATCTGCCCCTTGGCTTTCTGTGCTGACATTTGGTGGTCGTTGTTTTGGGTTTGTTTGTTTTTTTAAACCAAACCAACCAACTTTTGAATTATTGGAATATTTATGGCATTTCCATAACAACTTAGTGGCTTCTATGTGGCTCATTTCAAACAACCGGAACCAATAGCGACAGAAACTGTAAAGACTGTAGCCTCCGTTTACTGCAGATTTTTGTTTGTTTTCCTTTTATCAAGTGTATCTGGTGGGGTGTTAATTGACAAAATGACTAGTTTGATCTAAATCTTTGTGTTCTGTGCTTTCATTTGATACTTCAAGCAATTATCTAAAGCAATTGTGTGCATCATAAGAGATTGTCTAAATTTGACAATGACTTTGCAAATAAATAATATATAAACAAATAGAGACCCAGGGAAAAAAAATCAGTATATATATACACACACACATACATACATACATACATACATACATACATACACACACATCATTGCTCTTTTTACTAAATATAAGATATAACATTGTTTGTTTTTATGTATTAGACATGCATATATATATATATAATGCTAGCAGGGATAGATGGAAGTTGAAATCCAAAACATCTGGCTAATACACACTGTAATACATAGTGTGTATTATACTAACCATTCACTAGAGACATAATGCTTTGATCACACACACCCTGAATTTGTTTGTGTTTAATCTCATTTTAATACTTCCAGAGCATAAAAGGTAAAGGGACCCCTGACCATAAGGTCCAGTCGTGACTGACTCTGGGGTTGCGCGCTCATCTCACATTATTGGCCGAGGGAGCTGGCATACAGCTCCCAGGTCATGTGGCCAGCATGACAAAGCCGCTTCTGGAAAACCAGAGCAGCACATGGAAACGCCGTTTACCTTCCCGCTGTAGCGGTTCCTATTTATCTACTTGCAATTTGACAAGCTTTCGAACTGCTAGGTTGGCAGGAGCTGGGACTGAGCAACGGGAGCTCACCCCATCACAGGGATTCGAACCGCCAACATTCTGATCAGCAAGCCCTAGGCTCAGTGGTTTCACCCACAGCGCCACCTGGGTCCCTGCACTTCCAGAGCATACTATCAGTTTAATGTATAGAATTGCACTCTTTGGTATATTAGTGAAGCTGAGAAGTATAAATGCCTTCACTTTATTCAAATGATAATTGCAAATCTACCAAGTGTTGGAGTGGGGTGTTCGTACTGCTGTGCCCTAACTCTGCAACCCTAAACCCACTAACTAGGGAGTAATTCCACTGAACTCTGTGAGACATATTTCTGAGGAAACAGGCAGAGGATTTATTCATTTATTTATATATTTCATAAAGGTAAAAGGAAAAGGACCCCTGGACGGTTACATCCAGTCAAAGGTGACTATGGGGTTGCAGCGCCCATCTCACTTTCAGGCCAACGGAACCTGTGTTTGTCCACAGACAGCTTTCCGGGTCATGTGGCCAGCATGAGAACAGAACACCATGACAGAAACCAGAGTGCACTGAAATGCCGTTTACCTTCCTGCCACAGCAGTACCTATTTATCTACTTGCACTGGAGTGCTTTTGAACTGCTAGGTTGGCAGGAGCTGGGACAGAGCAATGGGAGCTCACCCCGTCATGGGGTTCTGAACTGCCGATCTTCCGATCGGCAAGCCCAAAAAGCTCTGTGGTTTAAACCACAGCGCCACCCGCTTGATGACAGCTTGTAGCAGCCACAGGTGAGAGCTGAGTGCAGGGTGAGGACCAAAGGTGGACAAACTACCATAGAAGGAGCACAACATTTCCCTGACCAGAGGTACTACCCATCCCCTAACATCCCAGGCTACCCCTACTGTATCATATTCAGTACACTGTGGCTCCTGTAAGCAACATTGTATTTGTAGCTCAGCTGTGTGCCCCAAAATGGCTAGTATCTTGTGGTAGCCTATCAAAAATGTTGTATCATCCACAATTTTATAACTATCCTGTAAATGCAACAATATTTCATTAGTTATGGTTGTTAAATAATAAGCTTGGGGCACCACTACCATCAACCTATGTAATGTTCTCAGCAACACTTTCTCTACAAAGGAAACACTCTTTAATCTTAAGTATGCCAGTTGGGACATGGATGCCACCATTGTCATTGTAACACGGACATCACAATTTGCAAAAATAAAAATAAAAACGCCATCAGAAAAAAAAAAGATCTAAAGTACAATCATGGAACTGAACCTACAAATTGGAGTTTTAGAATTAATAAAATAAGGAATAACATATTAATTCCTGCAGGACAGGAGTAGGTAGCCTTTAAAAGCATTCGACACCACCAGATAATGCACACCGTTCATTTTCACAAATGGAGTCTGTTTCAATTCTCAGCTGTTGTATGATGATTTGACTTGGAGCAAAGGCAGCATAATTGGATAGCAGCTGAAATGAGCTTCATTTGAGAAAGGCTGAAAGATCCATTGCTGGATTTCCAGGAGTGTGAATTAGAATTCCAAGAATATATAATGCAAATAATTCTATTCTTTAGAAGTGAAGGCATAAAAGAATTTTAGGTTTTCTTATTTCAGGCTTTAATTGAGGCCTAGGTTGTAACTCATTTTCATCCTTGAATGGGTGGTAAAAACATACACAGCAGGTAATTCACACTACCTGAAAAACTGTTGGTGCTGTAAGAAGACTAATCAGGATAAGCTTCCAGTAGCAAATTATCAGCTACAAATTAAAATCTTGGCTTATGTCTGCTAAAAGCAACCTTTTATTTCCCACCAATACACATATGCCAATATTAGTAACAGTTGGATTACTCCAGAATATGGAAACGGAGGGGGGAGGGGGTGTTCTGTTCTGTTTCTATATTATAGGTAACACCAAAGGAATTTGAAATGAACACTTCAAAATCAATGTTGGATTCAGGAGCAATAAAGCAGAACCGAGTTCTCTTTTTGTTAATGTTCAGCAATAGGTGTTAGGGTTTTTATTTACCTGATGTATGTATTCTGCCCTAATTGTTCCATATTAATGGAAAACTCCTCTGATTTGTTTGGTAGTTGCATAGATAGATAGATAGATAGATAGATAGATAGATAGATAGATAGATAGATAGATAGATAGATAGAGATAGTAAGTAGGTAGATGATAGATAGATAAGCCAGGATGCTCATAAAATCATTGATCCCGTTTGAATGTTTTATAATGTTTTATTTCCTTGGGTAAATACTCCTTTTTGCATTCACATAGCCTTCTTTTACTGTTGGTACTTTGCCTCAACTCACCTTCATCTAAGTGTTGCTGTTCTGTTGGCATTCATCTGTCTCGGGGGACAAAGGAAGAGTGTTCCATTGGGGGCAAAGTCAAACTATTGGAGAGTTACAGTGCCTGCTGTGTCTGTAGAGGCTGATACAGGAGAGACATGTTTTATTGCAGGTGGGGCAGATGAAGGCGTCCAATTTTGCTGCTACAGATGGGGGAGCTTATATAGTAAAGGATTTCATGCCTTGCCTGGGTTTCTTATAGTTACTCTGGGTAGCCCTATGGTTCATTATCTGTAGTGTGACAATTGCACTGTGGGCTATATATCTCATGCACACGGACTAAGAAAGAAGGTCTGCACTGACTTATAGCCCTCTCGCTGCAGGAGCACCCTACGCCTGACAAACCATTCAAGCCATCAGAGACCCACTCCCTAGTGGAACAGTCTTCAGCCCCATCCCAGTACAGTATCTGAAAAACACAATGGAAAAAAGACTGAGAATATTGATCAATACTATAGCATGCAAAAAGATCAACAACCCCCAGATTTAAGGGCACAGTCCAACTAAAGTGAAAAAATGTCTAAGTCCCACTGGGTTCAATGGAAGAGTTAACATGCTTACTTCTGTTCTATTGCAATAAAAGGGATTTGGGTAGATAATGGCCCAAAAAAAGCATTATACCTGTATAGATAGGAGCTAGTTATTTATAACTTCCACCTGTCCTCCAAGACACCCAAGAGCAGTTTTTCTTGTCACATACAACAACCCTGTGAGGTAGGTTAGATCAAGGGATGGAAATTGGCCCAAGGTTGCCCATTGAGGGGTGTTTGTTTTTGGCTGATTAGAGATTTCAACCTGAATCACCCCAGACCTAATCTGACACTCTAAGCCAGGCATCCCCAGATGTTTTGGCCTACAACTCCCATGATCCCTAGCTAACAGGAACAGTGGTCAGGGAAGATGGGAATTGTAGTCCAAAACATCTGGAGGGCCAAAGTTTGGGGGTGCCTGCTCTAAGCACTGCACCTTCTTTTCTTGATTTGGACGTCCAAATCCATCAGATTTGCAAGAGCTTTGCTTGCTAAAGCACACTATTTTATTTTATCCAGCACCTGTAGTTAGGTAACAGACTGGTGTTTGACTGTAGACTAAGCCACCTGAGAAGTTAGTGAGATACCAGGTTGAAAAGTCAGATTTAATTTGCAATCCCATGACTTTCTATTACATTCTAATTATGCTTTGTATTTTTGTTATTTCTCCCCCAACACATTTCTTCACTTCCTCTTTAACCTGCCTTTTCACTCATTAATAACATTGTTCAAATAAAACCTTCCACCACCCCCTGCATTGAATTATAGCACAGAGGGCTCAGAGTGGCGCTATGTCTTGGAAAATGCAATTCGTCTGTATATTTCAGTAAAGGGATCATTAATTGCTGCTTCACGAGGTTATATTCCTTTTCACTTTTATATTAATATATACAGCCGACTGCCACAATGGTAGTATAAATGTATATTCGAACAATATATAGGGATGCAGTTGCTACTTCGCAGATATTAATCTTTTTATATTTCTTAATTACAATACTGAATTGTAGCTTCGAGAACACTGTCCAACCATCTCATCCTCTGTCGTCCCCTTCTCCTAGTGCCCTCCATCTTTCCCAACATCAGGGTCTTTTCCAAGGATTCTTCTCTTCTCATGAGGTTAATAGACCAGAAGGTCCAGAGGCAGAAGTGAAGGTCTGGGGATAAGAGTCTGAGAAGGGATAGAGGAGTAATGCATTAAGGACTCATAAATAAAGAGGAAGAGCCCTTAGAATTGGCACTAGATTATCATCTGTTAGCGATGCTGCAGATACATTGATTTTGGATTCCTCTGCCAATGTCTTATCCTATTTCCTTCTAGTGTTGAATGGTCATACTTTGAATTATGTGGATTGAGACATATCTAGTGATGTTCCTACATTGGTGGAGAAGGGTGGCAATTCTGACCCATTTCCCACCTGCTGCAGGCCCACAGTATTCCAAAAGGGCTCTGCAATCACCTGGAGCACATCTGGGAGGAAGGGGACAATTGGGAAAAATCAGGTCCGTTGCCATTCCACTGACAGAAATGTCACCTGGGTCAAAGTCCATTAATGGAATAACATAATTAGGTACAAACCTATAGTGTGGATATGGGTTGATCTGCGGGGGAACTAGATGATACTATATTTCAGCTGTACAATTCTGTGATAACACTTTCCCCTTATATCTGGGTCCTTGAGCAATTTTGATCTTAGCTGCCTTGAGCTGAGGCAATGGACTTATTTGTGCCAGTTTTGCCAGCATTTGCAGGGTGACCTATAAATCAACTAAGATAACAGTCTGACGTATTACGCAGTAGATGGAACATAAAACTGTTCTTTAAAAATCAGTTAAATTGCTTGGAGGAACAACAAATTCCTACACCAGCCCATTCTTTGTGTTCTGAAGTGCAATTTACAGGGCTAAACCAAAGCACATGTCATACCTTTAATTTTGTAAAAAGTTATGTACAAGTCTATTATTCAAAATAATCACATAACTGGGAAATTCACTGAACAGCTACCTTTCTCCTCAGCGGGGTGCCATTTTATAGACTTTAAAATTCACTAAGTTCAAGCAGCTTTCGTTCTAAATAATACATGTGCTAAATATGTCACATTAAAAGTGCTTTTGGCATGTAAATGATCCGTTTTCACCTAGAAATGCTTTTAAAAGAATCTGAGCTCACTTTTTGGGAAATTATAAGTGCATTGAATTTCATTGTCCTACAGAACCATGCAGAGTTGATAGAAGTGAACTACAATGACAAGCCAGCCCTTGTCAGCCCATACACTTATGTATCATTTGAACTGTCAGAAGTATATGCAGTTCTGTTGGCTTCCACACATTTTCTATCCAGATCGGAAAAAATAAGATTTGTTTTGTAGCCGGCCCTTCATCTTACCCATTCCCCCCCCCCCCGAACCTAAATGTTAGCAATCCATTGTGTAGTGGATGGAAAGTTAGCATTTTGGTGCCAAACTCCTTTTGCTTGTAAAAAGTGGTTTAATTTATTTTATTTTTTCTAAGCTTCTGTCTTCTGCTTACAACCAGGTACTGTTTCTGTCTGCAATTTCTTTAATGTTAGAGCACAATGCAATGAATTTTACAGATGATTGAAGTCATTTTCCTTCCAATAATGAACTTATAAATAAAGCTTTTTAAAAGTTATTTCTCTTCGTTATACTCTTTACTCCCTCCACAAGGTACACATACCAGAGAAGGAGATGAAGAGTTTAAAATTGATTAAATCTTTTTGCCACCTACCAGAACTTCATGCAAAGGAATTTAACAATGTCAGGCTCTATTTTGCACTTCTCTCTTTTATTCTTCCTCGTTTAAAACACACAGACCAGCTCAAAATCCCATTTGGCATTTCCAGCTCTCTGATAGAGAGGGACAAGACCTTTGGGGTGCACTGCACATTTGGCAAAGAAACAAGCTGTCAAAAACAACTTGCTTTTCGTTTTAGATTTAAAAGCAAAATCTGTTCAAAGTCTAAAACTAAACGAATTTGACTGGTTGCGGTCAAACAACAAAACAACAAGAGAGATGTAAATAAAATATGTTGCACCACACTCTACTTAGCTACCTAAGTAATTACCTGAATTGGGGGAGGGGGTATTTAGTTTGCCTTCCACCAGTAGGAACACTAATTGTAGCATTCGGCTTCTGTTGTCATTACCTAGATGCAGAGGGGTGATGGAGGGCACCAACTGGAAAAACCCCAAAAGAACCCCCAGGGGAAGAAGGCTCAGAGACACAGGATTGGTGGTGGCATGACAATAAGCGGTCAGAGGGAGAAGAGGGCGCAGACTGGGAGGAGGAGGTGTCGAAAGCTGAAGAGGCAACAGGGTTTAGTGAGCAGGAAGAGACTATGGCAGAGAGAGGTCCAGAATCAGAGGTGGCAGCAGAGGGGAGTCAAGATGCTGAGTAGAAGCAAGCTGCTGAAGATGCCAGCGAATCTCCTCCTGCTGCTGTTACGACCAACTCCCTTTCCCATTGGTCTCCCAGAACACGCCGAGAAAGGAAGAGGGCAGAGCAACAAGAGATAAGACCACCAGGGGCGGGTCCTTAGAGAGCAGTGGGAAGGTCTTCAGCCCTCACCTCTGCCTCATTGGTGCAGGACCTTCTGGGAAGAGTTGCTATGACTGCTAGCCTGCGTTGTTTAGTTTCTTTACTCTTGAATAAGAGTTCACTGACACCAGTGTTGTTGTTTTTTAATTGCTGACCTACCCATGACTCCGGCTCCTGACAGGTTTGCAGTGACTCCTCTCTACTGATGCTCCTACAGGATGCTCTGATCTGAATGGAGCTCTCTATAAAAGGAGATCACCCCATACACTTCAATAGCAGGGAAAGAATTTGTGTCCTCTCTCTGTCTCTGGTCCCTCACCATGAGCACACAAGGCACTATTAGATACAGGTCACTTTATGGGGATGTAAAAGGATAAGAACAAGAATAAAGGCAGTCTTTTTACACCCCAATCCTAAACAGTGTCTATCATGATTTTCTCAAAAATCATTTTGCCAATGAAGAGTTCTAAGCAGTAATGCTTATTTACTGATCCAACATCTTTCTTAGATACAGTTGCTCTTGCTTGACAATCAAATATGTACACACACCATAATTTAGCAGACATAGGGTGCAAATCAGCCCAAACCTGTTTGAATTGACTCAGAAGGGCTTTGTGCATATAACTGTGGTCTGGTCTTGATTACTGTAACTGTGTATCCTAATCGTGTGGATGTGGACATCTTTTCTCTGAAGCCCCATATCAGTTCTACAGCTATAAAGGCCCAGGAGGAAACAGCATGTTTACATCACGTTCACTGCATAGCTTGTTTTGGCTTGCTCTATATAAAAATGTTAATATGAGAATATTTAGAAAATGCGTCAAATATAGACAAATATTAGGGTTCAAAAATATGCAGAAGAACTATAAAAATGACAGCAATACAGAAAACAGTGTAACAAAGAGAATGCATTTGCAAAAGAACATAAAATAGATTTGGAATGTTAATAAAGAAGAATCACTGAGTATAGCCAGATTTCCTTTCAGAAAATGAGAAATGTGTCCATCGCTATAACATACTTTAGTTTTTAATGTACACTTTATACACATTGAAATAAATATTTAATAAAAATGATTAAACATCTTCTGACAGACAAGAATATCACAAATAGTTCTTTGTAGGAAAACTTTATCATGACTTTTTTCTTTTCTTTTTTTGACATCGAGCCTGAATTCCTAAAGGAAAATGAATAGATAAATAAGCTTTCAAAGATCCTCGTTTATTCTTGTTAGTGTGGTCAGAATAATAATATGCAGCTGCCAAACTAAAGTACATAAATTCAATTAATATGCAATATTTCTTTTGGTGTGACAGCTTTGCACAGTGCAATGTGAAGCGGCCTCATGCAATTCCTCTCCTTTCTTGGATACTTCTCTTCTTTGGGTTCTGTGAAGCCTTGGAATTAGGAGCACAAAGGAGCCTGAGTAAGGGGGTCTCTAGATCCCTCCCTGGACTTCCTTTTCACCTCTTTATCTGTCCTTAACAGTTGGTCTGTTTTGCTAAGGCTTTTTTTTTTGTTTCCGGCCCCAAACTCAACTAAATAAAGAAAAAATGGAACTATGACACCCAGGCTCAGGAAGTCTCCAAAACACCTAAAGTAGCAAGGCTAAATCCAGCTAACCTTCAGCTGTGTTTAGAGATCTGCAGGAAATGATTCAGCACCCAAGCTAATGTGGCTATTTCTTTCAAAGCAAATGACAGCGAGCCCTTTTGAGGAGTTGCTGAATCATTAAAACAATGAGAGGTGCCAAGCAGTTCAGAAAACTGGGCTTTGCCCATTGGCTTTACACTCTACCTGAGACTAATTTGGACCAATTATAGGTAGGGTGGGGTAAAGAAATCAAGTAAATAATACTAGGTCATAGTGAAGGCATGTTATCTATTTCAAAATAATCAAGCAGGTGGCATGCAAGGAAGGAAACACAACAGGATTCATAGAATTGGTTGGCACAAGATGTAGCCAAATAAAATATTGTTTGCAATAAACAGTCCATCATTTACATGTATGTTTTTGTAGATGAGGCAGCTGTATCCTTAACCTTTGATAGAGGGCTTGCCCTTTAAATAGTGTCACACTTCTTTAATTATGAGTTAGCTACTCTTCCCCAACTGTTCAGCAACAACACCGAAAGAGAACATTGCTCACTGATTGCTTGTTCAAATGTATACTTTATCATGTAAATGCTGGGAGAAAAATCATAACCAGTATTAGAGATTGAGGGTGGGGAGTGGGAATTAAAATTGAAAAATATGACTTCAAATTTACAGCTGTTTATCAAAAGATAAATACATCCTGGTGTAAATTTGGAACCCAATTTTGTTGTTGTTTAGTCGTTTAGTCGTGTCCGACTCTTCGTGACCCCATGGACCATAGCATGCCAGGCACTCCTGTCTTGCACTGCCTCCCGTAGTTTGGTCAAACTCATGTTCGTAGCTTCGAGAACACTGTCCAACCATCTTGTCCTCTGTCGTCCCCTTCTCCTAGTGCCCTCAATCTTTCCCAACATCAGAGTCTTTTCCAAGGATTCTTCTCTTCTCATGAGGTGGCCAAAGTATTGGAGCCTCAGCTTCACGATCTGTCCTTCCAGGGAGCACTCAGGGCTGATTTCCTTAAGAATTGATAGGTTTGATCTTCTAGCAGTCCATGGGACTCTCAAGAGTCTCCTCCAGCACCATAATTCAAAAGCATCAATTCTTCGGCGATCAGCCTTCTTTATATTTCATTTCCAGTGAGATTATACATTCAGAAGAATATGGTAGCTGACAGCCATTTGCAAGCCAAGGAGTCAGTTTTTCTTAAACACGAATATTTCCATCTCATTAGCATACAGGACTTGTCATATCACAATGGAAGGGTCTCAGAAGTTTGAAAAATCATCCTTAATTACCAAACAGTTAAGGTTTCTGAATAAAAACAAGAAAAATGGACAGGCAGCCTTTGAAGTAATAATACAAAGCTCATTTAGAAAATGTTAGAAATGGACAGTTATTCACCTCAAAAATCACCTGAGTTTTGTAATCACTGGTTGCAAGGACTAGGAAAACCTGGAGGGGAATCATCCCCTCAAGGAAAAAGTACCTTTCCTTTGTATTTTATTTATTCAACAGGTGGGCAGGGACTGATCTCATGAGTATGAATCTACTGAAATAGGTGGCAGGAGTGGGTTGCATTTAGAAGTCATACCTCCTCCCCAATCTGAATAGCTGCCCATCTCAGGTGAGTATTCTCCTCCTTTGCTGGTTGATTCGTGTTAATGACTTAATAAATTCCCAATCTCCCACGAATCTCACTGGGAGACCATAGGCATGTCACAGTGTCACCCTCTGCCAGCCTGACTTGCCTCACAAGGGATAAAAAGGGAGCAGTGTGTACTCTGCCTTGAGCAGTGAGACCTCTCTTTAAATATTCTCACCTCCAAACAGCTATTATTCAGTACTGCCAACAAGTGTAGGCTACTGAACAGGGCAGCTCCACCCGAACTCCTTGCCATCAGCTGTCCTCTGCAGGTAGCCATTCCATCAGACTGCTTCAGTGGGAGAGACAAGGAACAGGTAGAGGCAGCTTTAGGGCAGTGTGAGCCCTGAGGTCACACTGAGTGTACAGCCAAGGAGGGGCCTTCTCAAAGCCGTTCCTGGATTTAGGAAGGAGGTGCAAGGGCTCTAGGACCCTGCCAGAGCCTTGCACCTCCTCCCTTGAGGCCTGGGTGGAGGGCATCAAATGTTGGCCTTGCACAGGGTGGCATGTTACCAAGATCTGCCCCTGAAGCAGGGCTCATTCCATCAGCTTCGCTGGAGGCCTAGCTGCATCTCTTGCCCATGAACTGTGCCAGCTAGTCATTAGTGGCTGAGTTTTGGATTTGATTTTCATTTTGTGTAAGCCTGCATGTAGGGGCTGTCTTGTTTAAATTGATTATATGTAAGCCGTTCTGAGAGCCTTTTTGACTAAAGAGTGAGGTACAAATGCCGTAACAAACAAACAAACAAACCAAGATGCTCTGAGTTCAGAGATGTAGGGTTAATATAATGGGCTTATTAATATAATGGGCCCTATACACATAGGGGGTTGAGTGACTAAAGAAGAGAACATATCACAAGTGGTGATATTTTTCTGTGTAAGATTCCATTCTACATTGTTTCTCTTCTAGAATTCATAACTTGGTATTATTGAAAGAGCTGTAATTACTAAATTGCAAAAAGAGGAGTTGGAAATTATGATTAATGTTGTTGTTGTTGTTGTTGTTTAGTCATTTAGTCGTGTCCGACTCTTCATGACGCCATGGACCAGAGCATGCCAGGCACTCCTGTCTTCCACTGCCTCCTGCAGTTTGGTCAGACTCATGTTGGTAGCTTCGAGAACACTGTCCAACCACCTTGTCCTCTGTCATCTCCTTCTCCTTGTGCCCTCCATCTTTCCCAGCATCAGGGTCTTTTCCAGGGAGTCTTTTCTTCTCATGAGGTGGCCAAAGTATTGGAGCCTCAGCTTCAGGATCTGTCCTTCCAGTGAGCACTCAGGGCTGATTTCCTTCAGAATGGATAGGTTTGATCTTCTTGCAGTCTATGGGACTCTCAAGAGTCTCCTTCAACACCATAATTCAAAAGCATCAATCCATATGAAGGTTTAATATGGAATATAGGAAAATGCCATTAACTTCTCCATTTCAAAATTCACAGATTATCGCCATCACTAGTCTTTCTATTTCTATTTTCTCCATTTGTCAAATGCATGGCATTTTAAAGGTATCTAAAATAAAAATGTCCCACCAGAGCCAGCAGAATTACACCACAGATTCCTGGAGCTCATTGTAAATTCTCACATAATATGACTTCAGAAATATAGAATTTTGCACTGTTGTCCATACTAATGCAGTTTTGGCATCTTAATTATTGGGAACTGAAAATATCATTTAAACATGATTAAATTGACTGTGTACATTATGTACTTAAAAAGCCCTGTGTAATAATTAAAAGGGGCCTCTGTGACATACATTCATTGAACAAGTCAGCAGTAACTATTAGCAGGAACATGAAAGGCAAGGCTAAACTACAGACATTTAAAAAATTGGATTATTTTGTCCCTATTATTGACAATATTTACATACCTTTTATCCAACTCATGCAATCTTTTTCACAAATAAAATTTAATTTGAATGCAAGTGAATCTAAGTGGTGTGCATGTTAAATGCAAACAGCCAGCAATAATCGTCAGTGCTAGGGATTTGCAGATTTCAGTAAAATGTATCCATTGCTTAAGAACAGGGATGGAGAAACTGTGGCTCTCTCTGTGTTGTTGGACTACAACTCTGATTATCCGTGATAACTGGCCATGATGAGCAAAACTTGGGGCCATAGCTCAGGAGAGGAGCATCTGCTTTGCATGCAGAAGGTCCCAGGTTCAATCCCTGGTCTTTCTAGATAGGGCTTGGAAAGGCTCCTCCTTGCAATCCTATAGAACTGCTGTCAGTAGTACAGACTGAGCTAGATGGACCAATGGTCTGGCTCAGTATAAGTGAGATTTCAGCAGGGACGCAGGTGGCACCATTGTCTAAAACCACTGAGCCTCTTGGGCTTGCCGATCAGAAGGTTGACGGTTTGAATCCCCATGACGGGGTGAGCTTCCGTTGCTGTGTCCCAGCTCCTGCCAACCTAGCAGTTTGAAAGCACACCAATGCAAGTAGATAAATAGGTACCGCTGCGGCAGGAAGGTAAATGGCGTTTCCTTGTTCTCTGGTTTCCATCACGGTGTTCCGTTACCAGAAGTGGTTTAGTCCATAGCTGCCAAGTACCCCGTTTTTACTTACCTTTTCCTGGTGGTCCCCCGTATCACTTCGTCTCCCATTTTTCTCTGTTATTTTCTCCTGCCGGCGGCCATTTTTTTTCTTTCTGATTTGCCCTTCTATGGGCACCAAAAATGGCCGCCGCCGGCTTCAAAAGTTGCATCTACGCATGTTCGGAAGTGCGTAGACGCGACTTCCGGTGTCGACGGCGGCCATTTTTGGTGCCCATAGAAGGGCAACGCGACACCGGAAGTTACATCGACGCACACGGCTGCCGGTCCCGGATTCTGCAGTCTGGGACTTGGAAGGTAAAGGTTTAGTCATGCTGGCCACATGACCCAGAAAGCTGTCTGTGGACAAACGCCAGCTCCCTCGGCCTGAAAGTGAGATGAGCGCCGCAACCCCATAGTCATGTTTGACTGGACTTACGCGTCCAGAGGTCCTTTGATTTTACCTGTACCTTAAGTGAGCTTTCAATGTGGCTCAGAATTGAAGATCAACAACATCTAGAGGGCCACAGATTTTACATAATTGTTTCGGGGCATAATACCTTTCCACAAACCAGGTATTTCTGGGAAGCCCATAGGCAGATTATGAAGGCCTGGTGATCATGAAGAAAACAGCTCTTCTTCTATTTAGCAGCATAATATCAATTAACAGAGAGATTCCTTGTAGCTGAACTGGTTTTAACTAACGCTATGGCATGAAACATCATTGTCTCAATCCACCTAAGGTAGGTACATCTGCAGGTCTGACTGTTTCAGTCATTGGGAATCAACTCTGAAGTTTCGGCACAACTTAGGGGCACATATGGTTTCATTAAAATACTCCTGGTGATTCTGATCTTCTGTAGATCCTGCAAGACAGATCTACAGGCAGGATGAGCTAGTGAAAGATAGTGAAGAATTCAAAAAAGAAGAGAAAAAAAGAGAAAAGGAAAGGGAAACAGGAAGCAAAATAAGAAATTAATAATACCAAGCTCTTTATCACAATTATACCTTAACCAGGGATGCGGGTGGCGCTGTGGTCTAAACCACTGAGCCTCTTGGGCTTGCCGATCAGAAAGGTTGATGGTTCGATTCCCCACGACAGGGTGAACTTCCATTGCTCTGTCCCAGCTCCTGCCAACCTAGCAGTTCAAAAGCACACCAGTGCAAGTAGATAAATAGGTACCGCTGTGGTGGGAAGGTAAATGGCATTTCCATGCGCTCTGGCTTCTGTCATGGTGTTCCATTGTGCCAGAAACGGTTTAGTAATGATCCGGAAAGCTGTCTGTGGACATACGCTGGCTCCCTCAGCCTGAAGCGAGATGTGTGCCACAATCCCAGAGTCGCCTTTAACTGAACTTAACCACCCAAGGGTCCTTTACCTTACCTATACCTTGACCCTTATTCCACACACAGAAATGTGAACCCTCCCAGCTCTCACCTGGGAGCTTCTGCCTCTTCCCTGAGCCTCGCAGCCTGAGGGATCCCCTCTACCCAGCCTCTCACACAGGAACCTTCACCTTCCTCTCCATTACCTTCCTGTGTGTATCTTCATTTATCCTCTTTTTGACAATGTGTAAATGGCCACCCTCTATCCTGATCCAGTTCTTGTGGATAGGATAAATCACACCTGAACCTCTTCATATCTGCCATTCTTTTTCTTTTTCTTTTCTGTCACACTGCTGACCTATAATTGTGGGCCTGCAGCCTTTCCAAAAGTCCACCGACAAAATACACCCAAAATCAAATTTACCTTTTAACCTGTCTTCAGGATTTAGCAGAACAGCAACATATGGAAAATGGGCTGCAAGTTATTGTTATTATTACGTTATGCAGTTCATGTTTAAGGGCGAACATTTACAGTAAATAACAGAGTATTGCTGCAGCAAAAGTTACATACCTGGAGGTGACAATGAAACGCTGTGTGGTATTTTTTTAAATGTCCCAAAATGTATATGTATACAATAATAATGTTTCTGAATAAGAAATTGTAACCATTATTTTTTATTCTTCAAACATTGCGTGAAATCAATTAATTCGCACAGTGCTGTGGTGAGAAGCAAAGAATATTGCAAAGATCAGCCCCTGCTGAATTTTTCAGAGAGAGCAAGGAATGGAAGTTAAAAGGACAAAAATACAAAACGAAACAGAGGCCACCACTGATTCTGCTGCTTTCCTTCAGGCTGAGCCAAGAGGAAAGGCTATACTCGGTGGTAAAATAAGAACACAACAAAGAATACTTAGTCATATTTGAGCATTCCTGCTTCATTTTTTAATGAGACAGTGTGATCCTAAGTATACTCCTCAGAATTAACTCCCATTGCACTCATCATTGCCTAGAAAGTGTGCTTAGGAACGGAGTCTTCGGCTATTATCCTAACTTTTCTTCTTATATAGTAGCAATGCAAAATATATAGGCATGATACTTATATGACGTTTTCAGTGTCATAGTACAGGGCTGGGGAATTGCTGTTTCTTGGGCCACATTGGACCCAACAGACAGGGCCGGCTCTAGGGGTAGGCTGGGTGGCGCGGGGCACCAGGGCGCAGCCGCGCGGAAGCCGTGCTGCGTGCTGCGCCCTGCGCCCACCCACCAGGGCGGGGGTGCCGGAGCGATCTCCCCACCACGGCGCCCGGGCGCCCAACATGCTTGAGACGGCCCTGCCAACAGAGGCCCTGTTTCTCCCAAACTACGCCCACCTGCCCCACCCCTGACATAAAGTGTGACATCTTGTGGGGGGCAGGCAAAGACTTCACTTTGAAGGGTGTTGCCAAGTGGTTTTAATAGAAATAAAAAGCTTATACACATTTGTTGCTGTTGTAGATGTGCTATGCCTGATGTTCAAGAAAACAATATTTGTAGAAGAGTAGAGACACCATACTGCAACTTACTGTGGCAACCTGAATAACTTACCAACATGCTCTGTCTCAAAAGGATATAAAATGAAATGGCTTGGACCACGTGCAAGAGGTTATTTTTACAACTGAAAACATACCGTAATACCTTGAGTTGAAAGGGAAAGTTGATAAGATACATGTTACTTACAGTTCCACAGTTTGGAATTATTAATCTCAGGTTGTTGTTTTAGGTTTAACACAATAAAAACTTCAATAATAAATACAGTGGTACCTTGGGTCTCAAACTTAATCCGTTCAGGGAGTCCGTTCGACTCCTGAAACAGTTCGAAAACCAAGGTGTGGCTTCTGATTGTCTGCAGGAGCTTCCTGCACTCAATTGGAAACCGTAGAAGTCACACTGGATGTTCAGCTTCTGAAAAACGTTTGCAAACTGGTACACTCACTTCCAGGTTTATGGCATTCGGGAGCCATTTTTTTTTGACAACTAAGACGTTTGGGAACCAAGGTACAAGTGTATAAGATAAAATTAAATGAAATGAAAATATTACACTATCTGAACTCTAGAGGTGTGAAAATGGTTCCTGCGAAAGTGTCTAGCATGCTTATGAAGGCACCTCGGGTTTGACTTTCACTCTTTTTCCTTAATGGAACAATATCTATCTCAGCTTTCACTAATTTGGGTCACTTTAAATGAAGACTTCTAGATCTACTGGTCCTTTAAAAAAACCAACAACCCTATTCATGCTAAACATAACTGAAAAACAATTGAGCCCTGCATTGAACAAACGCTAAGCAGCTACTTGGCCTGTCTTGTGAAAATGGTGAGCATGAAGATGTTTGCACATTTGTAACAGAGCTCTGAAATATTATTGGTCCAAGCATATTTGGTCCATAATTACAAGAGAGTGGAGGGAAAGAAATAAAAAAGGTGTTTATAATACACTCAGTAACTAAAGCTGCAAATAATGGAAAGAAGAAGCTGAAGAAAATTTTGACTAGGCAAAGTTCTCTCTTTATCTTCCCCTCCCAAACCTGAAAATATTGACTTGCGTCTACACAGTCCACATCAGAATAGACCAATGAAAATCACACCCCATTGCTTTCAACGGGTCTGCTCTAAGGCTCCTACCTACAGCCACAGTAGAAGTTGTTGTTCTTGTTGTTATCTGTCCTTCACCAACAGGTACTAGGGCATGGTACAACAATTTCAAAACCAATTGATACAAGAATAGAGTGGGCCCTGAAAACACACATCTCAGGTGTCAAAGGCCAACGTAAAGAGTATCTTTAGCATTTATCCCAAACTGTATAGGGAAGAAGCCAGATGCACCTCTGTGGGAAGGGAATTCCAGAACTTAGGGGCTGCCCCAGAGAATATCTCCTCCCAGGTCATCACTACCTGAACTTCTGTGGGATGTAGAACTACCAAGAGGGCCTATCTCTGCTGACCTTAATATCCAGGAGGGTCTGTAGGGAAGGAGGCAGTCTTATAAATATTGAGCCTACATCGTGTAGGGCTTCAAATACTAGCGTGAAAAACCTTAAATTACATCCAGAAATGAACTGGCTGGTAAACTATCTCTTGCATTTTGGACCAGAGTGCATTGCAATAATCCAATCTGCAATTATTTAGTGTAAGAGTTCCAGAGTTCCAACAAGAGCAGTGACTCATCTAAAGGACATAAATGTTATAATGTTTGCTATTACAATGGCAAAACCACCAAATCTCAGTTATGATGATGCAGAACGTTTACAAAGCAAAGTTTCTTTAAATGAGTTTATTTGCTAAATGCTTCTCTTGGCCTACTCTGAAGATCTAAAGAGAAGCCTGGTGTCTACTTACTATTCTAGTGAGGAGAAATAGATTCATCTGCTCATAATTTCCAAGTGGCTAGAATATTTGACAAGAGCATCCGTTGTTTTCATTGACCAGGCATCAAGGTTGATCTTCAAACCATTCAAATCATACAGTTGATTAAAAATCTTTTCAGAAATGGCATGCTTCTATGTGTGCTCAGCAATCACAAAGCTGTCTTATCTGAAAGATGGGTGACAGTGTTAACGGAACCTGACTACAAAAGCTTTATAACATCTGCACACAAATGTCTTGTCCAAACACATCTGTCTTAGGCACGGAGAATTCCTTGCATTTAGTAGAATAGAGAGTAAAACCTCAATTATGTTAATAGACAGTGGACTTCTTAGCATGACCCTGTTTGCTGATAGATAACAAGGAAAATACCACATGCTGTTTGAAAACAGCAAATGCAAAACTATCTTTATTTGGAGAATTTGTTCCTTGTTTCTCAGCTGCAAGTGGCTTATATAATATTGTAAAATAAAGATAAAATATGGTAGCGTTGAACAGCGGGTGCAGTTAGGCAGATAATAAGCCTGAAAGCCCCAGCCAGTTTAAAAGGTCTTCACTGAGCACTGACACGGCAACGGAGATTGTGCCAAGTAAGCGTCTTTGAGGACGGAGCTCCAAAGATGGGCACCACAACAATAAGAAAATATGAAAAACCTGCTGTATCAGACCAGTAACCCATCTAGTCTAGCATCCTGTTCTCACGGGGGCCAGTCCTAGTCACTACCAGCATTACTTGCAATGATGGGAGAACATTCTTAATACCCAGGTAGGTTTATGTGAGAGAAATTATTACTGACCACTGGGCTGCTGTCAGGGCAAACTCTGCTTATTGCATACCCGTCCACAGTCCCGATTTGACTAGGACCTCCCAGAATTACAGAAGCCAGCCCAGCTTCTGACTGGAGGTCCAATTTTTGGTGCCGAGTTCTCCCACGAGTCAGCTGGCATCCGTGAGAGCTCAGCACCAAAAGGCGTGCGTCTTTCATGAGAAGTAAGGTGCCCGAGCTGGAGCCTCTAGGGCAGGAGGGGGTAGAGTTGCTGTCCCCGCCCCCACTGGAGAAGAAGGACAATGACGGGAAAGAGGAGGAGGAGGAGGAGGAGGAGGAGGAGGAGGAGGAGGAGGAGGAGGAGGAGCTGGTGCGGTGCTTGCTGAGGGACCTGCTGCGGACACAGGGCGCTATGGTGCAGAAGCCCCAGCTGGCTCGCACGGGAGCGCCACACAGAAAGACACATGTCCCGATTTTAATAGGCAGAATGCTGGAGGGTATGTTATTTCTGATTTAAAATCTGTTTTAATGCATCTTAACTATTGTTTTTAACTATTTTGTTTTTATTAAGTTGCATTTTATAATGATGTTTTAAAAAATGTTGCAAGCTACCTTGAATCCCAATTTGGGAGGGAGGCAGGATAAAAATATATTATTTAATAATAACAATACTACATATTCAAAATTACAAATCTTCAAAATAGCCAGTCATTTTAACGATTCCTCCGTGTTGCTTTTTAAAGGTTTTTATATTGCTGTACACCACCCTGCGAGAGAGCAGTGTATAAATATTGTTTTATAAATAAACAAATTGGACAGCAATAAAATGAAAAGGAAGAATAAAAACAAAGATACAACCAAAACAGAGGCAATGCCATGAATGCCTTCAGGTACCTTTTCCCAGCTGGATAATTACCACGCATGCTGTGGCAGCTCAAAAGGTGAGAGGATTTTCCCTTTGAGTCAACTAGAGGCCTATACCTTTCATTCCACGGCACTACTATTTTTGGCCTTTAGCTTCTATCACAGTATTTACCAGCAAAGGTCTAAAACCATACAGCAAATCTCAATTCAAGAGCTACTTAATCTATGGCAAAGTAACTGGGAGTGTCTTTGTGTTTGACTGCAGCACTGTGGGGAACTAAGAACTGGATTGACAAATTAGACAAAAGATATTACTAATCCTATTCACTGTAAACTGTTAAATATGTATGAAGTGGATTTATAACCAGTTTCTGAAGAGTTACTTTATCATCAGCTTCATTTGCAATAAAAAATAAAACAAAAAATACTGAAACATTTTACAACAGGAGCTTTCTTTTCAGCATTGCTTCTAAAGTTTCCCATCCATCTATCTATGTTCCATTCATCGTTTATAAAGGAAATAGCAGTTAGCCAAAAGTTCACTTTTTAAAAATCTTTTGAGCTCATTTTGTCAAAATGTAGGATTTTCAAGTTTCCTTTACCTGCTCAGACACCAGTAAAACAAAATATTTTTGGAACATGGGTTTTCGGGGATTTTATACCACATCATGACCTGCACAGGAAGGCTACTTTAAATTGGTTTTCCTGGTAGATTTCTTCACAAGATCTTAGCAAAATAAAAAAAAATTCCTTCCAGTAGCTTAGAGACCAACTAAGTTTGTCATTGGTGTGAGCTTTCGTGTGCATGCACACTTGGTATCTGAAGAAGTGGGCATGCACACAAAAGCTCATACCAATGACGCTTACTGGTAGTTGGTCTCTAAGGTGCTACTGGAAGGAATTTTTTTATTTTGTTTCGACTACGGCAGACCAACACGGCTACTGTAACAAGATCCTAGCAGTTGCCCAGTCTCCAAAGGGATACTGAAAAGGAGGGGCACCACAAGGCTGGCCCAAGATACTTTGCAGCCTTCAGGCAAAGGACACAATGGTAGGAAGGTACAAAATGGATAGAGAGAAATACTTTCCTTTCTCACTTCACACTAAAACTTGGAATTACCAAATGGTAGTAGATCTGGGTGAGACAAAAGAATCTATTTCTTTATCCAGTGCATAATGAATATATAGAATTCGCTGCCAAAAGCTTTGATGATATTAAAAGGGGGACCAGACAAATGCATGGCTGATTGGTCATGGTCTACCAACAACTATTAGCTATGATAGCAAATCATGGGGGCCTTCCAGCTCAGGGCCAGTATGTTTCTAATAGTAACTGCTGGAAAACAAACAATGGGGAGGCTCATTGCCTCCATGTCTTTCTTGTAGGCTTCCTGGAAGCACATGACTGGCCATTGGGGCAATGGGGTCGTGAATCATATAAGTCAGGGGCCCTCCACAACTACCATCATGCCTGACTATTGATCATGTTGACTGGGGTTGATGGGAGAGTCCACAGGCTCCCGACCCTTGCAATAAACTTTTGTTTTGATCAAGCAGCACAGGATTTCACTGCGAGTTACTGGATCAGTACTTCTGTTGACAGATTGCGGATCTTAAATTTCTGACATCCCAATCCTTTTCAATGGAGAGCTTGACACAGCAAACACAAGGCCAGTGTTAGTTGCGTTTTCTGTGCTGGGACTCTACACACTTTCTATTTTGCCTCATGTATCCTGCTCCCAGGGTCACCATGAGGAGGGTTCAGATGAATCAAAGGCCACCTCAAAGGAAGCCCATAATAGTAATAGTAGTAGTAGTAGTAGTAGTAGTAAATCTACAGATGTGCTTTTAGTCCTGGAAACTAATAATAACTAACTATGAAAAATTTGAACTTCATTAAAACAATTAAATAATGTCTGTCCAACTTAGTGGAAATGAGTGAAAGGTACAATTTCAGAGTACACATTTCAGTATCTTAGATGTTATTTCCCCTTTTTTAACCTCTCTATTTATACTTGCTGGGAATTAATTAATACATTTTCTCCAGATTGTGTTTGTCAGGAAATGAAAAGCGGTCTGTCATTTTTGTTTCATCAGTGTATTAGGTACCGGTAGGTTGGTACAATATTCTGGAAGCTACAGTTCCTTAGTGCAAACAGGAGATGGAAGACCTTCCATTCATTTCAATGGGACTTTACACAGGGTTCTGTGCCTGCTAAGCACAGCTCTCAACTCAGTAGTTCGCTTTAGGCACTATTCCCCCACCATGTATTGAAATAATGTTTAGAGGGGTGGTTCTGGCCTGCCCACAATGTCCCCTTCTGCCAATCGGTGTAGACAATGCTAAGTTAGATGGATCAGTGGTCTGGCCCAGTGTATGACAGCTTCTGGTGTGCAACCAAGGCAATGGCGTTTTCTTAATGTATTTGTTTTCCTTGGGTGTTTTTCCTTCCCCTGACCCTTTCTTCCCATTTCCTTCCTCTGTGTTTATCGTGTTTTTCCCCTCCTCCTTTCTTCGCCATTTAGCCCCGCAGAATTAACAGAAGAACAAATGAAAAAAAATAAATGAAATGCGTGTTTATACAGCTAGAACAAAATGAAGATGATCTGATGAGATAAATCGCAGGAGGTTAATAGCTTTTTTAAAATCAATCTTCCTTACAAAGAAAAAGGATAAATGGCTTAGTGGATGAAGCATTGGCCTCTCACCTTTGTGACCAGAGTTCAAGTCTAAACTGTGAGGGTCTGGAGTAACATGGCTTTATTGGGCTGAGATCAGTCTCTAGTGGGCAGGAATCTGTATTACAAGATTTTTGTGTGTAATTTCCCATAAGGGTGGTACTGACACATAAAGAGAATATAGGCAACCTGGGTCCTTTCTCTAACTAGCAGCAGGAATAGACTGGAGTTTAGACAACTGTGTATAAGTTGTGACCAGAGGGCCTTAGGCTGCATTAACATACCAAAATAAAAAAAATCCTTCAGTAGCACCTTAAAGACCAACTAAGTTTTTATTTTGGTATGAGCTTTCGTGTGCATGCACACTTCTTCAGATTAACATACCAGTTGCTCTTAACTAGGACTGATTTAAGCCTCTTGTCAACCATCTATCATTTTTTTCCTTTCCAAAAAGGAAAAAACCCCAAAACAATGACATAATCCTCCCCCCCAAACACACACACACACACACACACACACACACACTAATTAACTAACCTTGGGAGAGATTTTTAATAATTGCAACTGATAGTTTTTAATATCCTGTCCAGGCCGAAGGATAATTTATTTGAGCTGTTATTCACACAGAAGGTAGAATTTTTAGAGAACCTAGTAATTGAAATGTCAATTAAGAAGTTTACCTAAAAGGGAGGTACTTTTTTAAAAACACACATACACACACCATAATTTATTATCACATTAATCCTATTTTAATCACACATTAGTCTGATAATTCATGTATTCACATCCATCACTCACATATGACAACTATTAAAGGGTCTCATTTTTCTGGGGTTTTAATTATATATTTGAAATAGAAAAGTGTGTGGCAATGCATAGTCAGAAAAAAAAGAGATTTATTTACTGGGCATCTATGAGCCTGTCATAAAAAAAAAAGTTGTCACTAAAGGTACTTGTCTTAAGCCTGTTTTGTAAATCAGGGTATCATATTTCATGTACTAGCCTATGAACCCCAAAGGTTGCTTGACCTCACTGAAGGTTAATTCCAAGAGACGTTGGGGTGGGGGAGTTCAGTGATTGGAAACTTACATGCTTAAATAGCATTTTGAAGAGATTTATTCTCAAACATGAAAATGAGTCTTTGGAGAATATAACAGTGTGGGGTTTTTTTACCATTTAGGTTAGGGTGGAGTGTAAATAAAAATAATATATATAGCATGTTACAGATATATTAAAAAGAAGAAGGGTTTTTTTATTTAAATGTTTATCATCTCCTATCACTTCAGAATTATTCCTACAACTTATTAAGGGCCATTGTTTACTGCTAATTCAAACCACCTGCAAATCCCTTTGTTTTGATCAAAGCATTTTCTATTCCCTTCCCCTGCTCCCCACAAGACTGATAGATGGCTTTGTAATTCGTGAGATAATATGTTAAAGGTCACGAGTTAATGCATCCTATGGAACTTTTTCTCTTCCTTTCCCAAATGGATAGTGGGAATATGACTGTGCTCTGTCTCTAGTTCTTTGTAATATCATTTATAACTGAATTCAAAGTGTGTGTGTGTGTGTGTGTGTGTAGACATATACAGGCATCTTTTAAAAGATTATTAAAACCTTTCTGGTAATAATGTATTACAACCGTTGCCTGAATCAAGTATTACTATCACCCCTTTTAAATTAAACTATCCACAAAACACGCATTTGCTTTCTGCTATAGAAAATGCTAATAATGCTTTTAGAATGGTATTTAAAAAGTCTAATTATATCATTTAAAAACTGAGAGACCAAAGGGCAAACTAAATTCTCCTAACATAAATCAGATTTTTTCCTCCCTTTATTCCAATGACTTTAAAAAACCTCAAATGCAGTAATTTTAATAGCAACGAAAGAATGAATAAGTCATAACTCCACCTGATCACATAACTGTCTATAACTGTTATTAAATGCTCGAAAATAAGTGAACTCATTATGTTTCAGAGCTGCTTTTAGCTAATCTAAGATTCTGCTCACTTAATCATGTAGAAAAGGCTTCAGCACAGTTTTAGACCCTCAGGAAGGTCAGGAAGGAGGGGAGGGGAGGGGGCACTGCTTTCCGCTGTTCATTTAAGAACAGCACTTTTGACCCGAAACTTATGATCTCTCATATGAGCTTGAATTTTAACCCCGATAAGAGTTTTGCTGAATAGGAAACATTTGCGCCGCCCATTGCTGTAACTGCTGCAAACAAAATCACAAAGAAAGGAAGAAAATGCCCATCAGATGTACTGCATGCAAAATGGAAGTCTACTCTGTGGTACCTACAAATACCAAACAAATCATTTTTTTTAAAAAATAAAACTTTATAATCTCACTATATAATCTCACTGTATAAACTCTGTAAATAATACATACGGCACCAGTATGTATTATTTATTTATTTAGACAATTTCTATACCACTATACATAAAAAATACCTCTAAACAGTGTACAGAAAACTAAAATTAGGTGCCTGGTGAAAATGTTCCTTTTCAAGCAGGCCTTTAGCTGATTAACGTTCTACGTCCTTTTAAATGTGTTTGTGAGAGGGGGGTTATTGTTTTGCTCTTGTTCTTGTTTTTATTATGTATTTTGTGTTCTCATTTTGTATTTTTATGTTGTGAACCACCCTGTGATCTTTGGATGAATGGCGGCATACAAATTTAAATAATAAGAATAATGACAATAATAATAATAATAATAATAATAATAATAATAATAATAATGATGATGTTACAAAAATACACAATAAAACCATTATTAATAAATATATATTGGTATGTTAATTGCTGCCTGGAGTGCCATTGGGAGGTAGAATCGGATACAAATTTAATAAACAAAAAAAATAGCAATAACTTCTCCTTTGGAAAATAAAAAAAAATCCTTCCAGTAGCACCTTAGAGACCAACTAAGTTTGTCATTGGTATGAGCTTTCGTGTGCATGCACACTTCTTCAGATACACTGAAACAGAAGTCACCAGACCCTTATGTATAGTCAGAGGGTGGGGGTGGGGCATTACTCAGAAGGGTGGTGGGAATGGGTGATTGGCTGATAGGAGTGGTAAACCTGTTGATGACTGTTTCCTTTGGAAACACGTTCCCATTCAGCACCTCTCACCAAAGGCTACACCACCCACCATAGCTTCTTCTTCTTTCTTCTTTGGCGATCACTTGTAGCTGAGTAAGATTGTCTTCCAAAACAGGGTTTTAGCAGTGAGTCCGTAAGTGACTTTGGAGGCCAATTCTGGATCCACACGTCCTTCCACAGTGGGTTTCCGGGCAGGATTTGATAATGGTGAGTGTTTGCCAAGTGTGCCTTCCTCTTAGCACGTTTCTCCCCTTCATCCTGAGTTCAAGTGTCTTCAAAACCCATGACACCTTTGGTAAAGGTTGTTCTCCAATTGGAGCGCTTGCAGGCCAGTGCTTCCCAGTTGTCAGTGTTTATACTACATTTTTTTAGATTTGCTTTGAGAGAGTCTTTAAACCTCTTTTGTTGACCACCAACATTATGCTTTCCATTTTTAAGTTCGGAATAGAGTAGTTGCTTTGGAAGATGATGATGAGGCATCTGCACAACATGACCAGTCCAACGAAGTTGTTGTTGAAGAATCATTGCTTCGACACCGGTGATCTTTGCTTCTTCCAGTACACTGGCATTAGTTCGCCTGTCTTCCCAAGTGAGGTGTAAAATTTTTCGGAGACACCGTTGATGGAATCTTTTGAGGAGTTGGAGATGGCGTTTATAAGTAGTCCATGTTTCACAAGCCTACAATAAGGTTGGTAGAGCTTCAACCAGGGCCCAAACAATATCACAGACCACCCCAAAATTCCCATAAATTAGAAGGATCCTGGAACCCGCTGACATCATCCCCGTTTCTCATTCTAAACTTGCTTTTATGGACAGGCACCATGGTAGGTTCAGCAGCCTTAGGCAGCCCACAGGTGAGTCCCATTCAGCAGTCAGTCAGCTGTACTGCACACATTCATTTCCAGGCTGGTTCGGTGAGATTCCCAGAAGACCCAAAGAATGGGAAATAGGACACCCCTCCATTCACAGTTCTTTCTCTGGTCTCTGTAGCTCAGTTGGTAGAGCATGAGACTCTTAATCTCAAGGTCATGGATTCAAGCCCCCATATTGGACAAAAGATTCTTGCATTGCAAGAGGTTGGGCTAGATGGCCCTCGTGGTCCCTTCCAACTCTACAATCCTCTGATTCTATAAGAGGAAGCCACTTAAGCAAACCCTCCAGAAAGCATAAAATAATAATAATAATAATAATAATAATAATAATAATAATAATAATAATAATAATTGAAACAGATGGGAAATACCCTGCTACATTCGGGAGCTTCCTCCTTATCCTGTTACCTAAGAGCACCACTGCTCTTAACTGTTATTACAAGCCTTGCCTTGAGGAAACCACTAGGATAGTTTCTGCAGAATAAATACAAAGGGATAGAGAGATCTCCTGCGATCCCCAAACACCACCTCTTGTGTTCTTTCAAAGGATCCCCTTACCCTCTGGAGATGCCTGGGAGTTGCCAGTGGTGAGGAGAATTGGCAAAAATGGCCTCTCACTTCCCTCCCCCTTTTAATGTTTGATGCTTTGTTGTGTTTTTACAATTCTGTTGGGAGCCGCCCAGAGTAGCTGGGCCAACCCAGTCAGATGGGCGGCATACAAATATGATGATAATGATGATGATGATGATGATGATGATGATAAATAAATAAATCCAGTCACAGGAGTCTCCACTGGTTATAAACATCTCTTCCATTAGCTGAGAGACACAATTGGAATCAGCTTACACTATGGAAGATGTCATTATAATTAGATCTGAGTTTAGCACCTTTTTAACAAGATGGTAGTTCCCCCACCCCCCATGCCAAGGTGAGGAATTAGTAGAGGACATCTTGCTATGGTTTAGTGAAAATATGTAATCTGTATCCAACTACATAATCCTTGTCGCACTCTGGTTTGTAGAAGATGATGGATGCCTGTGGCAACAAGGCAACAGTTTGAGCAAAATCCCATCTTTCCCTGTTTCTTTCATTGGATAGGCATTTTGGTGCATAGATATTTAATATTTACCAGCCTGCAGGTTCCATCATTGTCTCTTAGTTAAATTTAGTTAAATATTTTGAGCTCCTCAGATTCTTCTGAAGCCCCAAATGTTATTAACAAAATATAATGTTGACTAGAAACTGGCCTTAGAGCATTCTTATTCATAGCTGCCAAGTTTTCCCTTTTCTCAGGAGGAAGCCTATTCAGCATAAGGGAAATTCCCTTTAAAAAAGGGAGAGCTTGGCAGCTATGTTCTTATTTTACATTATTTTACATAATGATTCCATTCACATGATCACCAGCACCCTGTTACAACTGACCAACGGGGGGGCACAGTGGAACAAACCAGAAATTGGAAATTTATAAGTACTTAAAATAAAAATTACCATGCTAATCGAATCAGAAATGGCTTGTTTCAATAAAGGGACAGCCTCCTACAGTATAGAAATGTAGTGGGGAACCTTTCAGCTTTTCCTTTCCTCGGAAGGAAGCTTTCCCTCACTTTCAACTCCACCTCCCCACACCCCTGGCAATGGTCTTTGCCTTGTTTCATCCTTTCCCTGCCAAAAATCCAATTTGCAGGGTCAGAATCTGGCTGCCAAATAAAAGTGCAAGGTCCCTCCAAACAGGTTCCTTGGAGGTGAATTCAAATTAGCTTGAAATGTAGGGACATGTTTGTCTGGTATGTGTTCTAGGCAGGCTACTCTCGTTTTTCAATATCCTGTTTGTAACCTTTTTTTGCAAAGAACATGAAGACAGGACTGGAAAGATGGGCCCTGCTGCAGCCCCTTAAATGCAGGGGGCCTGCAGCCTCTCTGGGAAACAAAGTCATCAAAGCAATTACACAAGTCACATTGATGCAACCCTGCTTTTGGAAGCATGGTCAATTGTTGTGACACCACAGCACTGCCATGGGGCAGTGCCACACAATCACAGCTGTGAGGAGAATGTCTTGCCCCAAGCTTGTTTTCTCTTCCAAAGAGGCTTGTTTTCAAGTAGCTTGCACATAACCATGCTCAACTCTTTTAAAACAATCTTGTAACAATGCGAGATGTACATCAGAAACAAGCATCAATAGAAATGCCAGTCTAAACATATTTGTGGTCTGGCTGCCTTTTTTGCTCCAAAACTCAAGCAGCCAGAACCTGCCACCTATGATACGGATTCACACATGGAATTCTAGGTGCACACGTAAAGTATTTGCAGCAAAACCTTGACTGCAAACACAGGTATTATATTCACATACGATATCACACATGATGAATTGGGTGGGGTGTCGGCGTCAGATTTGGTGGAAAACTTAGATTTGTCTCTGTATGATGTGTGAAATGGCCCTGAAGGCTGCCTCAGAGAGCAATGAAAGTCTTTGAATGCTGAGGGTTTTCTAATTGATACTTAGCTTTAGAATGTTTTGGACTGTGGTTTAAGGAGATGAAATGAATGAAAATGGTCGTCCAACACACACATTTTTGAGGATCAAAAGCACTGTGTGCAACATTCTACACATGCACAGAGGATTGTTTCCACTCTCAGAAGGTACTTCTGTCACCAAAAAGGCAGGCAGGGGGCCCTCTGGAGCCTTCTCCTAGGAGCCACAGGCACAGACCCACCCACAGGATGCTTGGAGAGGTATTTTGGCTTCAAGTCACAAACACCTTTAACCCAGGTGAGGAATGCATCAGTAAAGTTGCCCGTCCTGTTTGTGGTTGGTTTGAAAATTTATATTTCTGAAGATTTCTACAAAATAGTTAGAAGGAATTATGGTCAAATAAAAACAATATGCAATAGCCAAATAATTGTCAATAATGCTTTCTTAGTCTTCTTCTTCTTCTTCTTCTTCTTCTTCTTCTTCTTCTTCTTCTTCTTCTTCTTCTTCTTCTTCTTCTTCTTCTTCTGTGATCACTCGTAACCGAGTAGGAGTGTCTTCGTTGAACATGGTTTTAACAGTGAGTCCATAAGTGACTGTGGAGGCCAATTCTGGATCCACACGTCCTTCCACAGTGGGGACATTGGTTGATCAAGGCCAAGCGTGCCTTCCTGTTAGCCTTCCTCTTAGCATGTTTCTCCCTTTCGTCCTGAGTTTGAGCGTCGAAATAATACCAGTACAGTAGTACATCGGGTTACGAACACGATCCGTTCCGGGTCGCAGTTCGTAACCCGAAAAGGTCGCAAACCGAGCGCCATTTCTGTGCATGCACAAAGCGTGTTTTTCGCGTTTTTCGCGGGATGCGCATGCGACGAAAACACTTGCGGGTTTGCGGAGTTCGTAACCCGAACTGTTCGCAACACGAGTGGTTCGTAACCCGAGGTACGACTGTACTATAGAAACAATATTAAAAAAGCAATTCTAAGCCCCAGTCCACACTGCTCAGAGGGAGGACAATAAGGATGTGGTGGACTTGAGGCTCCCTCACCGCTGAGGGCTCTGGTGTATTCACCAACAGCATGGGCTGTTAACAGGCTACTACCACTGAAAAGGCCCTAAACCAGGGTGGAATGCAGGCAGGAAGGTGGCAGAACTGGAGCAGTAGAGATCTGTTGGATCTTAAACCAACTCAGTAGCCACAGAGCAGTCCTGACTCTTCCTCTCTGCTATACTAACCTGGAACAGGTGCAGCCAAGTATAGGTAGAGCCAAGTATAGGTAGAAGGACATCAGATGCAGCAGCGGATCTGCCACTCCATTCCACTCCATTGTTCCCTGGCTTAGAGTTAGAATTGCTCCCTAGAAGATATTAGTGGTACAGAACGCAGCAGCCTAGTTGAGCAGCATCTGTCTTCCAGGGTCTGTGTAGCTGCTGAATTGCTGAGAGAATTGCTGAGAGAAGAATGTATCAGTGCAGCAGAGAACTTCTAGAATCCTTCCCTTATATGCTGTAACATCCTGCTCTGTGCTGAATGCCCCCATGAATGTGATAGCTTGGAGGAAGTAACGTTTGAACCAGCATCATTCCATTGACAGCTGCCAGCAAAACGCTGGAAAGCTCCCCCGCATCACCACGTGAATAAACTCAGATATGAAATTTGTCAACTTGGCCATGCTGGTCAGTCATGACTTGCTCCTTGTTCCTTTGCCCACAATTATACTCAACATGGCATGTTTTACAGTGTCTGAAGTGGGCTTCTGTCTCCTAAGTTGAACTTTGTAACTCCAATACCAATTCACTTTGCGACATTCGGTCAAGAAGCTCTCCTTCTGCACGTCTCAATGGGAGAATAGAGACAAGGAGACAAACATTTGAGTCAGTGAAAATATTCACTAATCGTTGTCTTTTCCTGTTTACTAATTAATGTTCTTGAGATGTGAATATTCATCAAACACATATGTTTCTACTTTAGCTTCCTATCTGAACGAATGGCACCTTTTAACACAAGAAATACAAAAATAACCATTCTATAATACATATTAACAAGAATTGTGTCTATTCACTGCATGTGTAAAAAAAATGACACAAAGTTCATCCCTTTAAATTCCAAAGTTAGATACAGCTTTATATTTTTCCAGTAAAATTGGGAAATTGAGCAGGGTTGATTATTTATTTAACTTTTTTAAAAAGAGAGTTTCCTACCAGTTTTAGGCAAAAGAAGGATATCATTTGCTTATTCTGGTCTTGATTTATGTGATAATATTTCTAGTTAAGACTCTAAGTGCTAGTCTAGAGTAGTTCCACTGTAGGTAATGTGGCATTTTGGATATTAGCTGCAGCCTTAATTAATGTTGTTGTTGTTGTTTAGTCGTGTCCGACTCTTCGTGACCCCATGGACCATAGCACGCCAGGCACTCCTGTCTTGCACTGCCTCCCGCAGTTTGGTCAAACTCATGTTCGTAGCTTCGACAACACTGTCCACCCAATCTCGTCCTCTGTCGTCCCCTTCTCCTAGTGCCCTCAATCTTTCCCAACATCAGGGTCTTTTCCAGGGAGTCTTCTCTTCTCATGAGGTGGCCAAAGTATTGGAGCCTCAGCTTCACGATCTGTCTTTGTCCATGGAGTTTTCTTGGCAGGGATACTGGAGTGGCTTACTAGTTCCTTCTCCAGGTGGATCACGTTTAGTCAAAACTCTCCACTATGACCTGTCCATCTTGGGTGGCCCTGCATGGCATAGCTCATAGCTTCTCTGAGTTATTCAAGCCCCTTCGCCACAACAAGGCATTGATCCATGAAGGGGCCTTAATTAATACAGCTGACTATTCAGGAATAGTTCTGCCCCCTCAATGCAACTAGACTACTGCCTGTATTCTCTTTGAAACTCATCTCCTGCTGAAATAAAACTAACAAACTCTCAAAATTCAAGCTTATCAAGCCTGATGCTGTGACCATGGCTGATGAACATGGCGGATGAGCATGGCGCCCCATCATTCCACAATCTCTAATGGCTACAGCTGATATTTGATGGAAAATGCAAAATAAACACACATGTTACTGCCATAGGTGCAGGTAGCAATATCAAGACCTACCATGGCTTTAATGAATAAAATCTGAAGGAACCCAAAGATGCTTGGAATTGTACCAGCACAGCACTTCTTACCATGCCCTTCTCAAGTGGGTGGACCCAGATTATGAACCTGATATCCTTCTCCCCTAATCATCCTTTGAAGAAAGCAAACGAAAATAAAGTGGCCCATCTCACAAAGCCTTATGCTGGCATCGATGCTCTGAAACCGTGCTCTCTCCAGCATTTCTTTAGTGCTGTGGAGTTGCTGCAGTATGGCTCCTTCTGCACCACTCAGTAAAGTCAAAAGTCTGAGGACAGATTTCCAAGAGGCTCCCAAACCACAAGAGATCATTTCAGAATGGGCCCAGCAAGGAAAGGCCCACAGTGCACATACTTCACAGGCACAAGATCCCAAGCTCAAGGCCTGGTATCCAAGTGTTGTTGTTTAGTCGTTTAGTCGTGTCCGACTCTTCGTGACCCCATGGACCATAGCACGCCAGGCACTCCTGTCTTGCACTGCCTCCCGCAGTTTGGTCAAACTCATGTTCGTAGCTTCGAGAACACTGTCCAACCATCTTGTCCTCTGTCGTCCCCTTCTCCTAGTGCCCTCAATCTTTCCCAACATCAGGGTCTTTTCCAAGGATTCTTCTCTTCTCATGAGGTGGCCAAAGTATTGGAGCCTCAGCTTCACGATCTGTCCTTCCAGGGAGCACTCAGGGCTGATTTCCTTAAGAATGGATAGGTTTGATCTTCTTGCAGTCCATGGGACTCTCAAGAGTCTCCTCCAGCACCATAATTCAAAAGCATCAATTCTTCGACGATCAGCCTTCTTTATGGTCCAGCTCTCACTTCCATACATCACTACTGGGAAAACCATAGCTTTAACTATACGGACCTTTGTCGGCAAGGTGATGTCTCTGCTTTTTAAGATGCTGTCTAGGTTTGTCATTGCTTTTCTCCCAAGAAGCAGGCGTCTTTTAATTTCGTGACTGCTGTCACCATCTGCAGTGATCAAGGAGCCCAAGAAAGTAAAATCTCTCACTGCCTCCATTTCTTCCCCTTCTATTTGCCAGGAGGTGATGGGACCAGTGGCCATGATCTTGGTATTTTTGATGTTGAGCTTCAGACCATATTTTGCGCTCTCCTCTTTCACCCTCATTAAAAGGTTCTTTAATTCCTCCTCGCTTTCTGCCATCAAGGTTGTGTCATCTGCATATCTGAGGTTGTTGATATTTCTTCCGGCAATCTTAATTCCGGCTTGGGATTCATCTAGTCCAGCCTTTCGCATGATGAATTCTGCATATAAGTTAAATAAGCAGGGAGACAATATACAACCTTGTCGTACTCCTTTCCCAATTTTGAACCAATCAGTTGTTCCATATCCAGTTCTAACTGTAGCTTCTTGTCCCACATAGAGATTTCTCAGGAGACAGATGAGGTGATCAGGCACTCCCATTTCTTTAAGAACTTGCCATAGTTTGCTGTGGTCGACACAGTCAAAGGCTTTTGCATAGTCAATGAAGCAGAAGTAGACGTTTTTCTGGAACTCTCTAGCTTTCTCCATAATCCAGCGCATGTTTGCTATTTGGTCTCTGGTTCCTCTGCCCTTTCGAAATCCAGCTTGCACTTCTGGGAGTTCTCGGTCCACATACTGCCTAAGCCTGCCTTGTAGAATTTTAAGCATAACCTTGCTAGCGTGTGAAATGAGCGCAATTGTGCGGTAGTTAGAGCATTCTTTGGCACTGCCCTTCTTTGGAATTGGGATGTAGACTGATCTTTTCCAATCCTCTGGCCATTGCTGAGTTTTCCAAACTTGCTGGCATATTGGGTGTAGCACCTTAACAGCATCATCTTTTAAAATTTTAAATAGTTCAGCTGGAATATCATCACTTCCACTGGCCTTGTTATTAGCAATGCTTTCTAAGGCCCATTTGACTTCACTCTCCAAGATGTCTGGCTCAAGGTCAGCAACCACACTACCTGGGGTGTATGAGACCTCCATATCTTTCTGGTATAATTCCTCTGTGTATTCTTGCCACCTCTTCTTGATGTCTTCTGCTTCTGTTAGGTCCTTACCACTTTTGTCCTTGATTATGGTAATCTTTGTACGAAATGTTCCTTTCATATCTCCAATTTTCTTGAACAGATCTCTGGTTTTCCCCATTCTATTGTTTTCCTCTATTTCTTTGCATTGCTCATTTAAGAAGACCCTCTTGTCTCTCCTTGCTGTTTTTTGGAAATCTGCATTCAGTTTCCTGTATCTTTCCCTATCTCCCTTGCATTTTGCTTGCCTCCTCTCCTCCGCTATTTGTAAGGCCTCGTTGGATAGCCATTTTGCTTTCTTGCATTTCCTTTTCCTTGGGATGGTTTTCGTTGCTGCCTCCTGTATAATGTTACGAGCCTCCATCCATAGTTCTTCAGGCACTCTGTCCACCAAATCTAAATCCTTAAACCTGTTCCTCACTTCCACTGTGTATTCATAAGGGATTTGATTCAGATTGTATCTTACTGGCCCAGTGGTTTTTCCTACTTTCTTCAGTTTAAGCTGGAATTTTGCTATAAGAAGCTGATGATCTGAGTTACAGTCAGCTCCAGGTCTTGTTTTTGCTGACTGTATAGAGCTTCTCCATCTTTGGCTGCAGAGAATATAATCAATCTGATTTCGATGCTGCCCATTTGGTGATATCCATGTGTAGAGTCGTCTCTTGTGTTGTTGGAAGAGAGTGTTTGTGATGACCAGCTTGTTCTCTTGACAGAACTCTATTAGCCTTTGCCCTGCTTCGTTTTGAACTCCAAGGCCAAACTTGCCAGTTGTTCCTTTTATCTCTTGATTCCCTACTTTAGCATTCCAATCCCCTGTAATGAGAAGAACATCCTTCTTTGGTGTCATTTCTAGAAGTTGTTGTAGGTCTTCATAGAATTGGTCAATTTCACTTTCTTCAGCACCGGTAGTTGGTGCATAAACTTGGATTACTGTGATGTTAAAAGGTCTGCCTTGGATTCGTATTGAGATCATTCTGTCATTTTTGAGATTGCATCCCATTACAGCTTTTGTTGACTATGAGGGCCACTCCATTTCTGCTACAGGATTCTTGCCCACAGTAGTAGATATGATAGTCACCCGAACTGAATTCGCCCATTCCCTTCCATTTTAGTTCACTGATGCCCAGGATGTCGATATTTATTCTTGTCATCTCATTTTTGACCACATCCAGCTTACCTCCACTCATGGTTCTTACATTCCAGGTTCCTATGCAATATTTTTCTTTACAGCATCGGACTTTCCTTTCGCTTCTCGCTTCCAGGCATATCCGCAACTGAGCGTCCTTTCGGCTTTGGCCCAGCCGCTTCATCAGCTCTGAATCTACTTGTACTTGTCCTCCGCTCTTCCTCAGTAGCATGTTGGACGCCTTCCGACCTGAGGGGCTCATCTTCCAGCGTCATAACTTTTATATGCCTGTTGTCTTTGTCCATGGAGTTTTCTTGGCAGGGATACTGGAGTGGCTTGCCAGTTCCTTCTCCAGGTGGATCACGTTTAGTCAAAACTCTCCACTATGACCTGTCCATCTTGGGTGGCCCTGCATGGCATAGCTCATAGCTTCTCTGAGTTATTCAAGCCCCTTCGCCACGACAAGGCATTGATCCATGAAGGGGTGGTATCCAAGTAGCAGCGCTTAAAATGACCTCTGCGTGGAACCTTGGAGAGCTCCTGCCAGACTGATTTAGTATTAGGCAGCTTCCTATGAGATTTGCCAGTTCTATATGTCAGACTGGCATCTGATGGTTCTGACATTAAAAATGTGCTGCTTTGTTGGGGAAAGAAAGCTGTTGCTCTCGAGGAGCTGTATAGGATACTGTGTATTAGTAATACAGGATGGGAAGAATGACTCACCAGGTTAAGGTGGGCATAAATCAGGTTAGGATTTAGTCAATATGACTTTTTTTAAAATGAACCAGGATGCTCTTTGTAAAATAGACACAGATGTATGTATCTATCAAACAGATGTATCCTATCTTCATTAAATACTCTTCTACTTTTATTTATGTATTAATTTTCAGGTTACTACAAATTAGTATACTCTCTCTTCCCCACCCCCACCCCCACATCACCACTCTTTTTCATTTTTGTGCTGATCTTGGGGTGGTTAAATTCCATTTTCTAGGTGCTTGTTATTTATATTATTCTGCTTTTTGAGGATGATCTACCATTTTCATCATACTGGATATGATGAAACAGCTCTGTATATAGGAACAGATCCCTTACTTTGAGTATATTGTGACTGTAAGACTCCATATTTGTGTAGCAACTTGTGTTGTTTGTATCTGTAAAACAGCAACAATGGATCATTTAAGGAACAGCGTGTGGTTTATGCTAGTTGATTTTTTTTGGGGGGGGGCTGGTGTTTGAATGAAATAACTTTAGGCAGGTGGGTGGACTAGCCTACCCTCAGTCATTGTCACAATTCTATGGGATTAGTATTGAAAAACAAGGTTCGCAGCTCTTGTCCATTCTCCATGGTGGAAGGATTTTGCAAGAGTTTTAGTATGTTTTCCAACATGCATGAGCTACAGGAGAAAAAATGTTTAGCAAAAGAGCTTTGAAGGCTGCGTTGGAACTGAGTGATTCCTTTGTGTGAGACAAGCCTATTTGTTAATTTTGAAAGCTCTCTAGAGTTAGGTGATTCATGAAGGCATGCACGCATCCGCTGAGGAAATCACCGTCAATTTTCTCCCATGAAATATACAGTAGTCAGATGCAGTGTTTAATCATCACTCTGTTTTATAAGAATATCAATGAAATGAAATCTGCTGGTGTGTTTAAATAAAACTGTTTAGAAGCCAAACTCATCAGTGGGTACAGGTTTTTTTAAAAAAAGAAATGTCATCTTACATTTATGCTTGGGAGAGAAGCAATCGACTTAAAACTGGATTTGAATGGTTAGAAAGCTGAAGTATTTACAGACACCTTGGATATTCTAGTGCTCGCACTCTTTCTACCTGCCACAGTGAATTTGAACTGGATTCTGCAAGGGCTGTCAAATCCAAAACCAAGTGTGTCCTTCATGCAGAGATCTCCTACCAAGAGTATCAGTCAGTAGGCGCCCCTCCCCCCCCAACTGCCTCCACTACACCGTAGCCTGCAATTAGTTGATATAGCAGAAAAGCAAAACTGACAGAATGTGTGAATGCTGTTGTTTGTCTTTCTCTGACGGGAAGGAATGGCTTAAGGGGCAATCCCCTTGTGAAAAACTACTCACCTCCCAAACTAAGACCATGATGGTTCAACTTAAGCCTGCATTGGATTTACTATTGGTTTTTGTTTTGTTTTTACAAAAAAATATGCAACAATTAGATGGGGTTTTTCTTTTCTTTTCCTGAGCGATAAGCTCCAGCCTCCCAATATTATAGCTCAATGTTTGGTTCACTCCTGGTCTCAAAAATAGAGATTGATAGTGAGACCTTCACCTATAGCCTGTCTTTGTTAATCATATCCACAGAATGCGTTCTCTAAAGATGGCAGCTCAGATGTGTGAATCTGTATTGCTTCAGAATATCTTGGAGGTATAGATTTTTGTATCATGTTGTAAAATGGAAAAAATCATTCTTCAAAGAGAAAGAAAGAAAGATCAGTCCAGTGGTCAATAGATGAGCAACTAATTGGCCAGGGAATCTGAATATCTAGGAATTCTTTTTACAGATCCACATTCATAGAAGAATCATATGGGTACCATGAAGCCTCTAGACCTTTGGCAGCTGTATTAAAATTCTATTGTAAAATTTTATTGTATTAGAAAGGTGGCTTTCTAACTGCTTTAGAAAGCAGTTAGAAAGACTGCTTTAGAAATTGTTTTTAAGCTACATGGTGGCCCAGATTTTGAATGGAGCACACATATGGGGCTGGAATTGTGTAATTGTATATGATTATGTTGTTGAAGCATTCGGGCAGTGGGTTCACAATAACCCATTCTAGTCTTCAAAAACCTGTCAGTTTACTGAATAATATTTCTATTTGGTTTTTAATGGTTTATCAAGTTGTTTTATGTTACAGATTTGTAAAAGTCACCTCGATGCATCTTCTTGTAGAAAGCAATGAACAAATGTAAATAATAGTAATAATAAAAGGTTTCTTTTAATCCTGTTGTGACAATATAAACAAAGCCTAATATCTGTAGTATATAGGTTGTGAAAATGGACAAAAAGTGTTGCACAATGGATTGGACTTGCACGGGATAGTAAGGTGTCTGTTGTAGCAAAACCCCCAAAGTGAATCAATTATTCAAAGATCACCATATTGTTGACAGCACTTAGTGTGGGAAGAATCAGATGTTGCTGCTCCTTTAAACAGAGGGTTTATTTTTTCTGTTAGGTAAATAACAATCCAAGGGAAAATACTGATGATATAATGTATGAGAGAATTTAGGAATTTTAGAGCTGGAATCTTTTTCAGCTAGACACTGGTGATTTATAAAGTGGTGGCAACTGGATAGTTCTTAAACAGCATTGGTTTATGCAGTGCAAATTTGTGGCCGTAGTCATTCTGTAATTTCTTTTGTCCATTTTCCCTACGTGTGACATATCAGCAGGAATGCATGCAGTCAGCAACGTATAGTTTAATGAAAGCTTTGCAAATCCACGGCAACATTCATCTAAATGAATCTCTCTCATACCTAAATGGGAAATATTGAAGCACAAATATTTTTGTGTTTGGTAAGGATTCTCTGGGGACATGCAGACATAAAATGGAAGCTGTGTGAGTAATGAGTGACAGTTTCTTAAAGGTTAATATTTTCTTTAATCTATTTCCATAACAGGAAAAAAGGAGAGAATACTGTGCTAAGCACAAGGTGTGCTTTTGGGATTAGAAAAACAATCTCTGCCGTTATGTATATCTGAGACTATTGGGAACAATATGAATACCACAAACAAATTTTATTACATTGCATGAAATATAGAAGTGGTTTCCCCTTTTATTAAAAATAAAAAAGGCCAAGGATTCTTTAGAATTTCTCCCCTCCCCCCTTAAAAGTAAGACTACCCTTAATACTGGACTAGGCACTTTGATTGTCATGTAAGGTAATGAAACCATTAAATGCACAGTATTAAGAAGAGACAAGATGCAATTAGCCAAGAAATTACTCTGATCTCGGTGACATTTTCAAAAAATCATAATACAATATACATCGGAAGACATGATTGACAGACTAATCCAGTTTTGATGGAATGTAGTCCACATTCTGAGAGTAAAGCAGTACATGGCCAGATAAAACTCACAGCTGTGGATCTCTGATATGTCCTTACAGCCTTGTCACCCTGAAAATTCCTCAGGTTTAAAAGATGATGAAAGTATCGACCATTAATGACAGGATCATCTCCTACCCTGAAATAAAATGTACTAATCCCTTTTGCTAGGTCTATGAATTCCTAATATAAATTATATAAACTCTAGTAATTCATCTCTGTTAGCACAGTTGTGTTTGGAAATTGTACAGCAGTCTTTGCCCTGTTTGAAATGCTAGATGAAAGCAAGACATGTTCGTTTAAGCTGCAGCATAAAGTAATTTAACACAGGGAACAGAATAACTTCAGGATAATGAGCGCAAGATATGCTGGGGGTGGGAATGAAAGAAATTCTAAAGTTCTAAAGTGGTAGGAGAGGGTGATTGAAGGAAAAGACAAAAATATATATAAATGTCAAAAATAGGGTTAAAACATGGTTCTAGCTGTGCAAGGTGATGTAGTCCCTGAGTAAAACATGGTATGCAGGCCACTTCAAAGAAAAATACACAATGGCTTTACATGAATTACAAATAATTTAGCGTGGAACCTCTCCATCATTTAAAATCCATCATTAAAATGGTGAGATGTGGATTCCTTTGGATAAAAATTAGGACTGATACTTTCAACAAATCACTTTAATCATATTTTGCATTTAGGGTGCTTTAGGGTGTCTGACAAAGTGCTTCTCATATATATACTGTATTGTCTCGGTAGCTATTACAACTACCCTGTAAAGTAGGCCAGTATTATCTCTCATATTGCAGATAAGAGGATGGCAGCTGGGAGAGAGCAATATGCCAAGACACGGGTAGCGAGAGCCTTTGGAAACGCATGTGATTCCAGGAAAGGGGAGACCCTTTAAATAGCAATTCAACCGTTGCCATAATAATAAACATAAACTTTTATTTGTATCCTGCCCTCCCCGGCCGAAACCAGGCTCAGGGCAGCTATCTCCTAAAAACAAATCAGAATCAAATTGAAATCTAATTAGATGGCTTTCTGCAAGATTAGGGTTGGGAACAGGAAATGCTCATCAGGCCCAACTGTTTACGTTGTTCTTATATGGACCTGTGAGAATGCTGGGAGGCCTTATACTAGTTCCTATACAAAAAGAGAAGAGGAGTGAGGCTGAGCCCTGACCAAAGGCCTGGCGGAAACAACTCCGTCTTGCAGGCCCTGCGGAAAGATGTCAAATCCTGCAGGGCCCTGATCTCTTGTGGCAGAGTGTTCCACCAGACTGGGGCCACGGTTGAAAAGCATAGCTGCCAAGTATCCCATTTTCGCCGGGAAACCCCCTTTTTTCCTACGGTTTCCCGGCGGTCTCCCGTTTGGTTATTATCCCGTTATTCTCCCTTAAATCCGCTTCTGCCGGTGGCCATTTTTCTGGTGCCACTTTGCCCTTCTATGGGCACCAGAAAATGCCGACGCCGGAAGTCGCTTCTACGCGTGTCCGGAAACACGTAGATGCAACTTCCGGTGGGGCTTTGCCCTTCTATAGGCACTAGAAAATGGCGGTGCCAGCGCCGGAAGTCACTTTTACACGTTTCCGGTCATATGTAGAAGCGACTTCCGGTGCCGGCACCGCCATTTTCTGGTGCCCATAGAAGGGCAAAGCGCCGTTGGAAGTTGCGTCTATGCAACGTCCGGTGTCGCGCGGCTGCCAATCCTGGATTTTCCCTTCCAGGACTTGGCAGGTATGGTTGAAAAGGCCTTGGCCCTGGCCGAGGCCAGCCTCCCTGAGTCCTGGGATCTCCAATATGTTATTATTTGCAGACCGTAAGGTCCTCCGTGGGGCATGCCAGGAAAGGCAGTCCCATAGGTATGAGGGGCCTGCAAAATAATAATAATAATAATAATAATAATAATAATAATAATAATAATAGTAAAGCATGGGTAGTTTGCTAATGCCAGGTTAGTCTGCTGGTTCATTTAGCTCAGTAATGTATGGTCTGACAGGTAGCAGCTCTCTGGTGAGTAAGGCCGAGGTCTTTCCCATCACCTGCTACACAAACCATTTAATTGGAGATGCCAGGGACTGAATTTTGGAGCCTTCAGTAAGGGAAACATATGCTCTGCCACTGAGCTATGGGCTTTCCCCGAAGGCATAACAGCCAAGCATCATTTACACTTCAAATCAAAGATGGGGGAAATATGGAGCTCTCAACAATTCATTTTCCATATTTACACTGCTCATGTAGTTGTGTCATAACAAGGAAAGGAAGCATCATGTACAGGTGGCATTGCCACATGCAAACATAGCAGATGCACCTGATTTAAATAGAGTGAATGTTATGGGGATTAAAATAAAGCATACATTGAAAAACTATGCTCATATTGTGCTGGTGTTAAATTATGTGCTATAAAATGGTGTCTTGACAAATCTGCAAGAGGTGCTTCACTTCAGGAAGCAGAACAAGAGTCCATTCCCCCCCCCCTGTCTGACTAGCATTGCTTTTGCAATTTGTGTTAGAAATCATTGCAGTGTGATCAATGTACGTCCCCACAACTTGTGGGATTGAAGACATGCTGCAGGTATGATGGGTTACAGCAAGCTAAATTCTTTAGACTACTGTACTAGAAATCAAACCCAAACCACAATTGATTGCATGCTGTTTTCTATAGTCACCTCAAAGAACTTCGGGAGACAGAACCAAATTGTATTTTTTACAGAGATAAATGTGACAGCTAGCATTTGAATTAAAAAAATAGGGCCGCTACTTTTGACAATTCACATTAATAAAACTCAGCATTTATATAGCACCTGACAAATTGCTTCATATATATTATCACCGTAATTCTTACAACTGCCCTTTGAAGTAGGCCAGTATTATTTCCCATATTGCAGATATGGGGTGAATCGGGTCCTCCCTAACAAGAGGGCACGTGTTGCGGTGCGACCTGGCAACCAGACCCTGTGTTGTGGGTGGGAACTTTGGAGCAGCCACAACACCCTATTGGTGGTCCCTCAATCTTGGGTGAATTGGGCAAGCGGGACGCCAATCAAAGCGATCAAGGGACCACTATTTAAGCTGATTCACGTGTCCCTGAGCTTCCTCTTTTGGGCTCAGTGCATCGGAACACCCGCCCACCTCTTCCTATATTTAGGGCTTGCGCGCTTGACCTTGCTATGCCGTCGTGTGTCGCCTGTCGTTGGGACAGGGGCACGGCAGGAATTTTCCCCACTTGGCTGATTGGCTGGTGCCACTTGGGTTTTGTTTGTAGCAAATCATCACAACTTGTAAGGTTGCGGATAGGCTCTGGTTCAGGTGGATAGGGGTGGCAGGATGCCTAGCTATCCCTATGCGTTGAGTATTCCTTTAAGAAGGAACCCACGGACTCATGGTTGGTCTTCCCTGTGAGCGTTTGTGCCCTGAGCCTGAGTTCAGGGTCCTGCTTGTCACTCTCCCAGGTGTTCACCCATGGCTGACTTATGGTTGGTGCCCAGGGTCAGCGCTGCCTGCAAGGGTGCAGGGAGCTAGTCAAACCAGAGCCTATGCAACCACTCACTTGATTGTAATCAATAAAGTTGTGGCCTAAATTCTGCCAAAAACCAAACCAAAAATTTGACTCTGGTCTGAATTTATTTCTGGGGGTGGTTAAAAGGTCTCCACATGCAAAAGCTAGGAGAAATAAAAGTGCCAATGTTGTGATGCTCACAGTTGAACGCAGCTATTTAGGTGTACAGCAGCTTTTACTTTAGCACAACTTCCAAGCTGGTCATGTCCAATTCTGCATGACAGGCCATGGTACAGGGGCTTCTGGGAGAGGTAACTATGTCATTTACAAATGGCTTCCCATGAGGCATCCTTGAATGATTCTAATGCTTGTGGAAAACTGTGTTCAAAATGCTTTATCTTCAGTTTACAAAATGCATCGCAAGAATGATTAACAGGTTAATATTTCTAGAGCCTTATTCAACATTATACTGAGGACTGAAGGCTTCCCTACTTCAGATGAACGAGTCAGTGGCCTTATTCAGAAACACCACTAAACCAGTCTTCCTCCACCTGATACTCTCCAGATGTTTTGCTCTTTGGAGAGCCCCAGGCTAGGAGAGGCTGGTTTATCTACGTCTGAACTGGATCCACATTCAGGACTTACAAAAAGTTATAATACTTCCTTCATTGTAGGATTTCGAAGATCATGTGGGGGAAATATCAGTGTTGATAATGTGAGGCTTCCTTGGGTGACCTCAAGGCTTGCTCTATTCCGTTGGGCCTACCCTTCTATACTACAGTGCAGACCACAAAGAAAGGAACTTTCCACCAAAGTTTTGGTTTATCCCACCATAAGATGTGAAATGAGTTTGGAGTGTTCTCCTTGGTGCTTCTCATAAGGTTCTATGACCTAGCAGAATCCTCAGACCTTCAGAAACAGAACGGGCTCTTTTTAAATGTGGGGAAATCCCTTGCTTCCCTTTTCAATGAATTATTTCTTTCAAAACAGTGAAACCTCCTCAGGCAAAGTGCTGCCAACCTATTTCATACACAAAATGATCTCTCCTTGCTTCCTTAAATTCTCTCTGAAAATAAAATACCTTTGAGCATTACTTTCAGCAATTCATCTTGAAATACACCAGGCTAGACCATTCCTTTAAAAAAACAACAACAACATTGGAAATGAACTCTAAGCCCAGCTATTTTGACTAAATAAGCTGAATTAATTAGTCTTAAAAAAAACAGCTAACGAGCCCTTTTTCTTCTTAAGTGAGGGTGGGAATCTGAATATGTGGTTGAAATTTTCCAATTTCAGTTTGCTCCTGTATTCAGTGAAAGCCAATTACTGTACATGCCATTTATTTCTAAGCCTGGTGTTTCGGGGTTTTTTTAAAGGTAACTGAATATTGCTAACACAAATTAGTTTATATTATATGTCTTCTGAGGCAACAGTATTAGGCATTTTATAAAGTATATTTTAAAAAAGTTTTATATTGCCTCTCATTTTAGGTAGCTTTATAAGTAAGGAAGGCTCGCTTGGCACTTTCATCATATATCTTTAGGCACCAGGCAGAAACGTTTCTCTATAGCCAGGCCTTTGGCTGATTAACATTCTATGGCCTTTTAAATGTCTTTGTGGGAAGGGGGGTTATTGGTTTGTTTTTGTTTTATTGTGCTATTTCGTGTTCTCGTTTTGTATTTTTACCAGTATGTTGTCAACTGCCCTGTGATAATCACATAGAGGGCGGTAAACAAATTTAATAAATAAATGGAGGGGGAAAGTTAAAATGTTTTCCGATAAACAAAAAAGGGCTAAGAATATGAAATTTGATTGGATTTCAATGTTTTGCCATTTATACTTAATTTGTAGCTGTCAGATACCGTTTTAAACACTGTCACATAGCAGAATTTGTGATTTTTGGAGAAATATCAGAAAGCGAAGTTATTAATACCTGACTGTGACTCAGACGCTCCAAGTGTCCCTATTCTCCAGGGACAGTCCCGGATTTACAGCAGCTGTCCTGATTTCTGATTTGATCCTGGAATGTCCTGCTTTTCCTTAGAATTCCTATTTTCATTGGAGAAATGTTGGAGGGTATGGAGTTATGTGACCCCCCCCCCCCCGAGCCAAGGAGATAAGTAGCTATACAACCTTTAGAAGACATCTGAAGGCAGCCCTGTTTATGAAAGGTTTTTTTATGTTTAGTGTTTTATTATGTTTTTATGTATGTTGGAAGCTGTCCAGAGGGGCTGGGCAGTGGGGCAGCCCGGTCAGATGGGTGGGATATTATTATTATTATTATTATTATTAATTATTAATTACAGTATTATTATTATACATCCTGATTTTAATCAGATAAATGTTGGAGGGTAAAAATAATCTCTGTTATTTTGCTCTGCAAGAATTGCTGGGGTAGGGAGAAACAGTGGGTGGCAAAAGGGAAAAAGAAATAGCACCAATAATTGTGCTCTGTTCAAACATCTGCTATAAATTCACAGATTTTTTCCAAAACCATATTCCAATTAAGATGCATTCAAAAAAAAAAAGCTAAGCATGTCCTGTATTCCAGGTAGCTTTCACCTTTCCACCCTGTTTACAAACACCAATATTTAAGGTGGAACTCCATATCACATGGCAAAAGCATGCCCCCATACACATTTGCCAAAGTAATGCAAATGTGGGGGTGGAGGGAGACAGCGGGGAGCACATAAATGCATGCAACAGCCCCTTGGTTCCCCTGAGCATCATTTCCTGTAAGTCATTTTTAGGTAAGGCTGAACTTCTATGGACACTTGCCTGGGAGTAAATCTCACGGACTTTACTGGGACAGACATCTGAATAGAGATGCATGACATTGCACTAGTGTATAAAAAATATTTGTTGGTTGTTGTTGTTGTTGTTGTTACTAATTGCTCTGAGATGAAGGATTTTATTCTACTTATTACTGAGGGGGACACAGAAGACTTTTAAACTCTTCATTCAGAAATATTGTTCTGTGTTTCTGGTTTTCCAGAAGCCCTACATAACACTTCATTGTTATTTCAACCATTTGTTTGAAAACACAAATAAAGTTAAAGTACTTTAGTTGTGTTCTAAATCCAGCGCAGCCTGTCTGGGCCCTTCCTCGATAAAGTTTCTGTGGTTTAGTTAGTGATGGTTTAGTACAATAAGAGAAAACCTTATGCTTTATGTTTTCAAATCACTGTACAAACTTACAACCTCATGAGATTTATGTGCAAAAGAATGGTTTTCTGTTGGAAAGATAAAACATCAGCTATGGTTAAAGAGAAGGGGGATTAAAAGGCAGTTTACACAATTAACACAAATAGAAAAGGAGACCTTCCATCTGCTATATTTGGGGGTAGGGTGTTTTGGGGGTGGGGTGGGGGAGACGAGAGAGAAATCTTGTTCATTTTAAAGAAATGTTACTTCTTTCTGTCAACATTCAAAATAGCTATTTGACAGGGTTGTTATGGCTAATTAATTACTTTCATTTGGTCTAAGTTGTATACTCGAAGATGAATTGTACATGATAATAAGGCAAGGCTGTGTGAGGAAGACCTTTGGTAGTCTATACAGTATGGGCTGCCTCATTACAGAACTAGCTATCTGCAGGAAGCCTGACATTGAAAGGTACCACACATCCCATAACGCCCTCCCCTAACTGAGATGATTGTAGCTTCTTCCTAAAAGTGATGATTAGGAGAGAGAAAAGCAAAACGGAATGCAGTATGAATATTTCATGTAAATGCAAGCAGGCACTTACTGGACGCAGAACTTGATTGATGCTAGAGTGCCTCTAAATGCCTTGACATTGAAGGGTTTAGACTCCCCTTTGCACAATGAATGCTTCGAGAGCAGCAGTTAATATTAGAATATAGCTGTATTTAGCTGGAGAGCTCTTTATTACTGGCTGATATTAAACAAGACCATAGGCCTTGGATTTCAGTAAGTGGATCTAGATAAAAGAGTTAGTAGAAATCGACGGAAGGTGAGATATTTTAGTCTCCTTCCTCCAGCCAGCATCCTTGTTGCTTAATTCAAGCAGCAACTTCAATTCAGGTACACAGTTGCCTAGAAGTATTGAATTCAGAGGGACTTACTTCTGAGTAGGCATGCCTGAGGTTGAGTTTCATGTAATTTTCCACAGTGAGGTTAATCAACACAGAAACAAAGGTTCAAATTACTTTACACTGCATATTATAAAATACAAGATAATATATAGAAATATAAATAAAGAAGAGAGATTGTTTCTCCGCACCCCCACAAACCAGAGAATTGAAACTAATATTTATTATTCATAGTGAAAATAGCTTGTTTTCCAAGTGGATATTTTAAGCCATCAAGGAAAAAATAGCACAACTCTTTCAGTTACTAATGTCTTCTGAATTTCTTTCCCCCCACCAAGGATAGTAACTTAGAAGCAGAAACAATATACTGTACACAAATAATGCTCTAAAGGAACAGTATTTGAAAATCTAGAATGCTTAGGTAAATGATGGCCATAACAGGTGTTTCCTTGCTATCATAATAAATTTTTAAAAAGCGAAACAAAACCCATTATCATTAATGTTAGGAATTTTAAAAACCTATATACTGTACATTATAAAGAATCCAGAAAAGAAAAAGTAATTGCTAACCATATATACACTGATGGGATCTGAGCTGCTGCTGATTGACAAGGAAAGAGATATTGGGTTCATGGTGAAAATGTTGAGCCGCTATGCAGCAACAAGTGTGCAACAATGGCAAATTCCATGTTATGGGAGAAATTTGGCCCAGTTCACATGTTAATGCACGTCTACCAAAACAGGGACGCAGGTGGCGCTGTGGGTTAAACCACAGAGCCTAGAGCTTGCCGATCAGAAGGTCGGCGGTTCGAATCCCTGTGACGGGGTGAGCTCCCGTTGCTCGGTCCCAGCTCCTGCCCACCTAGCAGTTCGAAAGCACATCAAAGTGCAAGTAGATAAATAGGTACCGCTACAGCAGGAAGGTAAATGGCGTTTCCGTGTGCTGCTCTGGTTCGCCAGAAGCGGCTTTGTCATGCTGGCCACATGACCTGGAAGCTTTACGCCGGCTCCCTCAGCCAATAATGCAAGATGAGCGCCGCAACCCCAGAGTCGGTCACGACTGGACCTAATGGTCAGGTACCTTTACCTTTTTACCAAAACAGGAAAGGATGGAGGAATGTCAAGAGATGTGTCACCAGTGTTTGTGACCAGGGGAGGAACTAGAAACTAGGTCAGGGATGAGGAAGCTGTGGCCCTCCAGATGTGACTAGAGAACTCCCATCATCTTTCACTATTGGCCCACTGGCTGGGGCTGTTGACAGCTGTCCAACAACATCTGTAGGGCCAGAAGTACCCCATGCTTGAACTGTGTTATACCCTGCCTCTCTGTATTTGTTTTTGTAAAAGATATGAAATGGTTCTATTGCATGTAAAGTCTGCCACAGAGAGCAGTGATGTGTAACTGTAAAAGAGAGAAAAGGGGTGTCTTTCAAGGAGCATCCCACTTCTCATGACAGCGAGGCATTTCTCAAATTTCCTCAACAGCCCATTACAACTACTGTTTTGTCTTAGTCTTGGTCAATAAAGTCCCCAACAGATTCCAGCTGTGAACAAACTTCATGTGCTTGCTCAAGTCAGCAGCTGGTTTTGTCTGAACTGTTCGTGGTGGGGGTTCTGAATGCCCCCAACTACGCATCCTGAATCTTATACACTCCTTGACACATTTATAAAAATTTCATAGGCCATTCAAGTTAAGTTTGTACAGGTGGATCAGGTTTGCAGAGTGAGCTAGTGCAGTAAGACAGAACAAAGGGAAATATCCAGCAATGTTGCTGTCCTGCCTGTTTTCTTGTGCACAATAGACCATGCCAGTGACATACTCCAGAGACCAGGAAAGAAAGAGTGGGAATGTAAAAATGTGCACTGCTGCTCAATGGGAGATGAGTTACTGAATACTGGATGCCTTTGCTATTAAAATTAAGCACATATTTAATTTAAGATTTCATGAATATTCATGCAGCTTTCTCTAATAATCACGTAATCTAATAATCAGAGCCACAGAGTTGACTTCCCTGTGTTTTTTGCAGGCCTTTTGTTGCTCCCTTCTGCAGAGGCATAGTTGCGAGATGAAGCTGTTAGACTTGTATCTACAGTCAGTCTAAGGGTGTATTCAGCATGTCAATCAACAGTTTAGAGTCACCACAGGGTGTGCTGTCCTCCTGCCCCACTGCCAGGCCAGCTCGCCTCCAAACACTGGACACAACATGTAAATAACGTATCTGTGCACAGAGCTCAAACTGCACAAGCCTAATAACCTGCCATCATGACCTGCTCCCAGTTTTTCGGGGCAAGGACTATGCAGGTTATTGGACATATACGTGTCAGACTCAGTGCACATGTTTGTCATTCCTAGGTTACATCCAACTCACAAAGGCCTGGAGCTGGAATTGGCCAGGTGCAATTCCCGCCCCTACCACACCTGAGACTCAGCTACATTGGTATGGAAAAAGCACTTTATATGCGTTATAACTCTGTGACACCAGATGGCACTGTGGAGTCCTGTCTTTTGCCAGCGTGATTTCCCTTTATGAAGTTTAGAACACGTTTTCCTGAAACGATTTTTTTTTTGATGTGTCTAGATCCAGCCCTGTAGACTTTCACCGTCTCTATTCAAAGGCATTGGTAGGTCTCTCCGAGAATGCCCCTGTGGGAAAAGCCACCATGAAGAAAAGTTTGCAAGCTACTTCCACATGGGTTGTATGACGTTTGAATTAACCCTAAAAATGTTTGCCCAGAACAAGTCCCAATGGTCCTTTCTGCACATGATTGCAGCAAGCTAATGAGTCACTGCGCTACCTGCTAGAATTGCAGCTGATGGGTATTTAGGCAGGCACCATCACATTTTGATGCCACAGTTAGATATTTATGAAAAGAGATGCATTCAATTTTATCTCAGTAGTATAGATCAATTTTCAGGACAGAGTCCCTAACAGTGTATTCATAGGCTAGGTACAAAACCAATTTTATCTGCTTCACTGGTGTGTGAACTGTATAAGGAAAGACATCTCTTTACTCTCTGATAGCTTATCTTCCCTGGTGACCGTTTATGCGTGCTCTTGTAAATATACATATTTTACAGGGTGGGGGGTGGAGAAGCTCTTTAAACGATCCTTTGAGATGACCTTGAAAGAAGAACATTCGAATATTCCAGGAAATTAGCAGCAAAGTGTGTTTGGGTAATGATTGGTGGGGTGAGAAATGCCACTCAAAGCAGAAGAAATAATCGGTGCAGCCGGCTATTTAATAACATGGGTCTCTCATAAAGGCAGGTTTTGACGAGGAAGTCTAAAAGGGGTGGGGGCAGAGGGGCAGAAATACCAGTCCAGCCGTTGAAAAATTTCCATAGAACTGGGAAAGCTCTGAAATGTTCCTCTTCTCAAGTCAAGGTTGCTGTGGGAAAATAATAATGAAAATAATTTAAAGGAAATCTAAAGTTTCTTCAGTTTCAAGATCTTATAATTTGTATCAATATTGTGGGGATAGACAATGAAGATTTTTCTAATTATTAAATTGGAGACTCAAGAATTTTTTTCAAAGGGAAATGGATACCTTTATGTTTATTTTCTTTTTTTAAATTCCCAGCTCGTCTTCTCTTCTTGTCAACTGATATTTGCCAAGTTAGTTTAGATTGTCTTCCAGAGTAGCCTGTCCAGAGCATAGTTTGTGCAGACTTACTTCTTGCAAATACATCTTTACACGCATTTCAGTATCTGCGTGAATCAGTCCACATCACTCCATGGCACAGAGATAACCAATTTACATGATCAGCAATGTTTTTGCAGACTAGCATAGACTTTGTTCTGCTGCTATAAACTGGTACAAACAACCTCTATTGCTTGAGGGAAACAAACAAGCCTTTTCAAATATTTAAAGTGTCTGCCTTAGCAATGTGGTTTTGTTGTTGAAAAACATCTAATGAAAAATATCAGCGTATATGCAAAGTGTGAACTGGAAAATCCAGTGAATTGTGGCCTTCGTATGTACGCATGTAACCTCGGGCACATCCTCCTTTAAGAATTCTGGAGAGAGATAGTACTTCATGAGCTGAAGCAGGGAAGGGCCACCATGATGGGCTGTAACTAAAAATGAGATTATTTACCTCAGGTTAGGATGATACCAAGCTACGGTATCTCCTGCCTCTTTAATATACTCAGCCCTTAGGAACAAGTTAGTAGAGAGGCTTCTGTTAAAAGAAAAATTAAAGGGAGTTATGAAGTTGCCTAAGACTTAAGTTCCTTCTTTGTCTGGGTTCTTTTATGTTATAAAGGGCCTATAAATTTCATTTTCCTGAGTTATTGGTGCTGGCAACCGTTTTGAAAAGACCGCTATGGAACTTAGGCGAATGAACAAGGCAATTTCCCCTCTGTGGCCAGCAGCATATTGAAAGCACATCCCTCATCCACCGCAAAAGGATCCTATGACCTATAACAGGCATCCCCAAACTTCAGCCCTCCAGATATTTTGGACTACAATTCCCATCTTCCCCGACCACTGGTCCTATTAGCTAGGGATCATGGGAGTAGTAGGCCAAAACATCTGGAGGGCCGCAGTTTGGGGATGCCTGACCTATAGTCTGTTATGGGTGCTAGGAATTGTAGCTTTGTGGAGAGTAAACTATACCTTCGGGTATAGGGCGGTAATAATAATAATAATAATAATAATAATAATAATAATAATAATACTTTACAGAATTCTTTGGGGGAAGTGGGAATATGCTTTAAAATTATGGTTTGTACACAGCCCAAGCTTGGGCTGATACTGACCAAAATGGAGAAATCCTGTGGTAACAGAAGGCTGAACTTTGGGAGGACAAGGCTCCGCTTTATTATTTTCTGTCATTTATGTAAATTGTGTCATTTATGTAAAATCCTTATATATTTATATACATATCATCAGTGCTTTTTTCTGGGGGGATGCAGGGGTACGCATACCCATAACATTTTGTGAATCTCATTGAGGGGCAGTATTTCAACATGAGTAGGAAAATGAGAGTACCCCTAAACATTTTTTCAAAAAAAGCCCTGCATATCATTAAGATAGAAGACTATTATCATTTGATATCTGGGAGTGTTATGCTATTTACCTCAACATAAGTACTTTGCTGTGACTTTCTCTGCCCCACCCCCTGAGACCCTGAATAAAGATCTCTGACATATAAAAGTATAGTGAAATCTTATAAAGATTCCCACCACACATTACATGGCAAAAGATTCTGGGTCAAACCATGCATTAAATTAAGTGTGCTTAAGAAAAAAAAGTGTACTTAACAGTGACCGCTTTATTTTTCAAGACGAAAACCAGCTCTGCACAGAGTCCCAATATGGATCAAGACTGTGACACGGTGGTAAAAGGAATTTAATGCATTCCTCCCTGTACCACTCTCCTGTTAAAAATCACACACTCAAACACTGATAGTTGCCCCTGATGGTGCTATTTACAGTAAATTGTACTTCTGAGGGCAAAAAGCAATTGAACCTTTAACAAGGAAAAAGGAACGCGACATTCACAGATTTCAAATTAGATTTTGTCTTACTTTAATCCCTCAGATGCTAACTGCAAAACACTGAATAAGAAAGCATCTTTCAAATAATGCCTAAGTTAATGGGAAAGTAGCCTGTACTTGTAAATCATTTTTCTAATTGTTATATAGTCATGAATCATACATCTCTTCAAACAGGGCTTTACTGCCTGTTGTTTAATGTCACCCCTTTACCAAGAACAACGCCAGCCGAAATGCAGAAATCAACTGAGAGTTCACAAGAGAAAGCAACACAGAATGGATGACATTTGGTTTTGGGTATTCTGTGTTATAGCTGTCCTAGTCTCTGCAGGGGATTCTCCTAAGAGACATTTGCAAGACATTTTGTCAGGGTAGTTACACTCAAGACTGAACAGAAGAAAAAAAAGGAAAGAAAGGAAAGGGGGGGGAGAAACATCCCAATCATAAAAACTACGTAGGATTTTATGTAATTTGCATTGGTTATCCTAATTGCAAATTCCGGCTTTGCAAAATTAGATTTTAAAAAGGAGTGTGTGAGTCAGTAAGGCTGATAGGGACAGGAAGCATTGAATTGTCTACATTAAAAATGAATGGTGTTCCTCCAGTCCCCTTTGTGTGTTGTCAATGTTATGGGGATCCACATATAGAAAGATCCAACAGGGTTATGGTCACAAGGTTTCCATGAACCTCAACACACACACACACACACACACACACACACACACACACAAAATATCCAGGCATTAGGTGTGAGCAACCAAGCCAGAGAACCTTATATTTGTTTATACTCATTATCATCCAATTATCATCATCCTCAATTCCTTTAAGAGCAAACTCAGGAGGCTGAGGGCCAACAGGATTACCACCCAAACAGGGCCACTGGGTACTAAGATATATACCTTGAAAAAGAGTGGGGTGGGAAACAGCTCAGTAAGAACTGAGCATGCTCAGTGGCCTGTGGAAGCCATGGAATCTTGAGTGCAGTTGCAAAACCATCATCATCATCATCATCAAGGGGTAGAGAGAAGTGAATTGGCCTTCATGAGCCACTTCTATCTCATAGGGAGGCTTGGCTGGTGGACTGGACTGGAATCCTGAAGAGGAGTGCTAAAGATATGGGATGATGAGGATACACTGCAACCTCTTGTTGCACGTTCCACTTCTCCCCACCCCCCACCCCCATGTGAACCTAGTTAGTGACAATCTTGTATGTGCTATGTGATATGATTCAGATTAAACATTCGGAAAAACTTGTGTATCTTCTTCAGATACACAAGTGTGCATGCACACGAAAGCTCATACCAAAATATAAACTTAGTTGGTCTTTTAGGTGCTACTGAAGGAATTTTTTTATTTTGCTTCGACTCAGACCAACACGGCTACCTACCTGTAACTAGGAAAAACTTTCTGACAGAGTTGTTCAGACTCCCATGAGAGGAGGTGGACTCTCCTTCCTTGAAGGTTTTTAAGCAGAGGTTGGGTGGTCATATGCCATGGATGCTTTAGCTGAGATTCCTGCATTGCAGAGGGCTGAACTAGATGGCCCTTGAGGGGGGTCCTTTACAACACTACAATTCTATAATTCTATGAATCTGTAAGTGGAAATTAGATCTGTTTATTTACAAATGCAGGCTGCATTAAATTCTCCTCCATCCCTTTAGATCACCCTTGGGGACCCCTTCCAATACTAAGATTCTATGATTCCATGTGTATCATAGTGAATGTGTAAGTATGTGATTTATCTAGATTTCAGTTATGAAAGTGAACACAGCAGATGTCTTCACAAGCTTTAAAGGAACATACACTTTTGAGCTTTGAACCAGTTTTTTTTCCCTAAGAGAAAAATAATAACTAGGGAGGGGGACATGTTTAGTTGACCTATTCGAAACAAAACCTGTATCTTTAGGAATTACCTTATAACACTGTGTTTAACAGATTAACCATGTACTTTCCTAAACAAGCAATCAGGAATTAATGACAAAACACTGCAGCAGTGCATAAAGAAAGAGGTCTTCACTGCTCAACACCTACTTTGCCTCTGCCTTCACCCAAAAGGAAAGTAGTGCCTAACCCGATGATAACAGACTAAATGATGCAAAGAGGGAGCTGCAGTACAACATAGGAACAGAGGTGGTAAGCAAAGGCCTAGCTACTTTAAATGAATTCAAATCTCCAGGACCTGATGAGCTGCACCTCAGGGTACAAAAGGAGCTAACATATGTAATCTCACATCCTCCGTCTAGAATCTTTGAGAATTCTTGGATAACAGGTGAGGTCCCTGTGGACTATAAGTGGGCAAATGTTGTCCCCATTTTCCAAGGGGGGGGAGAAGACCCAGGTAACTACCGACCGGTGAGCTTGACACTGGTACTAGGAAAGGTCCTAGAGCAGATAATTAACTGTCTGTCTGTGACCATTCAAAAAAGTATGCTATGATTACTACAACCCAGCATGGGTTTCTCCAAAACAAGTCATGCCAGACAAATCTCATTTCTTTTTTTGATAGAGCTAAAACTGGGTGGATCGGGGGAATGCTGTAGACATAGTATATCTTGATTTCAGCAATTTTCATTTATTTTTATTTTTTACAAAGACCCTCATTATATTCTTGCAGAGAAGCTGGTAAAATGAGGGCTGAATGAGGTAGGATTGCCATACGTCCAGATTTCCCCAGACATGCCCAGGATTCCAGAGGTGAAATCACCATCTGGGTGGGTTTTTAAAATTTTGAAAAATGTCCGGCTTTTTTCTTTTTTGCGTGCTGAGGGTGAGGGCAAGCAGTCCATCCATCAGTCTGGTGGGTGGCTGGCTGGCCGACTGAGCAGGACCCGCTTCTCTCCCACACTAAGTTCAGAGCCACATCAGGCCTCCCTTCTTCTTCTTCTTCTTCTTCTTCTTCTTCTTCTTCTTCTTCTCCTCCTCCTCCTCCTCCTCCTCCTCCTCCTCCTCCTCCTCCTCCTCCTCCTCTTCCTCCTCCCCTCAGCGGCCTCCAGGACCAGGCCTGGTCAGACCACCACAGGCCTAGTTAAAATGAGAGGAGATATGGTAGTCATTTTCAGATCTAAGAAGGGCTGTCACATGGAAGATGAAACAAGTTTGTTTTCTCCTCCTCTGGCGGGTAGGACCCAAACCGATGGCTTCAAGTTACAAGAAAGGAGATTTTGACTAAACATCAAGAAGAATTTTCTGTCAGTAACAGCTGTTCAACAGTGGAACAAACTCCCTCAGAAGGTGGTGGGCTCTCCTTCACTACAAGTTTTTAAGCAGAGATTGGATGGCCATATTTCATGGATGCTTTACAGTCATACCTCGGTTTAAGAACGCCTCGGTTTGAGTATTTTCAGTTTAAGTACTCCGCAGACCCGTCTGGAACAGATTAATCCACTTTCCATTACTTTCAGTGGGAAAGTTCGCTTCAGGTTAAATACAGACTTCCGGAACCAATTGTGTTTGTAAACCGAGGTACCACTGTAGTTGAGATCCCTGCATTCCAGAAGGTTGGACCAGGTGACCCTCAGGATCCCTGTCAATTCTATTATTCTGTAACAACAACTTCTAGCCAAGTTGGATTCTGAGGGTAGAACTGCGACATTATCCTATGCCTCAGACAACAAAACGTAGTGACCTGGATTTTCATCTGATTATATGAGTAACCACTGCACAAAGATACTAGGATCTGTCTGTCAGTAAACTTAGTCATTGTTCTTCATGTAAGCCATGGCGGGTGGGTGGGTGGGTGTGGGTGTAAACAAATTGGCAGAGATAGCTATATGAGTAGATATCCAAACAGGCATTCCTGAAAAACATAGCTTTGCAATACAATGAACATTGTAATCCTCTGGAAAAAGAGGACAAGGAGCCCTCAGCTCCCACCCACTCACCTGACTTCACATAATATCCTGTGGGACATTGCCGAGTGAACTTTAAACGAAAGCAATGTTGTATCAGCCATGATATGAATACGGCATTAAGAAATGTAAAGCCAAGTAACTTGCTTTTATTTTTCAATATTCCTTTTCTTTATAATGCTGTAGCACTGCACTTGACAACCGAGAGAAGTCAACATGTAGAGCTCTATTTTTCAAATCGTCATGGTCTATTAATGCTGTTTTTCTGTGGGATTTAGTATGTCAAGTAAGGAATCAGCACAGAGTAAGGTCTATGGTCTTTCTATTCACTAAATCCCTCTTCTCAGTGATGCACAAATGACTAAGTACTTCTGGTGCCTCTGCAAGTTAAAAAATGTGTTACATCCCATCCTCTAGCGCAGGTAGAAATCCTGCTTTCCGTATTCTGAAGGGGACAGAATCACTGGTGTGAAAGAAAATAACAGAATACCTACAAGAAGCTTTTTCTTTTCTTCAACTCCAACATTAGACTGTGTTTAAAGTTTCAAAACCTCACACACTCACATCCGAATGAAGGAAATTGGGCTACAAATTATGGATATGACTCTGCCAAAGTTAAGAACTCGTTAAGAAATCAATGATTTCAACAGCAGATAGTAAAATAATAATAATAATAATAATAATAATAATAATAATAATAATAATAATTTATTTATACCCCGCCCATCTGGCTGGGTTCCCCCAGCCACTCTGGGCGGCTTCCAACAAAATATTAAAATACAGAAATCCATCAAACATTAAAAGCTTCCCTAAACAGGGCTGCCTTAAGATGCCTTCTAAAGGTCTGGTAATTGTTATTCTCTTTGACCTCTGGTGGGAGGGCATTCCACAGGGTGGGCGCCACTACCGAGAACGTTTGGAGACAGTCCAATATGACCTGTGGCTAGAAGTTACTCCTAGAAACTAAAATAAGTCAATAATGCCCTTAAAGCATAAAAAGAGCTTTGCTGGATCAGACCAAAGGTCCATCCAATTCAGTATCCAGTTTGCCATGGTAGCGGCTAGATGCCTCTGGAGAGCCCTTCGATGCTTGAAAGCAACAACCGTCTCCCACTGTGGTTCCCCAGCAAATGTTACCCAGGGACATACTGTCCCTGCCTGTCAAGAATACCTCAGAGCCATGACTAATAGCCATGAATCAGGAATTGTCTAATTCCATTTTAAAGGAGGCCATCTCCACATCCTGTGAACTTTTAAAATTAACTACACGTTTTGTGAAGAAGTTCACTATGTCTCCTTCCCAGGTCTATGGCCCTTCAGTTTTCAAAGACTGGCATGGATTTCTAGTACTATGAAAGAAAGAAAGAAAGAAAGAAAGAAAGAAAGAAAGAAAGAAAGAAAGAAAGAAAGAAAGAAAGAAAGAGGCTTCTCTCTAGCCATTGTCCTCTTAGTCATACATGGCTTAGCACAAGGCCTGATTAAGGTGGCTGGGGCCCCTCAAAGCCCCACATGAAATAAGGTACCACAAAAAAGTATCGTGGTATCTTAAAAACTAACATGTTAATAATGGCATACGTTTTTCTGGACTACAAACAAAAACAAAACAAAAAAACTCACATGCAGTTTCACAACTCTCAGCAAAGTGCAAAGTTGTTGTTGTTTTGCCACCCTTGATAAACTAAAAGAAAATACTCTGAGTCTCAGCCTAACATACCTCACATGGCGTTTGTGAAAATGTAGGAGGAGATATGGCTGCAAAGGGGAACTTAGTGCTTGTATCATAGGCATCAAATTGTGGTTCCTTTAACCAGAATGATGCATCTTTGTTCTATAAAAGTTCATGTTTTTCTACACACACACACACACACACACACACACACACACAAAAACACAAACTGCCACAAATTACTACAGTTCGAAGGCTTGTATCAATCTTAATCTGCATTGATTATTGCATGTTTGGCATCCCTAAATTCCAGTTAAAAAAAAAACTTCACACTTTCCAATGTAATGCAAATGAAGGTTATGCAAATCACTTAGGCCATCGTCCCACAGAGTGCTCACCTCGCATTTTATACTATTTATGTGGTACACAGGTATGCCACCCCTCCACCTTTCAAGTTGGAATGCTCTCTCCCTAAGCATTTGAACCGGGACACCATTTCCATTGCTTATGGCAGTTAGATTTCTCTTTCTCATTTGCACCAGTTTTTCTGTGGTGTGATTTCTCCAGCATCTCCATTTTGCACATATCCTCACAGACAAATCAGCTCCAGTATTTAGATGCACATCCAATTGTAGTCCAACGACTGATACATATTGGCCTAAATGGAAAGATTTTTAATAGGAGAGGAGGGGGGCACTTTACCTAATAAAAAGAGCATATCAAGACCCTGGCTGTGGCTAATGTGCATAAAAAATTCAGCCTGTCAGATCCTCACTTTTCTAATTCAGTAATCTAAATAATTTATTTGACATTTTAGCTCAAGATGACCTTTCCAGGGAAAAAATTACTGTTTTAAACTTTTAGCAAGTGCAACCACTGCAAGCGGACTGCGGTTGAAGTCTGCATTTTTCCAAACGAGCAAAGGTTAATCATGTACAGCGCAAACACATTTCTGACCCTTTTAAACAAGTGCGCCAAATGTCAGTTAATTTTTTAAAAAATCTAATTTAAATGAGATTGTAATATTTGTGTAGGACTAGTTTCCCCCCCTTGCCAGAGTTTTTGTTTCTCTCGCACGCGGAGCACCTGGTGTAAGTTCCGGATCAGAAAGATATAATGAAATGGTTTGCTACGTCCAAGCCATGTTTTTCTAAGAGGTTACCCTTTGCACAGGGCATTGTTTATAAAACCAGATCCATAAATCAAGTGAAAACACACAACGGATTAACAGGTGAGTAGGTTAATAAAGCCTCTTGTTCGAGCGAGGAGGCATATGTCCACAGGTTCAAGGATCCTCCAAAACTCATCATCTGAATGAGGGAATGAGCTTGTGAACTAGGCAAATAAAAAAAAAAATTTAAATGCAATAAGTGCATTCCTTGATATCATCTTTGTAGCCAAACATTGCTTTGTAACTTTCATCTTTTCTGAAGAAAAAGAAAAAGGACTAAATACTCATTACAGGCTCTGCCAGTTTCAGATTATTTATCTAGCTTTCAAAATCTAGTCATTCCAAACAGGCTTTCAATGGGATGAAGCCTTTTGTACATAATAGAGGGTACATATATACCGGTATGTGTGTTGTTTCTTTTTAACCCTAGGAATCTGCTGGAAATACCACACTGAAATGTTGTTGTGCTCATGGGAGAACTGAGCTTCCTTGTAATTTCTGGTGAGCATCAGAGAGCACTGAAAGAAGTCTGGAGTATTTTTTTGGAACTCCAAGCCAGCCATAGCCTAAAGGTGCTCACATGCACAGGAAGTCAGAAAGATTCTGGAACACTGCAGTATTATGACTTTCTGGATCTGCATCAGATTTCATTGTGTGGCACTACCCTACAGTACAGCTCAAATGTACTATTGTAACCCATAATCTGCTGACAGCAGGGTGGGAAGCTGCAGCATGAGCAGGTTTTCAAAGAAATTTGCAAGTTGCTCTAAGCATCTTCCCCCATCCAACATCCTGCACAAGGGATTTTGACAGGTGGATAGGTCCAGTCGCGGACGACTCTGGGGTTGCAGCACTCATCTCGCTCTATAGGCCAAGGGAGCCGGCATTTGTCCGCAGACAGCTTCTGGGTCATGTGGCCAGCATGACTAATCCGCTTCTGGCGAACCAGAGCAGCGCACGGAAACGCCGTTTACTTTCCCGCCAGAGTGGTACCTATTTATCTACTTGCACTTTCAAACGTGCTTTCAAACTGCTAGGTTGGCAGGAGCAGGGACCAAACAACGGGAGCTCACCCCGTCACGGGATTTCGAACTGCTGACCTTCTGATCAGCAAGCCCTAGGCTCTGTGGTTTAGACCACAGCGCCACTGTGGTCCAATCCAATGCGACAATGGTGCTTACACCTTTCTTTCATTTGATTATTTACCACATTTATATGCCACCATTCCTCCATGGTGTTCAAGGCAGTGTATCTTCTGACCCTTGCCATCCTCCTCTATCTGATCCTCACAGCAACCCTGAGAGGAAGACTTGGCTGAGAGAGAGAGTGAGTGACTGACTCAGGGTCAACCCATGAGCTTTGTGGCTGAGTGAAGATTTGAACCTGTATTCCCCAGCCCTAATCCAGGACTTTAACCACCACCCTTCACTGGCTCTCTTTGCTCATATCTATCCTGTCCAAATACATACTGGTACTTCTCTCGCCCACTAAAACATTATCCCTCAAAAGCTTCTGGATTCTCATTCCCTTCCTTGTATCACCTCCAGGCATAGCTCCAGTCGCCCGCCTCTCCATTCCCAATTCACTTCCAATATCAGAGTCAGGGCAGGGAGAAAGTGGCAAGACCAGCCATCCGGAAAGGGAGAGTTCAGTGACCCTATTAGCACACAATCCCTTAACTCTTAAAGTAAGACATACACGCATACCCCAAGCTCTCCCCCTGCACCCCACACTTAGGACTTAAAAAAATAAATAAATAAATAAATATCCAAGCCAGCTGCTTCCCTGTTTCCTGCAAAGTATTGTCTATATGGATGGAGCCCTTCCATGCCGAAGTGCTGACAATCGCCTTGTGAGTCAGGGGTAATAAAGTGTTTAAGTAAAACTGCTTCTCTTTTGTGCATTTGTGGTTATAGAAGTTGGCTGCCTGCATAGAGCTCCCAAGTGTTAAACCTCACATTTCAATTGTAAACAGCTCCCAATATGTTTCCCTGCTGTTGTTCCCATCAGTCTCCTTTCTGAAGTCCGTCAGTCTAATTGATTTTGTTTCCCATTATTTCACTCTCCTTGCCCCTTGTCACATCCCTGAGTGAAGTAATAATGTCATTTTACCAACAGATGGTGATGTTTATTTTAGTGTTAGTGACAGACATCTTGCTAGGCTTTTACAAGGGACACGAGTGAGAAGGAAATATTGAGTTACAGCAGGCTGGGCTTTTAGCAGCAGGAGAGTTCAGAGCAGTCCTTCCCTTTAACTCCCCCCTCCACACACACACACACACACTGGACCTCCTTGGTTGCACACTTCTTGGTGAGGAGCATGGCATCAACTCACACTCACTCTCCCAGAACAGGAGGGAAGGGGCAGGAACAGCCAAAGCAAAACAGATTAAATGTCAGGAGTGTTGAAAATGTGGGTGGGTTCAAAGTCTGGGGTGCCCATGGGACATCCTGGGGGCCTTTAAGAAGCAAGAGAGCTCTACCATTAAGCCTCCAGTACTGGCTAGGATGCGAAGCAATAACAAAATCAAAAGTGCTGTTTCTGCAAAGCAGGAAGAATACACTGGTCATGAGTGCCTCCCTTCTTATCATGGCAATGACGCCCACCTGAGAAGTTCCAGAACTGAGTTCCGGCAAGTTCCGGCCAGAAAAGACTCTGTGCCTACCCTACTATTAGGCAAGGCCACATCCACACCATTCATCTTGCACCACTTGAACAGTCACGGCTTCACCCAAAGAATCGTGGGAACTGATGTTACTTAAGGGTGCTGAGATAAGGTTGCCATATTTCAAAAGGTGAAATTCCAGTCACAAGAGTTGTTGAGCTTTTTTTCCCTTTTTCTTTTGGGCAAAATTGTTGAGCTCTTCTTCATTTTTCCAACGGAGCTGCTTTTAAGGAAACTCGCCAAAATCTAATTGTTTAATGTATTTTGGGGGTGTTTTTGAGCTGAAGCGTCTACTGCAGAATTCGGAGAAGTGTGGAATTTGCAGGGTAATTATGTTCTGATCTGTATATGAATCAACAAAAGTATAGTGTCCAGATCGAGGGAAGTAATAGTACCAGTCTATTCTGTCTCAGTCAGAGCACACCTGGAATCTTGTGTCCAATTCTGGGCACAATTTAAGATTGATGTTGACAAGCTGGAACGTGTGCAGAGGAGGGCAACAAAGATGATCAAAGGTCTGGAAACCAAGCCTTACGAAGAGCACTTGAAAGAGGAGATATGATAGTCATCTTGAAATATCTTAAAGGCTGTCACATGGAAAAGGGAACAAGCTTGTTTTCTCCTGCACTGGAGGGTAGGACTCGAACCAATGGCTTCAAGTTACAAGAAAGGAGATTTTGACTAAACATCAGGAAAAACTTTCTAACAGTAAAAGCTGTTTGACAGTGGAATGCTCTCCCTTGCGAGGTTGTGGACTCTCCTTCCTTGGAGGTTTTTAAGCAGAGGTTGGATGGCCATCTGTCATAGATGCTTTAGCTGAGATTCCTGCAGGGGGCTGAACTAGATGACCCTTGGGGGGTCCTTTACAACACTACAATTCTATAATTCTATGAATCTGTAAGTTGAAATTAGATCTGCTTATTTACAAATGCAGGCTGCATTAAATTCTCCTCCATCCCTAGCCAACGTAAAGAAAACCTTCGAATGCTATCAGGAGACCTTTGTTTCTTTGATAGTAAACCCAAAGTAGCTAGCAGGCATTGTAAAATTTGCTTGGTCTTAGCAGGGCTTCATTCTTTCCAAGTGATGGGGTACTAGGCTGGGAGGAGAGGGGTGAAGGATGCTCAATCATTGCTATTTTCCATTCCACCCCTGCATTTATTTTTAAACTTGTCTGGTCCACAGCATCCAGTCCCTAACCATGACTGCACATAATGGATGAAGTGATAGCATAGGACCCGAGGCTAGATAGAAAGAATTGTTGTGTGCTATAAATGTTTTTGAGTCCACTGTAAGTTAGGGGAAAATGCTTCCTTTAGGCATTCCCGCCAGTGATTTTTCTTGCCATCAAAGTGTACACTGAGACAAAAGGAGAAAGGTTCAGGCATACCTAGCGTATCTCAAGTTTGATCTAGACTTTTGATCGGAAATCCTTCCCGAAAAGACAGGCGGCCTGGAAATAGGATCTTCACCCATGCTCAAATGTCTGGCAAATGCTTTTGTGCAGCTGCACTAAATTATTCACTACCTTCATTAGAAGGCTTCTATATTTAATCCTCTATTTGATGAGTAGCCTAATAGGTTAAAAAAAGAGGGGGGGATCACAGCTATGAAGGATTGTGTTTAGATGTTTAGACTTGTTTGAGCAGGTCATAGTCCAGGAGGTGCCATGATCACATGCTTGCTATTCAAAGAAAAAAAGGTAGTACTGTACTTCCTCCCCTACAGATGACCTGAAGCCCACAAATGAAACTAAAATTAAAAGGGATGTTTCAGCCATCTCATCGTGGTAAAGCTTGCCACCCCTGCAATTTAGAAAAAAGATAGATTCAGAATAGTTTAAAAGGAGGTAGCAAAAATATCAGAGCAAAAAAAAACCCGATATCACCATTTAAAAAAAACTTTTTAGCTGTTGTTTATGTGGCCAGTTTGATATGTAATGGGAAATGACAAGACATGTACGAAAATGAAAGTGTTTCACTCTTAACTTGCAGTAAGTGTGGGGTGGGGAGCAACCATCGCTTCAAAAGCTGTTTTAAGGACTTGCCTGGATAAACTCACCTGTACAACTGGGTGCTTTTAGAAGGCAGCTCTTCATTCTCTCTCTCTTTAAATAATGAATTAAATAAGTATACTCGCTGTGCATTCATCTGAAAAAAAGCATCTTTCCCTGAGAAACAGCCGAACATTTCAGATCCACCGCATATTCCGAAAGAATTAGTTAACACTTTGATCCTCTGTTAGATCACGCATTCCCTCTCCCTTTTGCTTAAAACACATTTCAATGAAAGTTTTGCAAGTTTAATTTATCTGATTTCCCCAGCCAGAAAATGTACTCTTATTCTGTAAATGTTTTCTTGCTGTCATACTTGCCAGACTTTTAGAGGCCTGAATCTGCCTTTGGTCACACTATTTGCTCCTCTATGGTCACCTCTGAGAAGATTAACCCTTTCATTAAGAAACCTTGGCCAGGGTCAAACTACCGCCTGGCTCTGGACTCCTACATCCCTTTGATCTCCCAGCTATGGAGAAATTATTAGCAAATTCTAAGCCTTCCCATGTGATTTGTTTTTGTAAATTTGTAGAAATTATTCCTAATCCTATTACGTGGCCTAGGGCAAACCTGCATTAAATATATGAGCCTTTTTGTTATGTGGCAGATGGATAATAAAGGAATGCTGAATGCAGCCCCATTCCAAGTTATGGGAATCTGGACACTTCATCAGCATTCGCTTAATCCTCGGCCATGGCCTGCGCCTTTGATGAATGCTCTCATTTATGACCACTGATGCCACTCACTTAATTTCAGAGAAGAAAAATAATACCTTAACTGTTAATGTGAATATTTGAGTTTATGGCCCTACAGTGAATAATTGTGACATTATCAAGGGAACATCTTCTTATACATTATTCACTTGTATAGACCACATTAACCAAAGAGAAGGAGAGGGGGTGGGGTGGGGGGCTTGCGATTTTGCGTCTTCCACCGTCTTTGGAAGGTGGATACCGTGCAGACAAAAGTCAGTGTCTTAACCCAAATTCTAGCTGACAATGCGTATCAGCCCTCACTATATTTTGCTCATTGTGGTGCCAATCTCCTATCTCACCAATGACATTTTTTCAAAGAAAGAGTAGATTTCCTAGAGACTCTACCCCATGCTACTTCCATAGCTTATTATTGAATAGGAAAATGTAACCCTCCTTTCTCTTTTCATACTGTTGCCAGGCAGGATGTCTGTAAGTTTGGGATGAAAATTAAGACAGCACACCCTCTCTCTCTCAATCTCTTTCTCTCGATCTCTCCCTTTTTCCATTTATTTATTTATTTACTTCTAAATCCCTGCATTTACTTTCTCAGTAATTCTCCCAGTGAATTTTATTTAAAAGCAAAAAAAGAACACTATCTGAAAAATCTTTGTGTTCATTTTGTATTGACACAGACAGTAGAAGCACAATATGAAGTAAATATTAAGGATGTCATTTAGTTTCAGTTACGAAAGTAACAGATTTTTTGCTTTTTTATGTTTAACAATCATAAAACAGATTATTGCAATAGATGATTGATTATTTTAAAACATTGCTCTGTTTCCCTTGCTAAATACTTTCCAGTATGCTAAACCTGTGGTCCCTGATAAAAATTTTCACCCCTTCCCCCAAATTCACATTTACAATTGGGTAATGAGCTCAGACAACTTCAAAATAAACATATATATATATATATATATGTATGTATGTATGTATGTATGTATGTATGTATGTATGTATGTATGTATGTATGTATGTATATATATATCCCTTAAGAGAGAAAAATGGGGAACGTATTTTTTTGTTTATACTGTATATATATCTTTGTATATACACAAGTGATATTCATCTGTGTATAATCTTAGTGAACTAAAGCAGAATGAGTTTTAAAATAAAATAAATTCCAAGAAATCCAAATCTGCTGAAATAATTTTCAGTAGTTTGTCCACTTTTAAAGGTGTGTCAATTTATTTGTGCTTCCGTAGACTGACTATTTAAATATTATGAACACCAATTGGTTGGGTCACTCTCGATTTAGTGCTCCAAAATAAAATAGCACCTGCTGTAACATAGAAATTTACATTCCCCCTCCCTTTTAGATATACATGTGCAGTGTGAATGCAACAAATGCAAAGACATGGCAAATCTTTTGGATTCAAGTTGCACTTTGTGTTTTTATATTTTGCCCAGGCATTTTAACATACATTTAGTTTTAACTGTTCTACTTTGATTTTTGTTTCATCTTTTCAGTCTGCCTACCATTGTTTACGTTATGTTTATTTGCTGGCTTTTGCATTTGATTTAGTATGAATAGTTTTAATTTGCATGTTTGTACACCACCAGCAACCTGCTGGTGAAAGGTGGCTAATAAATCTTTGCTTAATTATTTAATCAATCAAATGCACGCAAGCCTATGTATCAAACAGATGCATTTGGTACTGAGCTGAAATTGGCTCCCTGTTGAGTACACTTGAAGGGAAACCCACGTTTGCTGCCATGTAGTATGTGAAATGGCCATGACTTTTTGACTCTAAAGTGTGTTTGACATTTCGGCAATGTGAGATTCTCAACTGAACTCACAGTTAAGGCTGCAATCCTATACCCACTTATCCAGGAGTAAGCCCCGTTGAACTCGGTGGGATTAGACATATCTAGGAATGTTAATATTCATTAATGCTAACAAAGGCTAAAATATTTGCGAACTATTTTGCTGCCAACAAATGTCAGAGCAATGAAGGTTGATATCTCTGTTCGTTTTGGATGGAAATGAACACAGATCGTCATTCAGCTAAATTCTTTAACATCAGCCCTGGCCTATATACCGTAATCACCTACTTTGGCTCCAGAACCATCTGAAAAAAGACTACAAATTCAACCAAATAGCAGCTGAATGGTTACTGCTCTTCCATAGCCTAAAAATCAAGGATATGTTTAGTCAAAGTGAAGTCCTCTTAAGTCTCAGTTATAAAAATGAGACCCTACAAATGCAGGCTTATAAAAGGCATCACATGGTATGCGATTTTGTGTAGCAGTTACCCTGCACAGAATGCACAACACTATCTACTGTTCCCGCGGATTATTTCTACACTGCAAAGGGGACGGGTGGCTTCTGGAACTGACTGTGTTGAATGAGCACTTCAAAAACTGTGCAAAGACATCCTTAGCCCCACTTAGAGATTGGTCTGTCTTCAATAGGAGCCACGTGAGCATGGCAGAAAGAAGGAACGCAACAGTGTTGTACAACCACGCACCTCTTTTTCCAGCGCTTAGAAAATTGTAGTTGCCTGCAGACCACCACCTGGCACATTTCACATCAGTTGATTTTCACTGTGGTTTCTCCACTTGCAGTGGACAGCTGCTGCACATTCTAAACTACACCGGGGACAGGTTGCAAGCATTACTGCGCTGGGGAAGTTCCTTCCAGTAGCACCTTAGAGACCAACTAAGTTTGTCATTGGTATGAGCTTTCGTGTGCATGCAGAGGATCATGGTGTCAGTACAGGAGCACAGTGATTTTCTTTTGCAAGAACTATTGCCTGTAAGTATCTTGAGTGCAGTGGTACCTCGGTTCTCAAACGCCTTGGTGCTCAAACGCCTTGGTTTCCAAACGCCAAAAACCCAGAAGTAAGTGTTCCGGTTTTTTAACGTTTTTCAGAAGTCAAACGGACTCCCGGAACGGATTAAGTTAAGAGAACCAAGGTACCACTGTATTTGGAGCTTTTGTTTTTGCTATTTATTTTGCATTTTTGTTTTTGAGGCTTTTTTGGTTAATTTGTTTTTGTGACTGTGTGGAACCCAGTTCAGCTGATTGATTGATTGTGTGCCTGTGGAAATGGATAAAAGCCCCCCCCCCAAAGCAATGACTATCATCAGTGCAAGTAAGAAAATAATAATAATTTTAATTTTTACCATCTACAATACTGTCTTACCGTATTTATTTTATAGTAAAGTCGTACCTCGGGATACGAACCGCTCGGGTTACGAACTCCACAAACCCGGAAGTGTTTTCGTCGCGCGTGCGTTCCGCGCATGCGCAGAAGCGGCGCACGCGGTTTGCGCATGCGCAAAAATGGCGCTCGGTTTGCGACCTTTTCGGGTTACGAACTGCGACCCGGAACGGATCGTGTTCATAACCCGAGGTACTACTGTACAGTACATTGATTATTGCTTTCATTTTATGGATCAATGTTCTCTTTAGAAAAATTATTGTTGAATTGCTGTTGTTTTTAGGGGTTGTTTTTAAAAATCTGGCATGGATTAATCCGTTCTGCATTACTTTCTACGGGAAAGTGCACCTTGGTTTTGGACCACTTTGGTTTTCCAACGGACTTCCGGAACGGATTAAGTTTGAGAACCAACGTACCACTGTATACTGGGAATGGCCGGCTGTGGCATTCGGCAGAGTGAGGCAGCTGCCACAGACAGCAAATCTGGAGAACAGCGCTGTATGTGTGTCTTGCACAACTGTTCCTACACCCTCTAGGATAACTTGCAGATGTGGTCATAGACATAGCTGCCAAGTTATCCCTTTTTTAAAGGGATTTTCCCTTATGCTGAATAGGCTTCCTCGCGAGAAAAGGGAAAACTTGGCAGCTATGGTCATAGATGCCGTCAGCTACCTTGTCTGGCATTTGCACATGGAATCAGGAAGGCATGCCATTTTTGCCTCAGGCAGCAAGGTGCTTGGACCAGCTCTGATAGCGGATTACAGGACCAGGCTGCTAACGGACCTTTCTTATTTATGCTACACGCAGCATATATACATAATGTAATAATACAGATTTACGCTTGTGTGTGTGTACCTAGGGGTGTAAATCATACTTTCCTGAAATGTTACTTTGCTAAAATATGCTAAGAGAGCTATGAACATTATTTACAAATAGTTGATATGTCATAACAATACACCCACCACTCAGGCTTCCATCAATTTAATAAAGAATATCACTTTTAAGGATCATGAGAGTATTCTTTACAAATGTAACTGTGGGGGGGGTGGAATCTCTAAAATGTATATAAAAATCATATTTCACTTTCTGCAGGCTGTTAGCAAGTAACTACTATTTCCCTTGCTGGAACATATCAGGCAATTAATTGTTTCTTTTCTACTGTCGTGGGACCATTCATAACACTACATATATAATTATTCCCCCATTCCTCAGTTGTCAATTTTCTTAAAATGTTCAAAATTAAATACATTGTTAGAAATTAATTCAAGGTGTGTCACTGGGAAGAACAGTGGAGTTTCAGATCTGGTTTTGAAGACTTTACTCTGGGGGCCATATCTCCCCTCAGTTAAAACAGTGACACTCAGGAGAACTCTTTTGAAGTGGATAGAGTTATGCCAGGTTCTCACCATTATAAGTGAGGAAAGTAGAAATTGGTTACTGCCTTCAGATTGATACAATCTGTCATTTTAGAATCCTTTATTTGCCTTTAATTAAAGGCCGCCTGGAACATAACCGTCCGAAAACTTTGAGGATAGGAAAGAGTAACAAAACCAGGCTTATAAAAAATGAGATTTTATTTCTTAAATATTTAGCAGTTAATTCTAGCCTGGACAATGTCACGAGACATTTCCAGATTCAATCGCTTATGTCATCAGAATTAAAATTGGCACAGGCTTGGCCCAATATCTTTAAAAATAAATAAATCAGCCCCTTGGGATGTGCTTCCTGATATTGACAAGCACAAATGAGATCTACAGAAGGGCTTGTTAAGTATGTCCGACTAGGAGGAAATCTAACAGGAGAAAGCACTTGTTTTCCTCATCTGTATATAAGAAAGCAGACTGCAAACAGAGGCAGCATTCTTGGGCTAACCGAAAGCAAATACGGTGTAATCTTCGGCCCTTTTGCTCCACCTTTCACACACACTGCTCTCTTCTTCGCTAAAATAAAGTTATGGGTTCATTGACTTTTTCAACCTTTTCCCCTCTCCACCCCTCCTTCCCCATCCATTGTGACACTTCTGAAAAGGAAAGCTTTAAAAAAAAAACAAAAAAAAAACAGTAAGGAAAGCTCTCTAAATGCACATTACATTCCAGCTACATTTTTAGCATAGCTACTGGGGAGAACACAAGCAGGTAAGAACTAAACTTAACTTCACCTGTCATCAAAATACAAGATTGCATATTTCCTCCCAAAATCAGCCTTAGCCCCAAATTCACCTCACTTCCCTTTGACCAAAATTCACAAGAAACCTGTTAATGTTCCTCAATAATAGGCTAATGCCCCAATCCTAAAGACAAATCTCTTGGACAAAAGCCTCATTCATTTTCACTGAGAATACTTTGAAGTAAGTGTGTTTAGGGCTGGAGTCTTGGGATCACAAAAGAGTTTTGCTTACCAACTATTTTCTGTTGTTGTTTTAAGCTCCAAAGTTTTTATCTCTGACAAGCGACAATGGTAAAGCAGCAGCCAGGATGGGAGGAAGAACACGAACACAAAATCATTAGTGGGAAATACGTTTGTTTTAAGTCATGAACCACACAGCAGCAGTTTGGAAAAGAAGGAACGAAAGTCCTGGCTTAGAATTACCTTTTCAATCTTGATATGATTGTATTATTTTATGTGCTTGAATTGAGCATGTCTGATATATGGTTATAACAAAATAAATGTAACAATAAATATCACATTCTTATTCCGTGCTCAATAGCTGCCTCCTCCCCATCTCAGCTAACAGCACAAGGTGTGATCGTACAAGGGACTGACTGTAAATAATCCAGTTAAGTGCAAAGCTGCTGATGCACTTACAATAGAGAGAGCCATAAAGACTTCCATAAGATTCTGGCTCAAAAGTGCCACCTTTTTTGCACATAAGGTTGAGTCCTTGATCTCAAAAATGATATGTAATCTCTTTTTGTATGCTTGATAAAGAAACAATACATATAGTTTATGTCCATTTAAAAGGATATATATATATCTAAAGGATGTATATTTAAAAGGTGTGTGTGTGTGTGTATACACACACACACACACACACACACACACACACACACACACTTGAAATAAGTGGATAATATCCCCTTCTGCCCTTGAAATATGACACATAAATGGCTCTGTCTTTTACCCTCATTCGAATTCACAAAGCTCCGTGACATCTAGAGGAAAATCATACATGGTGCCTTTATTCAAACACCACTAATCCAGGTTGCTTGTATTTAAATGGCGGCACTGGGGGCTGTTCCACAGTTAATGGTAGTGCAAATCTGTTCTGTGCAAAGGGTCCAAATGATCTGGAGAGTACAATAGACATCCACAAGAGAATCACAATTTGTCATGACTTCCTCGCTCTTTTCTACTGCAAGTTTGGAAACCTGCGACTCCTGTTCACATGCTGCACGTGCTTCCAAGCTGCCAGGTCGGCAGAAGCTGGGACAGAGCGACAGGCGCTCACCCCATCGTGAGGATTCGAAAAAGGGTGAGAGGCTGCTAGCTCTGCAGGCAAGGGGTGACATAACTGGGCTCCTGAACCCCCCACAGGGGTGCCGCAGAAAGAATGTAGTTGGTCAAAGAAGCTGTGGACCCAAAAAGCTTGAAAACCTCTGTCAGAAGTGAACAATATCTAGGGGTGCAATTCAACATTTGGCCATTGTCTGGCAGGGCTTCACAGAGCAGTGGAGCCTCCGATGCATCCCTAGCCCTGGCAAGCATGTTGGTTGGGGCAGAATGTGGGGAGGGCAGGCAGCCCCTCTGAATCCATGCTTGGAGTCACTTCTTCACACAGCTCACCCGTTCTGCTCCACACTGGCAGAATTATGCTGACATGACCTCACAGTTGGAGGCCAATAGGGGCTACCCTAGGTACAGGGACACCTCTGTTCAATCCAAACCCATCACAACTTAGTGGGAAGGATGTGTGCATTTTTACAAGTTTCAAATCAGTTGTTGTTGTTGTTGTTGTTGTTGTTATACCACTGTATGGTAGACTGGTTTGTCTGTCTGCTTTTTATGCATTTGGACATTTCTTAAGATATCAGAACCAAATTTTGCATGATTGGTTCCTAAGATCCAAAAAGCAGGTTTATGTTGGGATGCAATTGAACACCATTTTGATTCTAGATGGTATACTTAACCTTTCAAACAGCACTGATTTTTTTTGCTGAGCAGCAGTGTGTAAAAGACTGCTGGTGTCCACTAGAAAACATTAACAGAACAGAGAGGAAATGACTTTTAGGAAGCTAAATATTCAGCCCCCAAAAATAATTTCACCAAGCAAATGTGGCAGCTGCTTAAAATGGTCACCCTCAGGCCGTAATGGCCATGATGCACAGATTAAAGTGCTGTTCTTGATCCGGCTCAAAATGCAGAACTCTTGTGACATTCTCTTCTGCAAGGTGTTCTGTTCTGCAGAGATCCAAGGCTCACACGTCAGGGAGGAGGAACAGCAGTAAGAGACTCACAGAAAGTCGATTTAGGTCAAGTATCGGTACAATATTCAACATCATGACAGGTGAAGTCACGGCAAGCAGTGTCACACCAGGTAAAGTCACATGAAGGCCAGGTCAGGTTCTATCCAGGAAACTGTAGCACAATGTGCTCAGGTTCAGGCATTCCATATCTGGCCAATGGAAATACCTCAGTGAGCTTGTACCAGCTGCCCCATAATAGGCAATGGTGGGGTGTTGCCCCAGCAGATATCTCGAGCCCCATCTTGAATTAGACCCACACCTTCCTGGAGGAAGCCTGCGCTTTTTAAAAGGGCCAGTGCCTGATTCTGTATCTACTGGCTTCTGTGAGGGCAGGATGATAGAGGTGTTGCTGCGGACTTGGCTGTTGAGCCCATGGACAGTGGTGGGGCCACATCCTCCAGTCAGAAGGAAGGCAGCAGGGCCGCAACCTCAGATTGAGGAAGCACCAAACAAGGGTTCAGAGGACCCCACCCTCTCCAAGTGAAGCAGGGCAGCATCTGTTCTTTCTCTTCCCTAGGCATCTGGGTTCAAGAGCCATAACACACAATCCTGGCGATGCCTGTTGCTTCCTTTGGTGGAAGATGGAGCGGTGTGTGCTGCTATTTATCATAGCTGACTTTGGCATGGCTAGAATGCAGCCACCCTGTACAAAGGGAAGGTTCACGTTTTCTTGCTCCACCCACTTTTGTCCTTAGCCCTGCCCAACACTGGTATGGAACCCCCCAGAAGGGGGGGGGGGCTTTAGGGAGTCACTGAGTGAGATCCAGGAGCCCAGAACTAGGGATCAGAAGTAAGGACAGAGAAATTGAGAGTAAGGTCACATTCGCAGCATACATGTAAAGCACATGACTTCCCCCAAAGAATCCTGGGAATTCATTTGTTAAAGGTTAAGGGAATTGTAACTCTGTGAGGAGTAAAGTACAGCTCCCATGATTCTTTGCGGGAAGCCATGTGCTTTAAAGGTGCACTGTGGGTGTGATACCAGAGGTCAGGAGTCAGTCATAGGTGGAATCTAGATACATATTTTAAAAACGCTGTGAAAATGCATTTTGAAAAATATGTTGAATTTGCCATAAGCTCACCATTGCCATCTAGTGTTACATTTGTATAATGCACTTAAAACGCACTTAAAATGTTATATTTGCAGCTGTAAAGCTGAGTCCATGGTCAATTTTGTTGTCAGCTAGAAAAATATCAGCCTGAACGAGAGGTGTTTATGGACCTTTCAGTGCAGGGGGAGATAATGGCCAAGTGCATGAGTGAAACAGCTGCAGGACAACTTCACCTAATAGTCCAGGAAATGCTCTGATTTTAGCTCTGCTGATTCATCACAAGGGGCAGCAGCACACAAATTCAAGGGTTCTAGCCGGAGGAGACTCTTGAGAGCCCCATGGACTGTAAGAAGATCAAACCTATCCATTCTGAAGGAAATCAGCCCTGAGTGCTCACTGGAAGGACAGATCCTGAAGCTGAGGCTCCAATACTCTGGCCACCTCATGAGAAGAGAAGACTCCCTGGAAAAGACCCTGATGTTGGGAAAGATTGAGGGCACTAGGAGAAGGGGACAACAGAGGACGAGATGGTTGGACAGTGTTCTCGAAGCTACGAACATGAGTTTGACCAAACTGCGGGAGGCAGTGCAAGACAGGAGTGCCTGGTGTGCTCTGGTCCATGGGGTCACGAAGAGTCGGACACGACTAAACGACTAAACAACAACAAGCCATGGCATGGCAGGTCCTATTGTGTCAACACAGATTAGATAAAGCAGGAGTGGGAAAATGTTTTTCTTTCCAGCCTGAGGGCTGCACTCCCTAGAATCATAGAGTTCGAAGAAACCACAAGGGCCATCCATTCCTGACATATGCCTGTCAAGCCTCCGCTTAAAGACCTCCAAAGAAGGAGACTCCACCACACTCCTTGGTAGCAACCTTTTCTATCTTTTTTTTGGGGGGGGGGGTTGCATGCTACTAGTGGGGACAGCCAGAGACAAAAGTGGGTGGACCAATGGCTGTGACTCTTACCTTTGTACAGTAAACAACATTCTAGCCACGCAAAGTGGTGTTTCCACAGACACCTCTCTCTCCACCCAAGCGAGAGACATCATCGCAGTTCAAGGACACATTCTAGCCAGGACGCAAGGAGGGTGTGGAGCTGGTCCCATGAAGGACCAGACCATGGGCCAGGGAGAGACCCTGAGGCCATGCAGAGAGGCCGCCCCTGGAATAGCCTCTCCATCTTTGGCCAGTGGATACTGGTGGAGCCCACAGTGAGCAAAGTGGCTTGGATTGTTTGTGGGGTGGTAAGGTTGTTCAGACTGCAATGGCAGCTAAGACCTAACCCTATGGACATCTGCAGCTGTTGAGGTGGGGCGGAGTGATGACTGCAACAGTGCAAATTCAGAACACATACTATCGTTTCGTCATCACAAAATGCTCCAGGATGCTCCAGGACATTGCACCAGTGGGAGAAGTTGAGGACCGCCTCTATACAACCACATAATAAACCTGTTAAGGGACATAGAAATGTGTGGAGAGGGGTTGTGATGGTATAAGGAACAGCAGTGTGGATGAACAGCCCTTGTGACATGTTAGAGGTGTTTTGATCCTCTAACTTTCTTTCTTCCCAAACCATTTCATGTATTTTGCATGGAGAATCCTTAAAAAAACAGGCACCAGTTTCTATAAGGATTGCAAATCAGGCTGTTACATTGTTTAAAGGGTATTAGAGGGAAGTAATTTGTAAAGATTTTATCTAAATAAAATTATACAAAATGCACAAGTGCTATACTTTAATTCGCAGGCTTGGTTCCTCAATGCTAAACTTCGGAACTTGTGTCCATGCTGTTATGGGTCTTTAAAGCACAAAACTTTTCACGATGGGAGAAAAATTAATTGTTAGCTGATGAATCGAAAGGGCTATTTAGAATACAATGAGGAATGTAAGTGTGATCAATTGCAACAACAACACAAAAGTATTTCTGTGAAGTCTGAACAAAATAGGAATCTCAATTGCAGCCCCAAGTATTTAAATAAGCTATTACAAAAGGAGTGCTAAAAGCCATTATATTGCATGATTTCTTGTGAATAATAGAAATGCTCTCTACCAGATATTTTTACTTAAATGTTTGAGAGAGATGGTGTTCAGCCATTGTAACCTTTCAAACCACCACTATTGGTATTGTTATAACTTTTCCTCTAAAAGAAGATGGTATGAATTTATTAAAAAATATGCTGAGACTCGGAGAGAAGTGGAGCTTTAAACCCTTATGCATTAGTACCCCCCATCTTCTGCCAGCATGTCACTTAAGCCATGACATCAGTGTAGAATTTCTGCATTGTGATGCAGAAAATGCCTGTCACACACAAACAACATTATGGCACTCTTTTAGTATAATATGCCTATAGTAGCTCGGTTATTTTAATGACGTGCACTGCTTTTTAAGTTGCTCCCAGAAGTTGTTTTTTTATTATTAAAAAAGGGGGGGTAATGCATTTATGGCATGGATAGTGAATACAAGATGGCTACCAAATGGGGTCCCCTGCTGTGACTAAAGGAGGAAGGGTTTGATCCCTGTACTCCTGGGCCTGATCTTTTGCATAAAAAGTCAACCGGAGTACTGACATTTAGCATGATAAGGAGCAGGCCTGTGCAAAGCACTTACACCTGTATGAAGCACTTACACTATAGGCCTGAAATTGCTCAAGATAGGATTGCTCCAGAGCAAGTGGGTTAAGAATTATGGCCTTGGAAGCCTGTCCACTTGTGTTCAATCCGCAGAGCCGTGTATATTATTGAAGCTTAAAGATGTGCTTGGTTGCTTTGAATGTCACCTTAGTTATTTATTTCTCAATCAAATCTTTCAGAAACCATGGAGACTCTTTTCAACATTGTCTTCAATCTTTAACATTGTAACAATGGGAGCAATTCAGCCCTCATTTATGCCCCACTGAAACCAATTACATTTCCCAGTCTGAAGGCCCAATACAGGCTCAGTTTTCCTATGACAAAAATTAAGGAATCTGTATTCCAAGTGTACATTCTTTAAACAAATAAGAAAGAAATTTGGACCATGCCACTCATCCAACAGATAATGAAACACTGTCACTAGTTTACAGAATGTATATTGCAAATATAAATTCAGATTCAGTGTTAAAATAGGCTGAAACAGCAATCCCAAGCCATTTACTCAGGTTTAAACCATATTAATCTAAGTATGGCTTACTGCTAAGGATCATGCTGCACATCCCCAAACTGGCATTTGATAAAAAATAGAAACTAGACTTCCAAGTTACAACCGAAGAGTTACCGCAATGGATTTTGGCATCATCAAGTTCAGTCACCTGGAATATTACTAAGTTGTTCTCCAAGAAATTCATAAAACACTAGGAATCGGCATATTAACTGATGTGATAGACTTCTGAGGACCCAATGACCTGTCAATCCATATGGCAGTTGCCATTAGTGAGAATTATGCATAGCAGTTTGGAGATAGAACATCTGAGAATCACCGAAATAACCCCTATCAAAACATAGGTTTGAAGTTGGCGTTTAATTATGCACCAACACCAATATAGTCAATTGACATACTTTAAAAACTTTTTAAAAAATATTCTGTAAATCGTATTCAGTGAAAACTGTACTTTTACTATTTTAATTGTTGGTTTTGAAAGCGAAATGCTGAAAGACTGTCAACACCTAATAGTAAAAATATTTTGTATCTAAGAGTCCTTTCATACATTACAGTCGGTATAACATGGTCACCATTTGGCTTACTTATTCATGTAATTTCCTCCCTTTTTCTGATTTCTTCCATTTCTATATTTCCCCTCATCTTCAAGAAATATATATACAGTATATATAGACACACACACATGTGTGTGTGTGCATAAATGTGTGTTTGTACTATGTACTACATACAGAGAGAATGCCAGTTATTATCTTTTTCAATGATAAATTACATTTTATTAGTAAATGGAAATATAGTGAACAGTGCAATCTCATATTTACAAATAAGTAAGTTCCACAGTGTTTGATAGGGCTTACTCCCAGGTAAAAGGGTGAGAGGGTGTAGGATCGCAGCACAAGCTGCAGGAGGTACAGGTACAATGATGTGTACTTAATCCAAAAACGAATGGAACATTTCTCATTCAAATTTAACAAGATGTCCAACACAATTCCTGAAGCACTAACACCTTTAGCCTTTTTATGAAGATTAATAATGATTTGCTGAAGCTTCATGTCCTTAATGAGCATATGTCAAAAGGATGATATTTAGCTCCTCGGTCATCAACAGATGTGTTTCTTCCTTCGGGGCTAAGAATCAAGTCTGAAGTCCTAAATTTAAATTGGAATGTTCCCTGGGAAGAGCCCTCCACAACCTAACTAAACCAACAGTTGGGTCCCTTGTGCAGCCTGGGTTCCTAATGTACATCCTCGGCAAACAACTGGAACTGCAGCAGGTTCATGAAACCAGAGCCATACATCTCTGCTTTGGTGTCACAATGGCAATTTAGCTACCCCAGATCATTTCAAACATGATCTCGGGTAGCTAAATTTAGTCCTGTCTGGCAAGGCCTTTTTATAGTTGCATGTGCACAAATCAACAGAATACCAATAGCAAGAACGTTTTAATGTTCCAATGCCTAATTTGCCGTTGTCCCAAAATCTGAATGATCATAGAACCCTAGAGATCCTCTTGTTGGGCTTGTAAACCTAGTATTGTCATCGACCCTCTATTCTGGAGTAGTTCTACTCGATTCGGTTTGATATGCCACAAAATCAGGGGTCAGCAAACTTTTTCAGCAGGGGGCCAGTCCACTGTCCCTCAGACCTTGTTTGGGGCCGGACTATATGTGTGCTTTTATTTAAAATGCATCTCTGGGTTATTTGTGGGACATAGGAATTCATTCATTCGTTGTGGGCAGGCCCCACAAATAACCCAGAGATGCATTTTAAAGAAAACGACACATTCTACTCATGTAAAAACACGCTGATTCCTGGACCGTCCATTGGCCGGATTGAGAAGGTGATTGGGCCTTAGTTTGGGGACCCTGCTCCACATCTTCAGTCACCACTCAGAGGGCTGCTTAACTCAAGCAGTCTTCTATTGCATGCAGGTGCACACACCCTCAAGATGGAGCCCATCAGAGAAAGTGCTGTCACTCGAAGGGTTTGTTTTACAATCTTCCACTGCTGCTGCCCTCCTTTGTTGTACCAGGTGGGATGTTGAGATGCATAGGAGCTCCTTGGGCAAAAACAGTCCCTCCACAGCACACCTGGCTCATATTGACAAAGAAAAACCGTCTCTTGTTTTGCTGCAGAAAGGCAGCGAGTGATCCAAAGCAACCTTAATTTATCTGTTAAGGATGTAGTAGGCCCCTATTTAAGAGTCATCACCAATAAAGGAAAATATACTGAATCATTTCAAGTGCACGCTAATCATTTAATGTAATAAATGAAGCAACTCTAATTATCTCCCGAGGAAATGATTTCACACTGAAACAATGGGAATGAAGAGGTTGTTTCAGGGGCATTTACTTGCAGCAGCTGAAAATTTACTCCTGTGAATGCTGTGGCTGTTTCCACGTAAATAAAAGGGGAGGATTAGGAACTGGGCTTTCTTAAATTCACTTTGGGGTGCAATAAAGTATGTGAATAATACACACACAACCAATGATGTTTTCCCTCAGTTCATACAATTTCCTTTTTGTAAGTAAATTACAAAATTTCCACTTGTAAGCAGTAAAAAGAAAATCTGCAAAAGCTACAGAATCTTAATTTTGAAAGGAGGCAAAATAGGTATTTTACATTTACATACATTTTTTTCTACATTATATATACATTTTTCTTTTTTCACTAAAATTCCCACTTGTCTTTTGGCAAAGATATTTCATTTTGCGTTCACTTCTCGTGCTCATTTTTAGCATCTGACCATCGCTTTTGGCTCATTTGAGAATTTAAAAAAGCAAGACTAACTTTCAAGTACAATCGTCAGTTTCATGAGAAGGGTGAGATTAGAACTGAGTTTAAATGATTCAGCCGGTTCCTTCCAAGGGAGTTGGATTTCACTGTGAACTAAAATGTTTTGTTAAATTATGTACTTCTGTTGCTTTGGTGCTATTCTTCTCTCCTGAAGAAGCAGGCAGAATAAGCACTATCCTCCTAGGTATTTGAAAAACACTTCCACATTACTATATATATGTATCCATAGATCTCATAGATATATAGGCATATTCAATGGCAATCCCTTTATGCTAGATAGCAAAATGATTTCTACTCCCCACCACCCGAAATCTGTTTTTTAAATGATTCTGAATCTAAAACTAAAGGACAATGCAGGTAGAGATTTCTGCCACCCACCCACTGACCCTAGGAAACAGAGTATTAATAGCATTTTCTTTATTAATCTTATTGAAACATGGGGTGGGGTGGGGTGGGGGAAGAATCTCTATTGCCTGATTTTTTGCACTTTGTAGTTATCTTTATTAATACATCAAGCACAGTTAATTTAAAATTTCTAGCCGCACCCTCTGAATCCAACCATTAGCTAAAAACGTGGCTGACATCTTAGAGAATATGATTCGAAGGTGTGATCCAATTTAGGACCAATTCATGTAACAGCAATGTCAAGATGAAGAAAAATAACCGTATAACTTTTTGGATGTCTGCATTTACTGTATGCTAAAGCTGATGTCTATATTTCACAAGATAATGGGAGAGGGAACAATTCTTTTATTAAAAGATTACCACCCACCATGTACAAGAAAACAATGGATACCAAGCATGAACTTAATTGGAATCAACTGTAGCAGTCTTTACAGGAATTTACCAAAATGTCTGCCATTCAGAGCTGGCTTACCATAATATTCTCTATGGAATAGTTGACCACAGGATTCTCATTCACAAACAGCCAGGTTAAACAGTTAAATGCTAGCAAATCCTGCATAGCCCTGTGGGAAATTTCACTTTAATCCCGAACTTATAAGAGGACAATCAAAGCCCAAAGCCTGGGTAACAAATCTGATCCTCTGTTGCAATCTGCGTCCTCATGGGAAGCAGAGAGATGCTCCCTGTACAAGCCAGAGATGGATAAATACCTAAATGATGAGATAGATGGGGAATGCAGAAGAAGCGTCTGGCTTCAGCCATTCGCTTCCAATTTCACATTACATTGTGAAAGGCAATTCTTGTGCAGCTCAGGAACAGCCAGTCCTGATTACTATAAGTTGAAGTGTGGCTTAAGGAATGATTAATGACAGTGTCAGGAGAAAACAAAGCACAATGAGAGTTATCTCTAATCCACCTGCTTGCAGATGCTATAGTAAGGGAATGGAAATGGCCCCGGTGAGCCCCGATAATAAAAAAATCAAAATAGAAAGGTGCAAAGCCGTAGATATGTATTAATCTGATATATAAAAACTAGGTCTTAGCTTGAATAAAGCATTAGACATGAATGGAGCCCCATAGGTGATAGATATTAGAGCATAGAGGACTTCACATTGTCTGTATTTTTTAAATCAAACAGAACTGTTCCCTTCAGTATTGCCTTTGACATTAATAGGTTGGTATTTGAAAAGTCACAGTTCACTAGATGAGCAGGCTTGTGAGTTCAAGCTCATTAAACAAAACCCCTTTTTCTGTTGTTGTTACTGTTGGTGCTGTTGCTACCGTGCAAGGGAATAATAATGACACCACACCACCACCCTGTGGCCTTTGAATGCAGATGCACACAGAAGAAGACCCCTCGGTTCTCCTATTGCCTTTGCCAAAGGAGAGAACAATCCCCCGTAAAACATAATTATAAGATCTGATTGCTTTTTCATATGCAGACAAATTTATGATCTGGCTCAGCCCTGGCAACTGTCTGAAAGACAATTGCTGGGTACACACACACACACACACACACACACACACACACACACGTATATTGTAATCTCAACTTGACTGCATATACCAGCTCAGACCATTCTAGTTACTGTACATCCTCTCCCCCCCCAAAAAAACTGGGTACAGTAAGTAGCTAGCATAAAGGTAAAGGGGCCCCTGACCATCAGGTCCAGTCGTGTCCGACTCTGGGGTTGCGGCGCTCATCTTACTCTATAGGCCGAGGGAGCCGGTGTTTGTCCGCAGACAGCTTCCAGGTCATGTGGCCAGCATGACAAAGCTGCTTCTGGCGAACCAGAACAGCGCACGGAAACACCATTTACCTTCCTGCAGGAGCGGTCCCTATTTATCTACTTGAACTTTGATGTGCTTTCGAACTGCTACCGGTAGGTGGGCAGGAGCTGGGACCGAGCAACGGGAGCTCACCCTGTTGCAGGGATTCGAACCGCCGACCTTCTGATCAGCAAGCCCTAGACTCTGTGGTTTAACCCAGAGTGCCACCTGGGTCCCAGCATAAAAATAAGGGGCTTTAATTGACTATGTCAAGGGAAATATTTTGCTTTTATCCACTATCTTGTTGAGTTCTTGCTGGACGGGCCCTTCTCTCAAGTCCTGGAGCAGTTCAAAAATCCCAGCTGCTACTTTTGCAAAGCAGTTGTGTGCATTTGTAAATCAAGCATGGTGCAGCTAGTTGGTCCACCAATAATGGATTCTGGTTCATATATATTGCAGGCATTGTGACAGTATAGCGTGCTGCTATCCAGTTGCTATTCAACAGGTGTTAGGCCTCAAAAGCCTGTGTACAGCTCGCATTGCACACCTGTGATCTCACTTGGCAAATTACTATCCAAGAGCCACATAGACCAGGGGTCAGCAAACTTTTCCAGCAGGGGGCCGGTCCACTATCCCTCAGACCCTGGGGGCGGGCGGCGGACTATATTTTGAAGGAGAAAAAATGGACAAATTCCTATGTCCCACAAATAACCCAGAGATGCATTTTAAATAAAAGCACATATTCTACTCATGTAGAAATACGCTGATTCCCGGATCATCCACGGGCCAGATTGAGAAGGCGATTGGGCTGGATTTGGCCCCTGGGCCTTCGTTTGCCCACCCGTGACATTGACATTTCCTCTCTTTTTCAGCTCCTGATATGGTTGCGGTTGTGAACATATCAAGATAAATGCATTTTGTTCACACACAAAAATGTTACGATGCCTGTAATATCAAAAGATGCACGTTGGTCTTCCCAAATAATTACAACTGTTTTAACAAAATGGAGCACAACCTAACCAAGCTGAGTTTCTTTTGATTCATTTATTTCAGTGGGAGAGAGGCAGTGTTTTTTGTGAAGGTACTCACCAGGACGAAGTACTGTCACCTCTTCTTATTGCTGCCTATGGTACTGGTCCTCCTGTCGAGGTAAGAAGAGTACTGGCACCTCCTATTTTATCAAAACAGAAAAGAAAACCTGGAGAAAGATGTCCTTAACTGAAAGTGCTTAAGTCGCCTTAAACTGTGTCCATACCACTTTAAATTTGGACACTATTTAGAGACAGGATCCTTACAGGCAGTGCCTTTTACAAAAGAAACCGTAAGGGATCCAAACACTTGAAGGTGTTAAGGTCAGCAGAGGGGGTTCTCTTGGTAGTTTGACCCAGGAGAAGGCATTATCTGTGGCATTCTTCCCAGAGAGGGGTGCTTTATAATTTTATTATACAGCCGAAAATACACCTCTTTGACACCTAAGATGTATACTTTCAGGACCCAACCTATTTTTTGTGGTTGCATTTTTTGGGGGGTGGTGGTGGTAATTATAAGTGTTTAAACTGCTTTTTATGTTGTGTTTTGAATTGTTGTAACTGTGGACTCAGCTATCTTGGTAAAGAAAAAGCGTTTTATATGCGTTGTATATGTGATATGACACTGTGACACCAGATGGCGCTGTGGAGTCCTGTCTTTCTGTACCGGATTTCCCTGTATGAGTTTACAACACGTATAACTCAACCACTTCTTTGATATGTCTAGATCCAGCCACACTCTGGGACCTTAGGGTGAGGGGTGGGTAATAAATGGTTTATTATTATTATTATTATTATTATTATTATTATTATTATTATTATTATCCTGGATTTATGTATTTTTCTAGTGCTATTTTTCTAGAAAAAGAGGTGCCAAAACTCACCATGAACACCTCCCTTGTTCTCTTAAGATGGCAGGGGTAACCACCCGACAGGTGCCAGAACTGAGTCCCGGTGAGTTCCGGCTGAAAAAAAGTCCTGCTTTCTTGGTTTTGATAGGTCAGGGATTATTTCCCTTTGTTGCTCTGGCTGCCTTCAGCATCTCAGTTGTCAGCATACTTATCCAGAAAGTACAACCTTGAGGAAACCAAGATTTGGAAAAGCAGCTCCTACATTGACAATAAGACAAGCACTTCCCTCTCTTAACACGACCAGCAACAAGTAGAATTTCAATTCATATTTCACAGAAACATTTTAATACAGGAAAAATCTCTAATGAAGATTTAGCACTTAGTTTTTAACGAGGCTGACATAGCTGTCGAAAGAAAGCAAATACATTATTTTAATTAATACCAAATCATAAGTGCTCCTGATTTATATGTTAAACACAGGGAAAGTGTCTTTTGTCATAATCCACAATTTATTCTGTATTCACCCATCATTTACTCAGAATCTTTTTTTGTTTCGGTTTGAAATGTATGATGGAAGCTGCCATGCAGAATTATACAAATTCTGCACACAGTGTAACTACTGTGATCACATCGCCCCTCATTTTCTTATGACGTGCCACAAAGTAAAAGCCAATCCACGTGTTTTTGCCTCCGTCTGACATTTCCTGCTATTGCATTCTCATGTAGGCTCGTTTTAAGGTTAAAGCAATACATATACCGTCTCTTTTGAGATGATGATAGCAATTCGGCATGTGCGAAAGTTATCTTTGGATAACTTGAGGCAACCACTTTGGCATGACAACTGAAATAACAAAGCTACCTTGGGGTGATCTTGTTGCTGAGGTGACTGGGCATCACAATGCTTTGCCACTTCAGACATGGCGCAAGTTATTCATTCCCTGGGAAACTTTGTGATTTGACAAAGTACAAATTTCTTCACCAAGAAACTAATTGATAGCTCCTGCGTGTCAGTAAACTAACTGTCAGCATCTACTATTGTTTACCATTCAAAATGGCCTCGGACCACAACATTTGCATTTTAGCTCCAGTTAGAACTGCACTGAATATTCTTGATTTTTCATGCTGAACACAATATTTTCTCCAGGATGGAAATGTTTCCTGGAAATTTTGATTGTGAGGATTTTCATCTGTTGTCATTGTTTCCTTCATTATGACTTCTGCATCAGGGTACCACTGCCTCAGCTGTCAGTTCCTTCTCCTGCCTGGATCAGTCACATGAGGGATCCAAGCCAATGAAGAATCGTATCGTGAATGGAATGGCATCATGGTCCTACATCAGGCACCCCCAAACTTCGGCCCTCCTTTGGTCCTGTTAGCTAGGGATCATGGGAGTTGTAGGCCAAAACATCTGGAGGGCGCAGTTTGGGGATGCCTGTCCTACATGGACAATGAGGTTTGACAACACGACAAGAGCGCTAAAGGATGGCAACTTCCACTGAGATTAGGAGCAGCTCAGGGTGATGTGAATAGTATGAAGGGGCTTTTCCCAAGGAGAATTTTAAATGTTGGTGTTTGGTTTTGCACATTGTCACAAAGAAATGGGCTCACTCAGCTCTTATCACACCGTCCGGAGTGGCTAGCTGCCCAGAGTGGCTGGGAAAACCCAGCCAGTAGACTCAACACCTTGTGCCCCTGCTGTTAATATTTGGCATACTCCTCTAGCAGAGAAATTAAAATGTTAATAGTGTTTAATCATATTCTAAAGTCAGTATATCTCAGTTGTAACCTCTGCAGGGTGGAGGCAGGGGAGAGATTGTGCAGCCAAGCTGCCAACGTTCAACCAGATCCTGGGAGAATCCACGCATGTACCTCTCAGCTGCTGTTCATATACCAAGTCCATCCCAGGACCCCTGTGAAGTGCCTAGCACCAGTCTGAACCAATAATCACTCATTCATTTGGGAGGCCTTTGCCTGAACTGAACGACCTTGCCCAGCGACAGCCATGAATATACCCTCCGCAAGCCACCACTTGTATCCATATTGGCACCACAGAACAAGTGGGCTGATAAAATAATGTTGAAAACACTGTGAAATATACTCAGAGTCGAGAGTGAACTTCATGCTCTTTATTCGGCTTGTAGTAGCAATAGAAGAAGAAGAGGAGAATGGCTCTTTCACCAAAATGTGTGCTTATATACATTATTTACACAATGGGCTTTGCATGATTGGCTACTTCAGGGCTACACCTGTGGGCCAATCAGGTTGTGGATTGTCTTCTGCCAGCAGCATGATTGGCTGCTCCTGCAGGCCAATCAGGTTGCTGATTCACTTCCACCTGGAGCTGGATTGGGTGGCTCCTGCAGGCCAATCAGGTTGCTGATTCACATCCACCTGGAGCTGGATTGGGTGGCTCCTGCGGACCAATCAGCAGTACATAACATGCTGGAAGTAAAATCTTGACATATACAAGCTCTTACAAAGGTTTTCCTCTCCAAATAACTATTCCATGACTGTTCAAAGCAAAAGATTAACAATTTTTTATTTTTTATTTAAAGAAGAGATATCACCTGTTTGGGCTAACGGGAATTTCATGATTTCTTCTTTGAAATAAAAAATTTAAATCCGAGGCTTTGGGAACAGTTTTGATTTTTTATCCTAGCATTGTGTGTGGAAAGGTCCCCCCCCCCCCCGGGCATCTCTGCAATTATTGTGGGTGTGGCCTATTAATTGATATATTTGTCATGAATTGTATTCCTATGTCTTTTTTGTCGGGAGTATATTATTATTATTCAGTGGTGATGAAATTCATGCTGTAGCATTGGATTGATCATTTGCATGTGTTTATTCAGTATACTTTGTGAAGAGCTTAAAGATGCATGCGTTCTTCATATAAATAAAAGTGGCATTACAAAATAAAGGCTCTACAAAATGTACTCACTTATCGCAAGGTACAAAGAAGGCCTGATGAAGAATGCTTGCCTGTATGTTGATTTTCACTGGCATTATCACATACCTGTTTTGTGTTAAGTCAGTAAATAACTCATGTCACCCTGCGTTGTCCCATTTCCACCTGGGAGATAAGAGGTTATTTCTGCTCCAGTGCAAAATCCTAACAGTCTAAGTAAGGAAGTGCCAAGATTGCTATCTAAATTACATGCCAGGCAGCATTAACATTGTTAGAAGGGTTATTTATCTAAGGCCTGAATATATTTCCAAGACTTTAAATGAGGATATTCAAGCCAACTTTTTCCTGGCATGCACTGACCTATGGGGAAATAAAATCTGGACTGCTGATTATGGATTTTAAAAATACGGTTCAAGGGTAGCTTCACCTAAATAAAATTTAATACTGAAGTCACAGGGTTACCCTGCCCACTCACTCATTCACTCTCTCCCAGGAGAGACCACATAAGATGGTGGAATTATTATGAGTCCTAACAATGCTACCTCTAGGTTTACTCCTAGATATGCCACGTAAGCCTTTGTGGCCTTGGTCTTTTCAGGTGAGTTTCGATATGTGAAGGGCAGAGTACATGTCCTAAACTCCCTTCCTGTGGCAAGAGATGGGCTCAATCTTCAACTTGATAAGCCTAGGGATTATTAGTTTATGCTGTTACAAAATCCCCACTCTTTTACTTAGGGAGGAATTCAATGTAGTGCTAAGGAGACTGGTTTCCATAAGCCCTTGTCCAGTTTCCAGCCGCATACGGGATGTTGTTGTTGTTTAGTCGTTTAGTCGTATCCGACTCTTCATGACCCCATGGACCATAGCACGCCAGGCACTCCTGTCTTGCACTGCCTCCCGCAGTTTGGTCAAACTCATGTTCGTAGCTTCGAGAACACTGTCCAACCATCTCGTCCTCTGTCGTCCCCTTCTTCTAGTGCCCTCAATCTTTCCCAACATCAGGGTCTTTTCCAAGGATTCTTCTCTTCTCATGAGGTGGCCAAAGTATTGGAGCCTCAGCTTCACGATCTGTCCTTCCAGTGAGCACTCAGGGCTGATTTCCTTCAGAATGGATAGGTTTGATCTTCTTGCAGTCCATGGGACTCTCAAGAGTCTCCTCCAGCACCATAATTCAAAACGCATACGGGATACAGTTTGGCAAAACCAAGATTTTATAAATAAATTTTGATTGTGTGCATTCCAATAAGTGACCAACTGCGCCAATCCATAATGGTATGCCATACAATAGTTTTTAGTTGAATCTGGGCCTCTTCAGTTGAATCTTGAATCCTGTGTCTAATCAGGATGGAGAATCTGTATTCCTCAAGATGTCAATAGACTCTTAACTCCCCTCAGCACCAGCCAGTGTGACCAATGGTCAAGAATGATGGGAGCTGGAGTCCAGCAACATCTGGAGGACCACAGGCTTCCCACCACTAAGGCAATCCTTAATCTTGCCCTCACCCCCCAAAAGCCCTCCTCGCTTTCCTACCTGGTTTTTCCAAGCTGGCTTTCATTCCTCCCTTCTTGGTTTGCTAAGTCTGAAGTTCTTTTCCTGAATGCTTCAAGATAGATCTGCTCCTGGCAGTATTTTATGTTCACCCATTAGTTTATTTTTTAGGACTAAGAAGATGTATTTCTGTGTTATAAATTATTTATAAACACGAGAACAAAGGCTGGCTGTCAGGGAGGCTGGTACTCCAAGAAAACAAAAAGGGGGGGGAGCAGGGAGTATGGGTATGTGTGAAGAATATAGTTTTATAACGAGGGAAAGGGGGACACAACCACTAATTATTAACACTCACCGGCAGACAAAGACCTGAAAGGATAGGATTAGAGGGATCCATTTACATCTGTCACAAAATGAAATCGCATTAATGCTTCAAGGGGCTGTCACCAAACTTCGTCTCTTATATTAAACTTGAGGGTCTCTTGCAGCAACGAGATCTTACTTTGTGAGGTTTTTTTTTTAAGGATATTTTCTTTTATGGGGAAGGGGGAAATCAACATTCCTAGCAAAACCCTAATAACTATTGAACATTGCAGAATGCAGACTTCCTAATGAACTTGGGGGGGGTGAGGATTATAAGTGTTGCATAAAGTTTCAGAACTTTTTTAGTTATGTGCAATGTCTATAAGAGAATTTAGCTGCCAGAAGCAGGATCCAGGAGGAGGTTGTGCGAAAGCGCCACCATGATGAATTGTAAGCTATACAAAAGCACTGCCATGCTCTGATAAGGTCCACAAACAACAATACTTTGGAGATCCCGAGCCATAAGGTGGCTAGATTGGCCTCTACTAGAGCCAGGGCCTTTTCAGTATTGGCCCCAACTTGGTGGAACACTCTTTCCCAGGAGACCAGGGCCCTGCGGGATTTGTCATCTTTCCGCAGGGCCTGCAAGACAGAGCTGTTCCGCCTGGCCTTTGGGTTGGACTTAGCCTGACCCCTGTGTTTTCCTCCCTCATGGCCTGGATTTATGGACTACTTGAAATGAGGCTGCATTTTAAATTTTAATACTGTATTTTAATCTGTATTTTAATTAATTGTTTTTATGTTTTATTGTGGTTTTGTTGGTGTGAGCCGCCCTGAGCCCGGTTTTTGACTGGGGAGGGCGGGGTATAAATAAAAATTTATTATTATTATTATTATGATATGTGCAGTTTCCATTCATTTCCGTGAGCTTCCACGGGGGGGGGGGGTTCCATGGGGATTGCACCCCAAAACATCCTAGTGTCTGAATTTTAATGGTGAGAGTTACTTGTGTTAATTGGAAACTTATTTTTGTCTACCAAAGGAGAACATGGGACTAAGTTGATCTAATAGCTTGAGATGGTGAGCCACAGCTTCTCTTCTTAAATATACAGTACTAGAGGCAGGACTGCACCAACACATTTTGCTGCCTGAGGCAGAATGTCAAACAGTGTCCTCCAAGTCAAGAGGGCATAGTACCCAAGGCTGGCCAAGTTATTTGGCCTGAGACAGAAATCCCACATTTGACTTTCTGTGGGAGTAAAACTTTGAAAAATAAAGAATTGCTGCTGTTTCATGGCACTCAGAATCAGCTGCCTGTGGCAGTTACCTCACTCTGCCTGAAGGCAGAACCGGCCTTGACAACAAACCCCAAAATAACCTTACCATCAACAAAATCCAACCAGAGGAGCACATATTAAAGTCTCATTGGTTAAGGTTGCCATATTTCAAAAAGTTGAAATCTGGACACAAAAGTTGTTGAGCTTTTTCTGGCAAAGTTGTTGAGCTTTCTTGGCAAAATTGCAAAAAACGGAAATGAAGGTTTTGAGCTATTTTTAAGGGAAATCACAATTTTCCAGACATTTTAGCAATTTTCGCCCGGACAAGAGAAGTTCCACATTGTCTGTTCTATCTGCTTACTTCTCTCATGACTCGGTTGCTCAGAATAAGCAGGTGAAGAAGCAACTAACAACAAGGAAGAGGAGGAGCAGGCAAGGATTGGCAGTGGCCTCGCTTTGGGTTAGGGTGCCCATATGTCCTACCATATATTCCTGCGTATAAGACGGCTTTTTAACCCTGGAAAATTGTTTCAGAAGTCGGGGGTCGTCTTATACACCAGGTACTATGAGTTACGGCTGCTCTATGGCCCTCCGGGTGCGCAGGAGGACCCGCCGGACCTTGCCGCCTCCGCTGCCCGTGTCAGCGGCAGCTGTGCAGGGAGAAGGGACTCACGGGGCTTTCCACCCTCCTTTCTTTCTGTGCAGGGAGAAGGGAAGAGGGAGGAATGCATCATTAACATTTTGAAAACCTCTGCACCATCAGCACTTTGAATTATCAAGGCAAATAGCATGATACTTTAGAATATTGCTGGATTCTAAATTTTCAGAGTGTGAATTTTCAAACTCTGATATTTTCAAATATCAGGAGGTTTTGTGGGGGCTTAATGTACTCTGGCTATACAGATATTATGAAACGTATCGGACATTAATTAAACTGCATCAGAAGTAAGGCTGCCAGTTCCTGTGTGCTAGTAATAGTCCCTTTATTTCCCACCCCCATCAAAACTAGTTAAACAACAACACCAAGCCACCTTTACAGCTGTCTGTCACGAGCTTGTCTGTCATGGAACTTTTAAAAGAACTCTTAATAGAATCAAGCAAGGCACCCTTTGTGTGAGGAGGTGGCAGCACTACTGAAAATAAGCTCTGTGCACTTTTTAATTAACTTTTTGGTAGCTTTTTGGGATTTTCCCACTTCTATAATGATATAGTTTGATGGGTACTTCCCTCCCTACCAACTCCACTTACCCCATAGTCTCATTTTAGTAGTCTTGCCTTCTGTCATTCAGTCACTCATCCCTTTTGCATAGAGGTTGAATGTGTGCAAAGTCTCTTGCGTATCCGAGCGATTGCATTACTGCATCAAGCCGGGCTATCCCTAGAGTAGAGACATGTTGCCGAAATTTCTGTTTTCACACTGTGCCTCCATTTCAAGCGCAAAAGATAGTACGTTTGGAACCAAAATCTAGCCCTGGCTTGTCTTCTGGGCAGAGGAAGTTGGAGAATGTGCTTGAAGCTTTAACAGCAGCCAAAGATCAACAAGTGAAGTCTTTGTGGTATAGAAATCAGCACCATCACCTTCTAATTGCTGCAGATCAAGCTGCTGTAAAGAGGGCAGGTGTGAAGTTGGCAAACCCAATCAAGCCTAACATCTGGGTAGAGCAGCCTATTGCCATGAGATCCAAGTGAAAATTTATCCATCGAGAAGGGAAATGTTATCATGGCAAATGGTCCATATCTTTTCAGAGCTAGCTCTCCCCATGGTGTTCTGAAACTCGATACGTTCTGTAAGGCATTTTCCTTTAGGAGACTGTCATTTCAAAATGTAATTTTCCCAAGTATATACTGTATTCACTTGTTTGTCTGCAAAGCCCATTGTCTAGGGACAGGTTCCACATCTCTATACTGGTAGATACAACATTTCTGAAGCTTGGCTGAAAACTTGGGGGGGGGGGCAGTGGGGAGTAGTTAACTCTAATCTATTTGGAAAGCTTCAGGTGCCCTCTATTGACACAATGCCAGAACTACAACTACAACTTTTTTTTAAGGAGAGTCTTTGTGTTGTTTTATTGGACTTCTGTCATCACAGCAAGTCAGTCTTGCTGCATATAACCTGAATGATGCAAACAGACTTTTCATCAACTTGGTCTTAAGAAGCCTGTACATTTTTTACATACATTCAGATCATTTTTTTTACTTGCTAAGCCGAATGTTAAGACTTCTGTGTTGACTTTTGTATTGAAGCAAAAATTTCAATTTTTCGAAAAGAATACAATGTGGTACTTCATCCTCCCCCCCCCCCCAAAAAAAACCCCTCACTTCCTTCAGTACAGAGAATATCTCCTTTAGACGCTTATTCTCCCATGTTAACTATCTTTATGCGGTTAACAAAGAACCGAAATGGATCTTGAGGAAGTGGTTAGCTTGCCTAGGTAAATAGGCGGACAGGTAGGTGGGCAATCCGTATGGACTCCCTCAGCAGCATTGACCCCACTGAGTGAGGGGCACAGATCTGGAGCCTTTATATCAGACGGTGGTATCAGATTGGATCTCTGGTGTCACCTGACTCCCAAGACTAGGAAGTTATTTGGCAAATGGGGTGCCTTGAATGATGGTACTAAGTGGTATAGAAATTAGTTAAATAAAATAAAGCAAGGGCTTTATTTTCAGCATGAGGGCAGCATTCCTCCATTGGCAACCTCCCAAGGACTGCCTACCAGTGGTGGGTGGGGTATGCAGAGCAATGGGTGTAAATGGCACAGGGGAAGCTGTGTTCCTCTGCTCAATTCTGTGTGTATGTAACTTTTGCCTCTGTACCGTAGGTTACACCAGAGCAATGGCTTCTTCCCTCTCTACCATAGATTACATAGGGACCAGAGGTTTCTGCACACACAGAGGGAGGGACCCCTCTCTGTGCTCTTTCTAGGCAAGCCAGAGGCACGCCACACTACAAGGACAGGTGCCAGGCAGGCAGAAGCACTCAAGGAAGCTGTGCCCCGTGTGCCCTGAGAAGGGGCCTGGCCTGGCCAGAGTCCCACGGGCTTGGAGGGCTGCCTTTCACTTCTGAAACTGAGGCTCCCAATCCCTGACCAAAAGTCGCAATACATTTAAGAGAAGAGAAAATAAAATGACAGGAAAAGACAGCAGTTCCAAAGTTTCCAAAGTTTCTACAAAATAAAAGTTATTAGGAATCACCTTATAATTAGTATCCTGACCTATGTATCAACACAGGTAAATCCCATGGTCTCTCATCTTTTGGGCCTCTCAGATGCCTCTGGTATGATCAGTCACTTTCTCCAGCTTGATTGTTTTCATGCCCAAAATTTCTGTGACTCTCCTCAGCCACCCAAGCACCTCTGCACACATTTAAGGCATTGGAATATATGCCATACAGGTCTGTTGACTTATATTATAGCAGGTTTTTTTAAATAGTCTGATAATCCATCCTATTCTAAGAGTGTGGAAGAGCTGTTTTCTGTAATACAGAAGTATCCCCCCCCCCCGGATAAATACAATTTTTCCTGTACCTGCCTTTATGTCATGTAGATCTCCAATCAGAAGCTTGGGAGTGAGGTGTGAGGAGCTTGGGAGCCAAACACTTGCCTGTTTATCATCACAACATAACAATCAGGGATTGCTGTTATGTCTGAATCAAGGCGGCATCTCCCTTGGAAGGTCTGCGTAGGAAAAGGCTGCTGCTTAGTAGTAGAGCATCTACTTTGCATGAAGAAGGTCCGGATTTAAATCCCTGCATCTCCAGGTAAGGCTGGAGGAAATCCCTGCCTCAAACCAGTCAGTGTGGATTAATAATAATAATAATAATTGATAAAGTTATTATTTATACCCCACCCGTCTGGCTGGGTTTCCCTCAACAGAATATTAAAAGCACAATAACACATCAAACATTTAAAACTTCCCTAAAGAGGGTTGCCTTCAGATGTCATCTAAAAGTCAGATAGTTGTTTATTTCCTTGACATCGGATGGGAGGGCGCCACCACCAAGAAGGCCTTCTGCCTGGTTCCCTGCAACTTGGCTTCTTGCAACGAGGGAACCACCAGAAGGCCCTCAGTACTGGACCTCAGTGTCCAGGATGAACGATGGGGGATGAGACGTTCCTTCAGGTATACTGGGCCGAGGCCATTTAGGGCTTTAAAGGTCAGCACCAGCACTACTATACTACAATACTAAGGTAGGTGGCCCAATGGTCAATTTAAGTCACCTTCCTATGTTGCTCTTGCCGCCCTGCTCAGCCCTTTGTGATAGGGCCAAATAAACAATAATAATTTATTATTATATTGCTATTCATTAAATTTGTATACCACGCTTCATCCATAGATCTTAGGGCGGTTCACATTATGAAAAATTAGACAAAGTATCGCTGGATTTTACCTCTCCCAGCTGAGAACTCTCCATTTATTTTATAATTTTATGGTTGTACAGTGATTAGTCAACATGCAGTAGTTTGCAAGACAGAAGAAAAACACTGAATTACATGGTGCCTTCTAGGTTGTAGCAACTTCTTTTGTCACTGAGCCAAGATGTGAGTAGTGCTACTTTTCTATTTTAGTTTTACTTATTTCTTTATTTATTTAAAAAAATGGTGCTCCTTTAGAATCATACCTGATAATTTTTTTGGCAGCAGCTCTCCCTTTCCTACCCTCTGTTCAAACCACCTCATAATTACTCTGGCATTGAGATCCGGCAACTTGGCTAGCTCTGAGATATATCAGATGTTTTTCACATGGTTGCCGAACCTCAGACAAATTTTGCATTGTTTTCCTGTGTCAGCTTTATCGCGGAACATCATGCAACCATCTGGGAAGAAAAACAACATGGTGCTGGAGCAGCTGGTGAACGAGAATGGCCAAATAAACATTGGCAGTCACCCTGTCATTAGGTGAGATAAGGAGGAGGGCTGAAGCCAAGAGAGAGAGAGGAGAGAGAGAACGCTCTGCTCTCCGTTCCCTGTTTTCTCTTATCTCAGGCTGAAAATGCAGCTATAATTCACATTCGAGAAGGGAAACCTAGCTCGGGGGGGGGGGCATGATTTCCTAAAGCAGGAATCCTGTCCTGCTTTTCAGCAAGCCCTAGGCTCAGTGGTTTAACCACAGTGCGAGCTGCAATTCAGCAACTTCTCTTTCCAGTCTGTTTCTGAAATTTTTCTGCAATAAAACAGCTACTTTGAGATCTTCTATAGTGGAAGGATTTATTTATTTTTTTGTTATGAAATAATTTGTTGGCCTTTTAGATTTTATTTTAGGTGGAAATTATTGTATCCCAAATCTCTCTTATCCTGTGAAATTTATAATATGGCCACAGGATGGCACCACATCCTAAGGATTACCACACTGTGTAGCTGATGTGCCTAAGGATGTTTGTTCAAGGACCATCTTGTTTCTGTGGCGTTTTGAAATAAGGTGGGGCAACAATCATGATTTTGTGCCAAGGTGCACACACTTTCATTCCTTATAGAAATGAATGAGATTTGATGTCCAAAAGTTAGAGTGACATATAGGTCTATCTTGAATGACTATTTCATTTAAAGTACTTGTTTCTAATTTCTTATGGTGTAATTGCCTTTGTACCTGTATAAACATTTTGTTTCAATATTCTTAATTAGATATTGTTTGATTTATTAGGATATTTATGCCCTGCCCTCCCAATGTTGCTGCATTGATCAGAGCAGCTAGCAAGAAAGGACAAGAAATTCCCAGGATGCTGGGTCTCTCCAGACTTCCTGAAAGCCACAAACAATAAGAACAGACAAACTGAAGACAGACACAATGATGAGGTCAAGCAATTCTGTTTTTAAAATAATAATTTTTAAAATGTCTGTCAAAATCCATAGCTGAGTGCTACTTAAGTTGGGTCCCATCAAGGGAAAGGCGAATATGTCAATATTGATTTTTCCTCTGTTTCTTTTTTTTTTTAATTCTTAAATTCAGTTCTCCACATTAAATCAGCTTGTGTATTATTAATTTATGTCCTCATGAAAATTCATCAGCATTTTAGTGTGAAGTTCTACTCATAAACATATCTTTGATGCAATGGTTGCCTAAAATACACACTTTTGTAAGGCAATTTTTGCATGTCCTTTTCACAAATACATGCATTTCTATGCAGACTTTAACCCAGTATATGCATTTTTGTACACATTGCATGGCTGGAGAATTGCAGTGGAAATTTCTAATAAGTGAGATTTTCGAAGGCAGAGAGCTGGGTTTCAGTTCAGTTTAGGAAAGTGTGGACTGGGTACATGTGCCTTTAAAAATGTGACCTGGGTTGATTTTCTCCCCCAACCCTACTCCCACCTGAGAAAATGAATGGGGTTATGAACATGACTGGCATTTCCCACACTATGCAAGTTGGTTCCACATTCTCTTTCATGCTTTTGGCACAGGGTCCGAAACAGCAATTCATGCATCTTCCCCCCCCCCCCCCCACGTGAGATATCTCTTGGTCTCCTGCATCTTCCTATGGGAGAGGCATATTAGTCATGCCTCCAGCTGCTACACTGGAAGAAACACAAAAAGAGGATGTGAGAGCTGCTCTGAGCATTCGTCTATATTTACCATCCACCTTCTGTCACACGCTTCATTCCCAACAGTGACATCCTTATGCTATCAGACACGACTTCCTTCTTTTCAAGAGAGATATGAATGCAACCATAGGGGAGCTGGGCCCCCCAGGGGAGATGTCTTTGTTGTCTTCTGCTGCAGGAAACTGTGGCAGGTAAAAGAGAAGAGCTCGTTGCAAACTAGCGCTTTTCCAAGTAGTAGGGAATACAGGTACAAGGAGATGGTTCTCTAAAGCAAGGATGGGGAAGCTTTTTCTGGTTTGAGAGCTGCATGACCTCATGGGTAACCTTCTGCAGGCTCCATGCCATTGGTGGTATGGGCCACGTGTAAAATGGTGGGAGGGAGCTAGAAGAAAAAGTGGGTGAAGCAGCAGATGTGACCCTTAGAATCATAGAATTGTAGAGTTGGAAGGGATGCCCTGCAATGCAGGAATCTCAGCTAAAGCATCCAACCTCTGTTCAGAGACCTCCAAGGAAGGAGAGGCCACCACCTCTCATAGGAGTCTGTTCCACTGTTGAACAGCTCTTACCATCAGAAAATTTTAAAAAATTCCTTCCATAGCACCTTAGAGACCAACAAAGTTTGTCATTGGTATGAGCTTTTGTGTGCATGCACACTTCTTCAGATACCTTAGAGACCAACTAAGTTTGTCATTGGTATGAGCTCTCGTATCTGAAGAAGTGTGCATGCACACGAAAAGCTCATACCAATGACAAACTTTGTTGGTCTCTAAGGTGCTACTGGAAGGAATTTTTTCTGTTGTTGTTGTTTCAACACGGCTACCTACCTGTAACTAGTACATCAGAAAATTCTTACTGATGTTTAGTCAGAATCTCCTTTCTTGTAACTTGAAGCCATTGGTTTGAGTCCTACCCTCCAGAACAGGAGAAAAGAAGCTTGTTCCCTCTGTACACACACACACACACACACACACACACACACGGGGGGGGGGGGGTAAAGGTAAAGGACCCCTTGGTTAAGTCCAGTCAAAGGTGACTATGGGGTTGCGGCGTTCATCTTGCTTTTCAGGCTGAGGGAGCTGGCGTTTGTCCACCAGACAGAAACCAGAGCACACGGAAACACCGTTTACCTTCCCGCCGTAGCGGTACCTATTTATTTACTTGCACTGGCATGCTTTCGAACTGCTAGGTTGGCAGGAGCTGGGACAGAGCAATGGGAGCTCACCCTGTCATGGGGATTCGAACCGTCATGGGGATTCGAACCGTCATGGGGATTTGAACCGCCGACCTTCCGATCGGCAAGGCAAGCCCAAGATGCTCAGTGCTTTAGACCACAGCGCCACCCGTGTCCCTACACACAAAGTATGGGTATACAGATCTTCTAAGTGTAATCAGTAGGTAGTTTTATTCATGCCCATTCATTGCCTTCCTGTAGTCCAACTGGATGAAGGGGTAGTCTAGGAATATTTTAGCTATATAAATAATCCTAGAAAACCGCCTACAGAAAATGAAGCAGGCAAAGCCTTCATGGAAGCAAATGTTCCAGGGTGGATGTATCCTAGGGGCTCTCCCACATCGCTTGGTTTGAGGCACCATTGCGCTGCATGTAGGTTAGGGGAGCCTTGAAGGAAACAATATGAATGCAAATTCCATATCGGTAGCTCTTTATCTCCAAGATTTTGCAGAGGAATCGTGGCAGAATGTTATCTGTCTGCTTGAATCTGTTCAATTAAAGTTACCATCTGTCATCTTAATGTCATGTTACCCAATTAAAACACTGTTACTGGATTGCAATCCTTGGAATAGATAATTGGCCAGATTGTCCGTGCTTCCACAAAGTCTCTGGTTCCTGCTTCTTTGCCTCTGCACCTGCCAGTGCAGGCAGAGTTAAGAAACGACATGTTTTTAATTTGTTAACTGTGTTGCCAATAAGCTACATTTGCACTCAACAAACATCCCTGCATTTTAATCCCTGAGCATGCATATATATATATATATATATATATATATATATATATATATATATGCAAATGTTTTCTGCAAACAATCAGATAGGTGTTGCAAAAGAGACAATGGAGCACTCTCTGTGTGGACCATTTTCCTTTCCATCGGAGCCAGAATAGGAATTAATCTCTGTAGAAGTCTAACAAAAATATGGGCCTCCGTGTATTTTCTCCCCTACCTTTTAGGACTTCCCCTGTATGCTTGACATCTCCTCAATATAAGGTTCTCAAAAAGTGGCACGTACCCTCTAACAGCCCTTAGATGAGAATAGAAACATTCTGTTCTACACCAGCATGCCTGCTTGAACATTTTCTCCAGGTTAAGTACAAAAGTTATTAGAGGAAACACATAAAATGGCAGTATTTTAAGCACAAAAGTTTTTGAATTTATATATTGCCTTTAGGGGAGTCTGAAGGGGAAAAGAAAAGCCCAAAACAATAAATATAACTATATTGGGGGCAGGGGCGGGACGTAGTCACGACTGAACCTAATGGTCAGGGGTCCCTTTAGCTTTACCTTTTATATTGGGGGGGGTGGACTATGTTATCATGCATTCATGAGTATTTTTGGAAGCATGATAACTTTGAAAAACCATGATTGTTGTGCTTGTTCAGGTGTATGATATGGGGTATCCCAATGTTTATTTTGGGGTCCAGGGACATATAAACTGTTGAGTTCCTGAATACATAAACTTCTCTTTTTTTGTTACAGGTAGGTAGCAGTGTTGGTCTGAGTCGAAGCAAAATAAAAACATTCCTTCAGTAGCACCTTAAAGACCAACTAAGTTTTTATTTTGGTATGAGATGGCCAAAGTATTGGAGCCTCAGCTTCAGGATCTGTCCTTCCAGTGAACACTCAGGGCTGATTTCCTTAAGAATTGATAGGTTTGATCTTCTTGCAGTCCATGGGACTATCAAGAGTTTCCTCTAGCACCATAACTCAAAAGCATCAATTCTTCAACATACAAAAGTTATAATGATAATAATAACATAAAAATATTCATTGATACTGGTTGGTTAAAAGAAAGTCCACATTTGAAAGGCCTTTCTGAACAACACCATTTGTAGGCGATGCACATTCCCTTAAGAGCTTGTTAGAAAGAGAATAAAAGATTCCTCCCAGTAGCACCTTAGAGACCAACTAAGTTTGTTATTGGTATGAGCTTTCGTGTGCATGCACACGTCTTCAGATACCACACACACGAAAGCTCATACCAATAACAAACTTAGTTGGTCTCTAAGGTGCTACTGGAAGGAATTTTTTTATTTTGTTTTGACTATGGCAAACCAACACGTCTACCTACCTGCAACTAGAGCTGTCAGAAAGAGGTTAGAGATGCTTTGGAGGCAGCCTGCCTATCGCTGTCGGGATTAACTCACAGCTGAACTGTGGCAGCTGAGCATATGGCTTTTTCTTTGGTGCTGGCCCAGGTAATCCACTTGACATAACTCCACGGTGCCACAGCAGCCATGGCAAGAGCTGGAGGTTGCGGGCAGAGCAAGAGTCTCGAAAGGAGAGCAGCAGAGCAGAGGGTGGGAAACCAATTGCTTACAAGGCTCACTGAAAGCTGCTCGGATCATGGGAGAATATCCACCACCATTATCCAGTGTTTCACACAGTTAATATCTTGCTTAAGGCAGCTTTAAAGAGACCTAAACTGTCTTCTGTTTCTTATTTAAAGGGCTTTATAATCTCAAGTGAATAATATCTAGGATTCTTGCTCTCAATGTGGGGAGAGAATGAAAGCAGACAGCCAAGAAGTGTGTGTGTGTTTTAACAGCTTGCAGTCAGGGTTATGTTGCTCTTCCTTTTGAAGCCAAAACTTAGAAAGAAGTTGATGCATCTTAATAGGGTTAAAATTAAAAACAATGAGCATCAACAAAAAGGGAATCTTCCTTTTTAATGCAGTTCAGCTGCAGAGGAGGCATTTAGCGAGGCAGCTGATGGCAGTTGCAATCACACAAACCCACCTTCATTTCTATTTATAGAGCTACTTCTGGAAATGAATTTCTTTCAGTTTTAATGGGGCTCTGCTGGTAATCACATCTTTTAATAGGGTTGCCACCCAGCCCACATTCCATTGATTTCACTGGGGCGGTGTATGTGTGGCTGCTGCTGCTAGAAAATTCAGTGCTTGCATTTTACAAACATTTGTATGAATTAGCATATTCAAATAGACTTCGGTGAGGAAGCTTTTCGCACCAGGAGAAATTGCACCCATCGGGAAGCTTCCCTGTTCTTCTGGAATAAAAGGCATTCTTGAAAGCAAAGTGCAGCAGGCTCCTCTACGTTTTCAGCCATCACCAGCGAGGAGCTTGGGCTCCGAAAGGTGATGCAGCTGGCCAAGAATTTTCAGTATAATACTGTACTGTTAGAAAGTCAGGTTTTTTTTAGAAACGACCTTTGGGGATTTTTGCAACAAAGCATGGGCTACACCGCACCAGCTTCACGAGATTTTCTAAAGAAATGCCTATTGTTATTTTAACAGGAACCCGAGAATCATACGTATTAAAATCAGGCATTTTGGAACTTCGGACATGATAAGGCCTATAATTAAAATGTGAGAGTTACCAACATTGCAATGGACTTCACAACACCATCCCTCTGATGGGGGGGGGGGTATAAGAGCTATTTGGACAATTCTACATTCCCATTTATTTTGAATCATATCAATCCCCAGCTCTTTCAAGGTTTTTAAAATAATTTTTTTGTAAACAAAATAAACCAAAGATAAAGAGCATAAAGAAATACCGTCACAGCACATTGAGCACAGTGTAAGGTTGGACATTATAATTGAACTTGTTTTTCCAAAATGTTACAAAAAACCCCTCACCATATTAATTTTTTTTAAAGTTTATCAATAACCCAGTTAGAACATTTTCATTTGAACCAGATCATGTTTATTGGGGGTAGGGAAATAGAGAAAGGGAGGCTCTGCAAAGCTCACCTTGGATTAATTCAGAAATTATCTGAGTTCTTCCAGGATAAACACAAAAACACTCAGACTGCTTGGGGGGGGGGGAGTGTCATATTTCCATCTTCAAAATCTTTCCCTGTTCACTTCCCTGGAAAACAGCAGCACACTGGACAGGAAGGACTGTTCCCTCCTTCTTTTTCTCCCTACTGTGCTAATAGTTCACTTTTTAAGCTGTAAGAGAAAATGGCAAAATTGTAAAAAGTAGGGAAAAGGCAAGGTGTTTTGTCTGGGCTGATACATTTTCCAGACATCTAAAATAAGCCATTTCAAAATGGTCTCGCTATCGATAGGAATCCCTGCCTCTTTTCTCTCTGTGTAAAAGGGCTTATACAAAGGACAGGAAAATTAGCCAATCATAAACAAATAAGGTTCTCAGATCTGACACAAATGCAGGATGCCCTGCATGCGTTTGAGAACCACGTCTGACTAGTGACTTACCTTTCTAAGTGGGACCTCTTCACAGGAAATAGAATGGACACACTTGCAGGGTGCTTGGGATTGGAAGCAGAGAGCTCTTGGGTTTTATAAATGGTGGAGGTAGTTAAGTTTACCAAGTTTCAGAAACCTGGCAAGTTTTCCTCACAGACAGTATACCTGATGCCCCCACCAGGGCCAAATAATAACCAGGATTCTGTCACACATTTGTGATTGGGCCACACAGTGAGTCAGGCCAAGGACTAACCAGACTGCTGACATGTGTCTTATTTAGCACTCCCACCAGTGTATCCACACAACTGTTGCAATGCCCTGCCATGCCAATTCCATCCAAGTAAACTAATGCAACACCCATTAAAAGTAGACAGGATTACCTTTAATTTCTCAGAACCAGCAAGCAGCCATTCCTAGTAATGTGAGGTGAGAATATTCTCCGGAGAATATTCTCGAGAATGAGAATATTCTCTGCTATAAAATTCTTCGGAGAACATTCTCCACAAACTGTAAATTCTAATGTAAGAACCAGTTTTACAACCCACATTTTAAAAATCTAGTAAATAATAAATCAAGCTGTGATAGTACCAGTGTAAGTAATGAATAATGGAAAATAATGCAAAATATGGTCTGAAGCTCAACATCGAAAAACTAAGATCATAGCCACTGGTCCCATCACCTCCTGGCAAATAGAAGGGCAAGAAATGGAGGCAGTGATAGATTTTATTTTCTTGGGTTCCATGATCACTGCAGATGGTGACAGCAGTCACGAAATTAAAAGACGCCATCAGCCACCCCCACCACCCACCCTATTGTGTTTTCCAGTCTTATACTGTATTGCGCCTTTTTACTCTTCCTTTACTCATATGTATACCTATATCCTCACTGTCCCTTTTAATATTCATCCAACCAATGAAACCTAGTAGGTGTCTAAGTTGCTACTGGAGGGGAAAAAAATTTTGTTTCGACTATGCCAGACCAACACGGCTACCTACCTGAAACTATTCTCCAAAAGATTATTCTCAAGAATTTAACATCACTAGCCATTCCTCTTTTGCCCCAGAATCCTAGGAGTGAAACACAATCATCTCTAGCACCTGGGAGGGACTTATTTAGCCTGCAACCTCCATCTTGGAACTGAATGTGTAAGCTGACCTCATAGCAACATTATCCTAACTTTTGTATCTCCCCAACCCTTGTGTTCCTCACCCCCTGCACATCTTATGCATCTTACCAAGAGTTCTGGAGAGCTCAAAAGTTTGCTACACTTTTGTGACATTTTTCTTGGTCCAAATACAGCTTTGGATTTTGGAGAATGACCCTAGTAAGATTATTTTAAGAGATATTTTCAGTGGTGGTTTGGTATAAACAACGGCTGAGATCTCCCTTGCACTTTGCACTCCTCCGAGCTCTTTGGTTAGCCATGGCTGAAACAGAATGCTGGTTGGACAAAAGCATCTGATGCAGCATAGGACATTCTTATTAGATTCAATCCACTTTGCCACTTGAGCCCTAAGCTTTGTGGCACATTCTGTTGAGTGCAGTGTAGTGCTTCTAATGTGAAAATCCATATTTTTGTAGGCTACGCCACCCGAGTACTGGTTATCCCAGTGCATGTGCAAAGACAGTGTGTGATGTGGCGGCAAGCATTTGTAACTGAGTCTGCCCTGTTGCTTATATCATGCACATTTGAAAGCGTTCTCTATTGATATGGCAAATTTAATGTCAGCATCCTGTTACCAAAAGCTTCATCTGATATTACTCTAAAATAGTAACAGATCAGCTCCCAATTAAGTTGCCTGCTTTTATGTGTGCAGTCTTCCACAAAGTTCCCAAGCTAACAGCTTAAGTACAGGAGATCGCTGCCAGATTGTGTGCACAGGCGCCAGCCTATAAGAAGAATTAAAACACCACAAATTAAGAGAAAGTTTGGTGGAATATAATTGTAAACACTTTCCCAATAGTCATTTCCCATCCATCAGCTGTCAAGTTAATGTTCTGAAAAAGCTTTCCTCCAAATCAAGGTGCTGTATTGTGCCAACATTCAAAATGGGCAAGTAGCTTCAAAGTTGCAAATTTCTACAAACCACTGAGGGACTTTCCAGACAAAAGCCCCTCCCTTTCCCAGTGGGTAAATGCTGTTGGCTGTCTGCTCTTCACCAGCACTAGCCAAATCCAGCAAGAGTTCGATTCCCACAGAATTTTTAAAAACAAACAAATGAATTGTTGGAGTCACACACTTGATTTCTAGTCAGGGTGAATGCACAGCGTTAAAGCAAAACAAAACAAAACAAAACTGGGGTGAGTGGAGGGAAGTGTGAAAGTAGTTGAAACTGGGGCTTTAAAACAGAGGTGGCAGGCGAAGGAGGGAACTATTTCTGGGTCGCATAGTTATGATGTCACAGGTATGACGGAGTAAGTGCTCAAGGCACTACAGGAAAACACTTTTAATAGTTGCTTTTGTTTGGAGAGGAATGACAGTTTCAGCAGGGCTGGTCCTCCCATGAAGTAAGGTAGGGTAGTTGCCTCAGGTGGCAGATCTGGCTTCTGCTGCCACCGCTCACCACCACCTCCTCTGCTGTTGCCCTCCCTCCACTGCACCCAGTCTCCCCTTTGGCTGCTGCCTGCCACAGCTGCCGCCTCTGCACCCGTCTGTGGAGGCAGAGGCAGCGGCAGAGGAGGCAGTTGGGTGTGGAGGAGGAGAACGGACACATAGGAGATGGAGGCGGGAGGGCGGCATTTCCTGTGTTGCCTGAAGTGACAAAATGTCTTGGGTCAGCCCTGAGTTTCAGTGTGCCTTCCCAATACACCTGGAAAACAGTGTAAGCTTTCTGAGTGGTTCGTTGATGGCGAGACCACCCTCTGGCTAAATCACAGCAGCTGGAAGTGCCTTGAGTTCTAAATCAATTTGCATATCCTCAAGGGGTGCATTTCTGTTCCAGAATGAAAGAAAGCTTAAATCAAATGGGCGACCTATTTGGTTCACTTTCCATTCCTTCTGAAATTAATGCATGGAGGATAAGTGGATACCCATTTAAATCACTGTGGGGAGGGGGCTTGCTTGCTTCTGGTGGCAGAGGAGCTGGCCTCTGTGGACATTTGTACCCTGCCCATCTGACTGGGTAGCCCCTCACGACGTTTCATCATTTTGGAGCATTCCAAATGGACCAACATAAATTCACCAGTGGCAGCCACGACACAAATACATACAGATACAGGAATTTCCATTCCCTCATCCACTGCCACCCTGAGCTTGAATGTTGCTTACTCCAATGACGACCATTTTCCCTTGGCAAATAAATGATGAAACAACCCATGAGTTTTGACCTTTCAATGTGGCAGAAAAATATTTTGACCCCATTTATTTACAGTGGTACCTCTACTTAAGAATTTAATGCGTTCCGAATGCACATTCGTAAGTCGAAAAACATTGTAAGTCGAATCCCATAGGAATGCATTGGGAGAAAAAATTCGTAAGTCGAAGCAACCCTATCTAAAAATTCGTAAGTAGAAAAAAATCCTACCTAAACCGCATCCAAGATGGCGGACGGAGCTCCGTTCGTAAGTAGAAACATTCGTAAGTAGAGTTACTCGTAAGTAGAGGTACCACTGTATTTAAAATATTTTTTCAGCCACATATTTTTGGGCAAATGCTGGTCCAAGGCGGCTTGCAACCAAAAAAGAGGAGAAGAGCAATAATACAACATTTCAAAACATTGAACAGCAAATCAGTAACACTCCACGTACCCATGCGGCGGCAGGATTGCTGCTACCTGTTCAGTCATAAGATTCTGTGTGTAGAAACCCTTTTGGCACACAAAATAGACCTGCCATCCGTGATTGGCACGGTGAGAGCACTTCAGTGCACAAATGCGACAGGATGTACTCAGCCCCCTCATCTGTTTGCATTTACTTGGATTAAGTCAAGTGGGTTTAACAAAGTCTAAAATAACCCCCCCTCCAAAAAAAAATGTCGCTGACAAAATTAATCCACAGCTCTTAGGAGATTTACGTGCTTATTTCCTGCAGCTGTAGAACTATAAGCCAATAGTTGTAGGTCTGGGCCACACACAGCAAAGGGCTACTACATGCTGCTACTACAAACCTATAGGAAGGAATTGTTTGTGTATGCAGTGGTATGAATTCACCACTAGGTGGCTGCTGAAGGCCTCTGCCCTTTGGCTGCAGCAAAATCATTTCCGGTCACTTCAGAAGGGAGTTCCTATTTCAGAGCCGCAGCTAGGCAACTCCTAAACCACTTGAGGTAAATTTTATTTTATAATCTGCAGTATACAGTATTAGCAGATATATACGTTCTCTTCTCCCTGCCACCCCTTATGTATTGAATCACATTTGCTGTGTATGCCCAAAACTGGATTCGGATCAAAGTCAGATTTAAAATAAAATCCACATTTAATTCTGTATTATAACTTGCACAGTAAAGTACAGCAAACTTGGCCTTTTTCATATTCTCGGATTGACGTTGGTAGGTCTCAATGGTCGTAGCCCAGTAATTGTGGTTATGTTAGCACAGTGCAGTATATAGAACTGTTGTGTTTGGCCACTGAGCTACCACGTGAAAATAAGGCCACTGGGCCAGAACTCCCATCAAATGCCACTGGCATTGCAACTTCTTTTTCCCTGACAGGCTTTGCTTTTGGTGGTGGTGGTAGTAGTAGTAGTTGCATCTGTCCACCATTCATCCCAAGGTCCTGGGGCAGCTCATAATTTAAAATGCAGCATTAACAACAGTTTAAAATAAACTCCTTGTGCAAGAATAGGATGGGTCCTGAAATATGCATCTCAGCTGTCAGAGGCCAGAATATAGAGGTGCAGAGTCAGCACCCAATAGTTACATAACTAATTCTGTGTATGGCCATGTAATTTTATCCTCCAAACAGCCCCGTTAGGGCAAATGGCAGGGATTTTCCAACTGACTGCCGACTCAGTTTTACTCCAGCGGAAATTCAGTGCAGTTTTTTTTTTTGCCAGCATGAATTGCCATATTTCAAAAGATATAAAAACCAGGACACCCTGAAAGTTGTTGACCTTTTTTAGACAAACCCCAAAGTTGTTGAGTTGAGCAATTTTTTGCGCCGCGTTTCGGAAATCCCACCGATGACAATTCCGCCTTTGAAATCCAGTCTGGACATATGGCTGGGAATATATGGGATTTCTTTTTTAAAAAATGTTTTCCTAAGTTTCCTGTAGCAGTTCATCCCCATTAAAAGGTGTTTTGTTGTCCTCCAACCCCCCTGGCCGTTAAAAATGTATTTTAAATAATAATTTCTTAATTTTGAAAAATTACTGACTGCCCCCATAGGCACCCCACTGCGAGACCAGGGTCCACATCTCTGATAAGTCATCAAGTTCACTCTCTGAATCTGGTTGTCTACCTAACAAAGAGACCAGGTCTGCCCTCCAAAGCTTAAAAGCCTGGCAAATAAAAATCCATCAGATGACATCATTGCTTTTCCACTACAAACTATACATCACACCATAGAATCATAGAGTTGGAAGAGACCACAAGGGCCATCCAGTCCAACCCCCTACCAAGCAGGAAACACCATCAAAGCATTCCTGACAGATGGCTGTCAAGCCTCCGCTTAAAGACCTCCAAAGAAGGAGACTCCACCACACTCCTTGGCAGCAAATTCCACTGCCGAACAGCTCTTACTGTCAGGAAGTTCTTCCTAATGTTTAGGTAGAATCTTCTTTCTTGTAGTTTGAATCCATTGCTCCGTGTCCGCTTCTCTGGAGCAGCAGAAAACAACCTTTCACCCTTTTCTATATGACATCCTTTTATATATTTGAACATGGCTATCATATCACCCCTTAACCTTCTCTTCTCCAGGCTAAACATACCCAGCTCCCTAAGCCGTTCCTCATAAGGCATCGTTTCCAGGCCTTTGACCATTTTGGTTGCCCTCTTCTGGACACGTTCCAGCTTGTCTGTATCCTTCTTGAACTGTGGTGCCCAGAACTGGACACAGTGGTATTATTACTTCCCTTTATCTAGATGCTATACTCCTATTGATGCAGCCCAGAATTGCATTGGCTTTCATTAAGCTGTTCCCTGAAAGGGAGTCAACATTAAAGGGGTACAACAAGCACACAGCAAGAGATGGGATGTTGTGCAGCTGGAATTCTGTTCGGTTGACATAGTGCTTGAATTGGTGAGAAGGAGGAGGGGCAAGTCAGTCTACCTGTCTGGAACGACCAGATGGCTTTTGAGAACTAAAGAGTGGTGTGTGTCTGTGCATGTGAGATGTGTATGTTCATGTTGACCCCATTAAATCTAGCAAGTTTATCAGTACTTATTGGGCAGGGGACCCACTCGCCCTGAGGATTGTGGGTGCCCGCCGCCACAACATGGTTGTGTGATGTCACACACACCTGCACATAGTGGGTTGCGGTGGGTTGGCAGTGGTGGTTTCTCCTTAGCCAGTGAGGCACCCTTTTCCAACAGCCTGCTGGAGTTCACTCCTATGTTATTGGGGGACCAGACTGAAGCATGGTTTTTGCGTGATTCTCTCCCCAAGGATGCCCTAATAGCAATGGGCCTCATATTATAATGCCACTGTCATGAAGGTTATCCTAATGGAAAACAACATTCGACTTAAAATGTGCCCATCGGAAGTCTGCGGTAGCTTTTTTGCCTTGACTGAGAACTTGCTTTCGGATGGTGTGAAACTGGCTGATATCAGAGTGAAAATGAGGTGTGTCAAACGGCTTTCCACTTCAGCTTCCCATAAGCACTGTTCTTTCCCTACACACACACACACACACAGAGAGAGAGAGAGAGAGAGAGAGAGAGAGAGAGAGAGAGAGAGAGAGAGAGAGAGAAAAGCCCTTCTTGATTAGAGCCATCAATGTATAAATAATGCCTGCCAGGGGATTCAATTTGTATAGCCAGTTTCTATGAGGGAATGGCAGCTGGTTTTCACCATACAATTAGGTGACAAATTTGTGAGCCAAGCAATATGAATTGTCAGATGATGGGGCAGGAGCTAATGGAAAGCCTGTGTAAGACCTACACACAGCCTGTGTGTATGTCTTAGATATAAAGTGATACATCTATTAAAACATTTTAAAGGAAGCTGGATTCATAATTCCTTCCAACACAGAGAATTGAGAATTAGCTACTGTCATTTCTTCTGCATGAGGGGATGTTTTAATATGGATTAGGATCTTTGTGGAAACTTTTTCTTTAAAAAAAAAAACAACTCCCAAGAGCTGGTGTAAAGCTCCCATAGGAGATCTCTTAAGAGAAAGTTCTGGGAATCCAACTGTGAGATAACAAAGGCACAGATGAGCAATTCAGCATCCTCCAGACAAAGCTATGATGCAATTCCCTCAGTGTTCCAGAGATGGTAAGAATGCCAGCCCAGTGATCAAGCTTATAGGACCATCAAAAGACTTACTGAAAGTCCATGATCAAAGTTAAGATTTTCACCCCTGCAGATACGATGAAAACCATATCCCTTATCCAAGCAAAGGCAAGCATTACTAGGTGGCCTCCAAATCTCAGGAGTTTAGCCAGTGTTGGCTAAGCCCCATTAAATCAGTCCTCTTCACATCCCAGGTAGTGCAATAAAGATCAAAAGATCTTATCGGCAAACTTCTCGATTTAAATCCCTTATGGGTGTGTGTGTGTGTGTGTGTGTGTGTTTAAAAAAACAAAAACACCTCATTGATATGATGCAACAGGAATAGCCAACATGGTGCCCTCCAAAAGTTTTGGAATACAAGTCCCACCACCCCCTGGCTATTGGCTAGGCTGGTTGGGGTCAATGGACGTTGCAGTCCTCGACAAATGGTCGGCACCACATTGTCTGCCCTGTGATAGAAATGAGGAGGTCAGGTGTTCCAATTGTAAGTAGCTTAGAGCTCACGTTATATGTGATGCTGGGTGGGTGGGTGGGACAGGAATGCTTCATCTAATGTGAGGCATGGAAAGAACCTTAGTGGTCATATAGGGTCTACTGGGAGAAATTTGTGGGGAAACCTTGATGCATTTTTGTGAGGATCCCCAAATCGCAAACTGTGGAAATGTAAAGAACTGAACTTAAGACTAGAGAGATGAGGAACTGGGGGGCTCTTCAACATTACTCCCTCAAATCTACATTTTCCAAATCCATTTTTTGCATCATAGCTCTCCATACCATTACTCAGAAGTAATCCCCAATGAATGCAAAGGGATTTCATCCCAGGTAAATGTGTTCCTCCCTCCCTGCACCCCTTGCTCCTACAAAGAAATAAGCCCCATTGAGTGCAAAGGGGCTTCTTCCAAGTAAAAAAATCTAAAGGACCACTGGACGGCTAAGTAGCATTCAAAGGCGACTATGGGGTTGCGGCACTCACCACGCTTTCAGGCCGAGGGTGCCGCCGTTTGTCCACAGACAGCTTTCTGGGTCATGTGGGCGGCATGACGTAAGCCAAAGCGCATGAAAACACCGTTTACCTTCCCACCACAGCACTACCTATTTATCTACTTGAACAGGTATGCTTTGGAACTGCTAGGTTGGCAGGAGCTGGGATAGAGCAACGGGAGCTCACTCCATCGCAGGGATTCAAACCACCAACCTTCCAATTGGCAAACCCAAGTGGTTCAGTGGTTTAGACCACAGTGCCACCCGTGTCCCTCACCCACCCACGTCCCTCACATATTCTTCTGTACTGCAAATCAGTTGGTAGATGCCTGCCTGATTATCTCCCTCAGGTTACTTGACTCCCTGATATGGCCTTTGGATTTCTGTGTTGCCAAAGATGATTGGCTTCCTTTTGTTCATTGGTTTGGAGTGTTAGCAACATTGGAAGATGCCCTATATCTTGCTGTTTGTCCATCTAGCCCACTGTAGTGTTTTCACTTTGAGAGCCATTGTTACCTGTGATTGTTGCTGTCATAGTATCATGGAGGAGCCAAATTATGTTTACAAATTTGGTATCTGGGCAGCCAATTTTCAGAAGCACAGTCCACAGGGCAATATGATTTACAGTGTCGAAAGCCTTAGTCAGGTCGATAAACACCATCAGGGGTTGGTTTTTCTCTCTGCATTTTTCCTGAAGCTGTTGAGTGGTGAAAATCATGTCCACTGTCCCCCTAGAAGGCTGAAAACCATTTTGGCATTCAGGAAGGGTCACCTCGGATATTGTTAAGAGACGGTTTGCTAAGATCCTTACAAGAATTTTGCCGGCCGCAGCTAATAGAGAGATGCCTTGATAGTTCCCACAATCAGTTCTGTCACCTTTTTTAAAGAGATTGACCATTTTGGCAGCCCTAAAGTCTGCTGGGATCACTTCTCTTTCCCAGATTTTTTTGGATGAGCTTGTGAAGTTTTTGTGTAAGTTTAATTCCACCACTTTGAAGATTTCAGCAGGTATTCCATCAGGTCCTCTGGCTTTGTTGTTTTTCATTTGGTTAATAGCTGTACACAACTCTCCCAGATTTGGAGATACTGCAAGCTCATCTCTAACTTCTTTTTGTGGAATTTGTGAGAAGACCTCAGCAGCTACGGGGGAGTTGCGGTTAAGGAGATGTTGGTAGTGTTCTTTCCAGCGCAGTGCAATAGATTCAGTACCTGGTTCTGTGACACTTGCTTTCAGTCACCTATTCTGGTCTTCATTTTGTTTTGGACCTTATTGATGCTTCATGCATTACTTGCTTAAATATATAATTATTCATTTCCATGGAAGAAAAAGGTGCCTATAGTATAACATCTACATGGCAACACATCAGAAATTTTGTTGTTGTTTAGTCGTTTAGTCGGGTCTGACTCTTCGTGACCCCATGGACCATAGCACGCCAGGCACTCCTGTCTTGCACTGCCTCCCGCACTTTGGTCAAACTCATGTCCGTAGCTTCGAGAACACTGTCCAACCATCTCGTCCTCTGTCGCCCCCTTCTCCTAGTGCCCTCAATCTTTCCCAACATCAGGGTCTTTTCCAGGGAGTCTTCTCTTCTCATGAGGTGGCCAAAGTATTGGAGCCTCAGCTTCAGGATCTGTCCTTCCAATGAGCACTCAGGGCTGATTTCCTTAAGAATGGATAGGTTTGATCTTCTTCCAGTCCATGGGACTCTCAAGAGTCTCCTCCAGCACCATAATTCAAAAGCATCAATTCACATCAGAAATATGTTTGGTTTATCATTTTCTGACATATGTAATTGCTGCTCATTTAGCAGATAATAAATCAATAAAATAAATTTTGACACGTGGAATATTTGAGAGAAATATGTCATTAAATCCATTTGTTTGGTCCATAACAATGGAAAACGCTGAACTCCTCTGCACATTCATCTCATGCTCCAGCTAATTCCAGGAAATGTTTGATGAGAAACAAACAATGGGAATGCAAATTTGAAGGACCGGGATTGTTGGGTAGAGGTAGCTGTGCTAGCTTTATTTATAACGGCTACAATCAAATTTTAACGTGCAGGAATATTACTTTAAATTGTTCACTTCACACTGATGCACAAATGGATCTTCACGCCTCCTCAGTCAATCCTAATGCAACTTTAATCCTGGCCGAGATAGTGTCAGTCATAACAGAGGGATCAAGAAAGCACTTTGAGGATATGAGAAAGTTTAGTAGGGGTGGCAGCTCTCACTGCATTCATTCAAATTTTATACAAAAGTACTAATGTAAACTTTGCTCTCGGAGGATGAAGCAGACATGAAAGAGCTCTATTATGTGAGTTCTGTCATTTGAGAATGGAATTGATATACAGGCATCCAAAGAGAGCTATTTAATACATTCTTAGCACCGAGGAAACTGAAGACGGTTTAGAAAAGGATGTACAAAAAATCTCCAAAGTTATACTGGTGCAAGTCCAAATGTTGTTATTGTTTTGTGTAGCTGCATAAAGTGAGCCCTCCAGGCAGCTGAAGAGAAACAGATGGTTTCTTTTGAAATGTAAAATTGGCTCCATATATTGAGATAACAAGGACTAGAACAGCAACAGATACTTCATGTCTGTAGCAATAACTATAGCCCTTTTCCATACAAGGATCACAGTGCAAGTTTTTAAAGTTCCCTGGCCAGAATTTTCATACAGGCGGCATCAGTGAAAACCCTGTATGATTGCAGTCCTACGAACACTCAGTTGTGGGTAGGCGTCACTAAACACAATAAGGTAGCACTGTAAATCTATCACCTCAGGATAAGGCAGGGGGAGTAGATGGGAGTGAGAGACTGAAAAGCCAGAGGGACTATGGAGGAGAATGGCCCATCTGCCAGCACTACAGTGGTACCTCGGTTTGCGACCGCAATCCGTTCCGCAGAGCCGGTCGCTCCCCGAATCATTCGCTTGCCGAAGGCACGCTTCACATAACACCGGTCCTGAGAGACCTACACTGGCTCCCAGTACGTTTCCGAGCACAATTCAAAGTGTTGGTGCTGACCTTTAAAGCCCGAAACGGTCTCGGTCCTGTATACCTGAAGGAGCGTCTCCACCCCCATCATTCAGGGCCCTCTGCCTGGTTCCCTGTAGCTTTGCTTCTCGCAGTGACGGAGCCGCCAGAAGGCCCTCGGCGCTGGATCTCAGTGTCCGGGCAGAACGATGAGGGTGGAGATGCTCCTTCAGGTATACAGGACCAAGGCCGTTTAGGGCTTTAAAGGTCAGCACCAACACTTTGAATTGTGCTCGGAAACGTACTGGGAGCCAATGTAGATCTCTTAGGACCGGTGTTATGTGGTCTCGGTGGCCACTCCCAGTCACCAGTCTAGCTGCCGCATTCTGGATTAATTGCAGTTTATTATTCTGCGCCAATAGAGCACTTCTGCGCATGCGCACACTGCGCAGATCGCTTCTGCGCATCTGAGCACCGCGGAACCCAGATGTAAACACTTCTGGGTCTGCGGTGGTTGGAAACCGAAGTGGTTGCAAACGGAGGCAGTCGCAAACCGAGGTTTGACTGTATAGTTGTGCCACATACTCAAGGCATGCAGTTTCAATTGCCTGGATTGACGTTACTTTGAAGCCAAACTCCAGAGCAGATTTCAGCAGAGTGACATAGAAACTAACACTAACACATAACACTAACACATAACACTAAGAGGGAGTGGTCAGTGTGGTACCCTCCAGACACAACTTCTCCAGATATAACGCGGGTGGCGCTGTGGTCTAAACTACTGAGCCTCTTGGGCTTCCCGATCGGAAAGTCGGCGGTTCAAATCCCCGCGACAGGGTGAGCTCCTGTTGCTCTGTCCCAGCTCCTGCCAACCTAGCAGTTCAAAAGCATACCAGTGCAAGTAGATAAATAGGTACCACTGTGGTGGGAAGGTAAACGGCATTTCCATGCGCTGCTCTGGTTTCCGTCACGGTGCCCCATTGTGCCAGAAGCAGTTTAGTCATGCTGGCCACATGACCTGGACAAACACTGGCTCTCTCGGCCTGAAAGTGAGATGAGAGCCGCAACCCCATAGTCTCCTTTGAATGGACTTAACCATCCAGGGGTCCTTTACCTGTTTTTTTTTTATACAACTTCCATCAGCCCCTGCCAATCAGGGATTATGGGAGTTGTAGTAGCAAGAGTCGTAGCGGCAACAGTTGTGAGACATCTGCTTAACCCACCTTATGTTCTGAATTCAGTACAGTTCTGTATATACCGGTAAAATGTATTTAAAAAGTAATTCTGATGTGAGATTCCGTATATCATTTCAGGGTGTTAGGTAATTCATACCAGCAAGTAAAAAAGAAAAGAAAAAGAGGAATAATGAGTTTTTCTCAGATCCATACTTGCATGTGAAAATGAGTATTGGTGGGTGGGTGGATTCCTTTTATAATAATGATCATGGGAACTGAACAAGGGTTCTCTCTCATGAGGTGCTGCTTTTTTAAAAACTATATTTCAAAGTCTGCTCTGCTTTATTTATTTTTACCTTGGAAATGCCGTGATTCATTAAGACTGTATCAGTCATGCAGTGAAATCATTTTCTGCTGAAGGATGTGAGACATCTAAAGCAGTAACATCCTCCCAGTAAAGCTCAGGCAAATAGTGATTTATGACTGGAATTAACATTTAGGGCACTTCGGAATAATAAACCTTCTTCAAAGAATCTCAGTCTCCTCTTTAACGCGGCACAATTCGATGTATGCTTTTCTGCCCATCCTCTCCTTGGTTAAAGTTCACGGAGGTGAATTCCCCTGTTTGATCAAAAGTTCGCCCAATGCCTACTATTAAGCCACAAGCTTAAACACAGATTGTAGAAAGAATTATATAACGTCTTTCTCATCCTAAGGACAACTGCAATTATGAGTCAATGCCTATTTTCAAAATGAAACAGGAAGAGTTACACTTACACACACACACACACACACACACACACACACACACACACACAACACAATTTCTTGACTATAGAGTAAGCTTGGAGAGCCAGGACTTAAAGTCTGTCAGGATGAGGATATGATCTGAAGCCCCTAGTCACTAATTTAGCGCTGAGCAAAATGATGGTGTAATTAGAAGCAGTGCCGCTCTACTTGATACACAGATGTTCCTTCATTTAACTGTTGCCCACATAACTAACAAAAATAGATTTTGTTTGCCTGCCGCAGCCAGTTAATTTCTGACCTTTGGTCCTTAAATTCAGATAAAGTTCCCACAAGCAAAACATTGTCGATCAATATGTGCACCCTACGTTCTGGTTTAGTTGCAACTTCTTGTAAGTTTTCCTGTCATAGCTGTGCAGTAAAGCCTCACCTAAGTGTGGACCAACCCATAACTCCTTGGCCTTATTAGACAGTGAATTATTTAGATATTTTTTTTCCTAAGACAGTCTACTTCTCAGATGATTAACACTCAGGTTCCCAAATTGTCCTCTCAAAAAGCTAAACAATGGCCCCACCTGCAACTTGAGAAGGCTGCCATTGGGCCTGTTGAAAAGTGGTGGTTTTGTTTCATTGGCCAGAATGCTGCTGAACAAATAAAGGCCAGGCTCTGGACAACTACTGCGTATAGAAAAGTATTCATTAGCTAATAAGTACATAAAGCTGTTAACTTTCTAAAAAGATAGCAGCAATACATGTTATCTTTCGTTATACAGTAATCCTGATTGTTTCACTTCTTCATAAAACCATCTCACCGTTTTCTAACCTAAGATTGTTTCTTGCCTTTAACTGGTGGGTCTATCGAACTTAGCATCCTACTTTGTGTCATATTTACGGCTATTGTGACCTCTGCTTTATGGTCATTGAAGCTTGTAGAAGTTTCCACAAATAATAATGTTGTGAGTTTTGGGGTGGGGGGCTAGGCTGGATGCCTGAATCCCTTCCAATTTCTGGACCCAACAAGGATTCAATTGCTGGAATAGCCAGGCAAGTCTTGGTAGTGGCCTAAGTATGGGTCGTTAAGATAAGGGCTTGGGACCCTCGTACCTACGGGACCGCCTCTCCTGGTATGCCCCGCGGAGGACCTTAAGGTCCACAAACAACAATACTCTGGAGATCCTGAGCCATAAGGTGGCTAGATTGGCCTCTACTAGGGCCAGGGCCTTTTCAGTATTGGCCCCACCTTGGTGGAACGCTCTTTCACAGGAGACCAGGGCACTGCGGGATTTGTCATCTTTCCGCAGGGCCTGCAAGACAGAGCTGTTCCACCTGGCCTTTGGGTTGGACTTAGTCTGACCCCTGTGTTTTCCTCCCTCATGGCTTGGATTTATTGACTACTTAAAATGAGGCTGCATTTTAAATTTTAATACTGTATTTTAATCTGTATTTTAATTAATTGCTTTTTATGTTTTATTGTAATTTTATTGGTGTGAGCCGCCCTGAGCCCGGTTTTGACTGGGGAGGGCGGGGTATAAATAAAAAAATATTATTAATTATTATTATTATAAGAAAGGAAGCGGTTCTGTGTCAGAAGACAAATGGGTTAGTCCCCCTCCCTCAACTGTCTGTCTGTCAGAAAGACAAAGGCCAGAATTGAGATGTGTGTGAGCTTGAAGCTAGAAGCAGGCTGGGCAACTGAGAGATAGAGCCATGCCAGATCTCTGCTGGAATCTAAGGCTGTGGGAGAAGCAAGACCTTCTCAGGGTGTTAATACTGTAAATCCCTCCAGCGTAGGCTCAGGTTGTATATGTGTGTAAATAAACCATATATAATAACAACAACACAGTCTCCGCTATCTTCCTCATTCCGAGGAAACTGGGTAAGCACCTAGAACCCTGGAATCTCACACTGCTCGGAGATTGGGAATGCATGCAACAATGATAATAATTTGGTGTGCCATTTATAGTTTCTGTCGTAATTTCTGATGTCAAAATGTAGGTGAAAAGAAGTATATCCTACTGCTGTTCCTTTACGGTTTGGGGAAGGCAACCCGAGTCATGTTCAATTTTGCCACCTTGGATGGGTCAAAGGCCTACATATTGTGAGGGCCGGGGGGGGGGGCTGAAACTCCCTCATATAAGACTACTTAAGACAAGTGAAATGAAACAAAACCCTTTGTGGGAACCAGAGCTGAGTCAAAGAAGTGTTGTCCTATCCTCAGAGAGGTTGTAAGCATCACTGTAGAAGGTATGAAAGGGAACGGGGGCAGAGTTAAACTGATGCTACTTGAGCACTTTTACACACAGTACTGCTGAACCAGAAAGAACCTCAAACAAGACAATTGCTTACATTAGAACCATATTTTTGGTTTTACTGCAAATTGTGGTTCTGCTATCCCTGTTCTTCTGGTATTAGTAGTAGTATTGATAGTATTAGTTATTGTTGTTGTAATCTAGTCCAGCGTTTCTCAACCGCTGTTCCCCGGCACACTAGTGTGCCGCGAGACGCTGGCTGGTGTGCCGTGACGTGCGGCAACGAGAAGGGCGATTTTGCAGCTGCAAACTCCACCTCCCTGGGCGTCCTATTTCTTCGCCCCTTCTAGTTTCCACAGACCAATCAGCTTTCATTATTTCCATTTTCCCCATGCCTCACGTGACAGGATCATCCCAGAATCCTTTAGCCAAGATGGCAGCCCCCAGCAGCTAATAGTGCTGCACGTGTGTCTCTTTTTTGGAAAATCGAGCGGACTTCAAGTAGCTACTTTCAAAATATTCAATCTCCATCATTCAAAAGGTAGTTTGTTGCTAATTCACGGAGGCATGAAGACCAAATCGTCCTCTCACAAGTCCGAGAACACGCACAGGGTAAGATACGGGACGGCGGGGTCAGGTGGGGTGGATCAGAAACCCGGATCTTTTAAGAACTCGGCAGCGCTGACCCGCCGGAAAGCAATATTTGGCAAGTGTTTCTTACAGTCATAATTATAATATAGGGCGGCACAGAGTTAATTTTTTAAACTTTTTTAATGGTGGTGTGCCTCGTGATTTTTTTTCACGGAACAAGTGTGCCGTGGCCCAAAAAAGGTTGAGAAACACTGATCTAGTCTGCCTGAAATGGCAGGGGATGTATTAATTGCTTTGATTCAAAAAGTCCATCACATCATGAGAAGGATGTTTCTGTTGTGAAACTGGGGTTTGTGATTTCAGCTCTCTTGACATAATATGCTGGAGACAGTTCTCTAGTAACACTTCTTTATTAAAGCAAACAAGACTAGACTCTGAGGGGAGGAAAGCTACATTTATAGGGACAGGGGACTAGCTAGAAAGGGATACATTTTGGAGGGAACAATATCAGGCGATCACAGTGCTGCCTTTTGGAGGAAACCAATAAGACAGAGGATCCAAATACAGCAGCTTAAATGAACTAATAGTAGCTGTACCCTCTGGAACCAAAAGGCAGTTACTTTTGTTGTTGTTGTTTAGTCGTTTAGTCGTGTCCGACTCTTCGTGAACCCATGGACCATAGCACGCCAGGCACTCCTGTCTTGCACTGCCTCCCGCAGTTTGGTCAAACTCATGTTCGTAGCTTCGAGAACACTGTCCAGCCATCTTGTCCTCTGTCGTCCCCTTCTCCTAGTGCCCTCAATCTTTCCCAACATCAGGGTCTTTTCCAAGGATTCTTCTCTTCTCATGAGGTGGCCAAAGTATTGGAGCCTCAGCTTCACGATCTGTCCTTCCAGGGAGCACTCAGGGCTGATTTCCTTAAGAATGGATAGGTTTGATCTTCTTGCAGTCCATGGGACTCTCAAGAGTCTCCTCCAGCACCATAATTCAAAAGCATCAATTCTTCGGCGATCAGCCTTCTTTATGGTCCAGCTCTCACTTCCATACATCACTACTGGGAAAACCATAGCTTTAACTATACGGACCTTTGTCGGCAAGGTGATGTCTCTGCTTTTTAAGATGCTGTCTAGGTTTGTCATTGCTTTTCTCCCAAGAAGCAGGCGTCTTTTAATTTCGTGACTGCTGTCACCATCTGCAGTGATCAAGGAGCCCAAGAAGGTAAAATCTCTCACTGCCTCCATTTCTTCCCCTTCTATTTGCCAGGAGGTGATGGGACCAGTGGCCATGATCTTGGTTTTTTTGATGTTGAGCTTCAGACCATATTTTGCGCTCTCCTCTTTCACCCTCATTAAAAGGTTCTTTAATTCCTCCTCGCTTTCTGCCATCAAGGTTGTGTCATCTGCATATCTGAGGTTGTTGATATTTCTTCCGGCAATCTTAATTCCGGTTTGGGATTCATCTAGTCCAGCCTTTCGCATGATGAATTCTGCATATAAGTTAAATAAGCAGTTACTTTACCCTAATGCAAATACAGACAATAGTAATACAGATATAAAATCCTTTGACTCAATACACAACAGTTTCCACCTACACCGCTTTTGCCCTTGGAAACCTTATAAGAAGCTGCTGCAGGAGAGGGACTGTGCGCAAACAGCATGGGAGGGGTGTTTCTAGGACTAAAGTGAAACTGTGAAGCTCCCTTGTTATTTTTGCTATTAGATGCTGCCTGGTTTTTTTGTTTTTTTTAGGTAACCTTGTTATATTTATAGTATTGACTTTTTTGTGGGTTGTTATATTTGCTTTTGTTTTGATGTCATCAAATTGTTATGGGGAAGTGTGCATGCACATGAAAGCTCATACCAATGACAAACTTAGTTGGTCTCTAAGCTGCTACTGGGAGGAATTTTTTTTATTTTGTTATGAAATTGTTACTATGCTATTGTTTTGCTATTTTATGATGACATTGGTTTTTGTAGTGTTTGAAATGTCTTCCTGTTTTCTTTGTTGTAAGTGTGTGTGTGTCTCTCTGTGTGTCTGTGTGTAGAAAAGCAGAATACAAATAAACCTTGATTGTATGGATGACTCACCCAGAAGAACATTATGTTTAGAAAGTCTCTAACTCAAGGCTAGTGAATTTTGCCATCCTATTGACTAACTTTCAGAAAGAGGCTGGCTTGGATGATAGGTTAAGGAAGTTCAAAGATGAAATGTTTTTGCTCCTACTGCAGCCACCTGGGTCTCCAGTCCACCCGGCTAAGCTTCTCGGCAGGTGGGTTGTTGTGAGACCCTCATGAGAAAAGTGGATGGGAAATGAGGGTCTCTTGGGAAAGGAGGCAATGAAAGGGAGGATGAAAAACTTTTCTTCTGCGAAGCTGGTCAAGTTAACTTATCTTAGCCACAAAGATTAGGGCTCAAGGTTTGTTTTGGATGAAATGAAAAATGAATGAAATTGGCATCGTCGATCTTCATTCAGAACCCATTTTTGTTTGTTCCAAAACAAGTGCAGAATAGAATGGGTACAAAGGTGAAAAATATGAATTACAGTGTGAGTAAGCCTATACAGTGAAGAGCAAGTCTTCAGTTTTGATTTTCTATGCTGACTTATGATGACACCCGTGTGTACACACACACACACACAATACTCTTAAACTAGCATATTGAAAGATGCACATACAAACACACACACTTTCTAGCCAGCAGGTCTGGGTACAGGTCAGACTCTTGATTGCATTTTGAAAAGTTGAACTGGAAATGCAGAAATAATTAATGCATGGATCACTGAAACGTAATTAACATTCTGTTTAATTGCTTAATCCTACCCGCCGCCCCCCCCATTCTTTTAATCCCTTATTGTAGTGGTGGAGAGGTTGGCCTTCAATTTCTCTCGGACACAAAATAGCCTTTTCTTCTTCCAGAAAATGGCAAAACAAAAACAGGGAGCCATTCTGTTAATTAGTGGGGGGGGAGGAATAATATGCTGCCAATGGTTTTTGATAGAGAGAATGAAAATATTCCTACAGAGGAAGACTTATTTTTCTGCTTCCACCAGCATTTCTCTTCATTTCTGATGGAAAAAAAGGCGATACTGTTTTTTGGGGGGAGCCAGTGTCTCATTTCCATTCCGTTCTCATACAACCACTGTTGTATCGCGGGACCTGCAGAATGTAACTGCTGCTTCAGGACAAACAAAGCCCCTATTCAGTATGGAGGGCAACTTTTCTTCCGCACCACTCTCTGACCACAGAGAGGTTGGCTTGTGTCTGCTATCTGACGGACACAGGACTCACTAACTGAACAAAACACTCAAAGGATTCCAATTAATTCTTCAGAATTTGTCTAGTGGGATGAAACTTCCTCTTTCAGTACCAGACCGGACCATAAAAATTAGCCTGCGTCTGACTTTCTTCCATGTATAGGAAGCTGTATTTTGCTTCTGGTAATCTCACGGCTGTTACCCCTACTTTTTTGCTTTGAATGGTACGCTCCAAAGTTGCTGAAGTTGTAAGAAGATATTGTTTCTAATCTACTGCCTCTGAAATCCCATTGCAGGGGTCATTTCCTGACTTTTGTGTCGCTTCAATCAAGTCGCTTAAAAGTTTCCGTTCCCTTGTGACTTAGCAAACCAAGTACATAATTGCCATGTTTTCCCATAGCCATCCCATGGCTTATCCACTGAAATGAGCATATGTGTGTTAAATTGTGAAGGAGGCGGGTAAAGTCAGCATATTAAGAACATAAATGTAGGCAGATCTCTTTCAGATCTTCTTTAAAATATTGCACATGTAGCATAATATAACAGAATGATAATGATAAATAATAATAATAATAATAATAATAATAATAATTTATTTCACACCCATCTGGCTGGGTTTCCCAATTAGACCCATTATGTTTAATGGAAAATATCAGTAGGCATTTAAATCTCTCCCCTTGAAAGAAATGAAATTTTAAAATGCTTAACTTTGACTGGATTATGCCAAAAGTGCTTTTCAAAATATTTTAAGGTTGCCAAATATAATCAAACAATAATTGGGTCAAAGCATAACATATTTTAAAGACTCTGGGATGCATTTAAAGGTTCTTGCCTTGGTTTTGCACCCATCTTCATCATAGCTCCTTACTGGAACAAAACCAAGTCTACATATTTTTCATATTGTAAACTTATATTTGAATCAGAATTGCTCTTGGGAAAGTTTGTCCCCAAATAGGTGAACCAGAGATGAACAAAGGTAAGTGTTATGTACTAAGCTTGGATCCTAAAACAATAGGCAGGTAGGATCCTAGAATGCAACAAATGATTGGCTTGCAGGAGAAGACCAATCAGGCTCCAGGAGGGAAGCAGAATCAGCCAATCAGACGGGACTCATTGTGTAAATCTATAAATATAAAAATGTAAACTGGGCGTGAAAAGCGGTTTTCTCCAAAACCACCTGACCGATTGTGTTCAAATTTGGGCACAACATCCCATGCGAATATGAGAGTGACCCCATACTGTTTCCTTAGACAGATGTCACACCTACACCAGGTAAAACCCCCAAAACCACATGTTCCAGAACTCATAACTCAGACGAAAGTGCATGCTGGGTGCACAGGAGAGGTTGCAAAACAGTGTCCTCTAGCGACGGCTACACTGGTACTGCAGCTAGGAAAGCTTCCCTCTCCACAGCATCTCAGCTTGGCTTTGCAGACTAGGCCAAGTGGAGGTGGGGGATGGGGGGAGGAGGGGGCGGGATAGGTCATGGGTTGGGACAGGGTGGGGCCAATCACAGAGATGAGCCGGGGGTGGAGGGAGCAGGATAGGTCATGGGTTGGGGCAGGGTGTGGCCAGCCACAGGGATAAGCCAGAGGGTGGGGGGAGGGGCGGCATAGCTCATGGGTCGGGACAGGGTGGGGAAAAGCACAGGGATGAGCTTGTGTAAACAGAACACGTGTAAAACATTTCAAAAAAATTAAGGGGGACTCTGAAGGTGAGGGGAGTCTGAAGAGGGACTCTGAAGGTCCATTTAACAGACTGAGCCACAGCAACGCGTGGCCAGGCCAGCTGGTAATGTATATAAAAGCCATTGTTTTACAAGCTGCAATAAACTTGTTCAGATGACAACCAAAAACTGTACAGATACTTTTATGCTGTTACACATAATTTTATAGGCCTAGGTACTTTAAGTGTTGTAGTTGTTTAGTCGTTTAGTTGTGTCCGACTCTTCGTGACCCCATGGACCATAGCACGCCAGGCACTCCTGTCTTCCACTGCCTCCCGCAGTTTGGTCAAACTCATGTTCGTAGCTTCGAGAACACTGTCCAACCATCTCATCCTCTGTCGTCCCCTTCTCCTCATGCCCTCAATCTTTCCCAACATGAGGGTCTTTTCCAGGGAGTCTTCTCTTTTCATGCGGTGGCCAAAGTATTGGAGCCTCAGCTTCAGGATCTGTCCTTCCAGTGAGCACTCAGGGCTGATTTCCTTCAGAATGGATAGGTTTGATCTTCTTGCAGTCCGTGGGACTCTCAAGAGTCTCCTCCGGCACCATAATTCAAAAGCATCAATTCTTTGGCGATCAGCTTTCTTTATGGTCCAGCTCTCACTTCCATACATCACTACTGGGGAAACCATAGCTTTAACTATACGGACCTTTGTTGGCAAGGTGGTGTCTCTGCTTTTTAAGATGCTTTCTAAGTTTGTCATTGCATTTCTCCCAAGAAGCAGGTGTCTTTTAATTTCAGTGACTGCTGTCACCATCTGCAGTGATCATGGAACCCAAGAAAGTAAAATCTCTCACTGCCTCCATTTCTTCCCCTTCTATTTGCCAGGAGGTGATGGGACCAGTGGCCATGATCTTAGTTTTTTTTTTGATGTTGAGCTTCAAGACCATATTTTGCGCTCTCCTCTTTCACCCTCATTAAAAGGTTCGTCAATTCCTCCTCACTCTCTGCCATCCAGGTTGTGTCATCAGCATATCTGAGGTTGTTGATATTTCTTCCGGCAATCTTAATTCCGGTTTGGGATTCATCCAGTCCAGACTTTCGCATGATGAATTCTGCATACTGTATAAGTTAAATAAGCAGGGAGACAATATACAGCTTTGTCGTTAATCTAGTAGTGGCTAATTTTCCCTAGCTGTTTGGAAGGGAAGGCGTAATACTAAATAGCCTGAAATGTTTAGAAGTCCCCACCATGTTTCAGTAGCCGTTCCAGCATACAGGAACCTCTCCCAGCTCTGGGTCCCCTCCAGGTTTTATTTAGGGTTCAATCACTCACTTGCTTTAGCTGATCAGGCAGCCGTGAAATATTCTGGTGGGTGGGTGTCAGTTTAAGAACTGTAATAAAATCATAATCTGTGTGTACCTTTTATCTGCGTTTTTTTCACCCTGAAAGAATCTTTCTTGAAGAATCTTGCAGCACTGACAGAAGAAAATATTTCTCCTTGCCATTATAACACCTCTCCCCTCTTGCAACCAAAAGTGGTTATCAAGATTTGCAGCTGAACAAGGAATAAGTTTTATTTTAAAAAGGTAAAGGGACCCCTGACCATTAGGTACAGTCGTGACCGACTCTGGGGTTGCGCGCTCATCTCGCATTATTGGCCGAGGGAGCCGGCGTATAGCTTCCAGGTCATGTGGCCAGCATGACAAAGCCACTTCTGGCAAACCAGAGCAGCACATGGAAACGCTGTTTACCTTCCCGCTGTAGTGGTTCCTATTTATCTACTTGCATTTTGACGTGCTTTCGAACTGCTAGGTTGGCAGGAGCTGGGACCAAGCAACAGGAGCTCACCCCGTCACAGGGATTCGAACCGCCGACCTTCTGATCAGCAAGCCCTAGGCTCAGTGGTTTAACCACAGCGCCACCTGGTTTTATTTAGGGATAGACAAATCAGTCTAATTCCAACCCACTTCAATTTCACATGATCACTCATAAGTATGTTCTATCCTGTTTCTACATATGGATTTTATCACAAAATACATGTTTAAACATGCAATATGTCTCAATGTATGGATTTCTCACCACATTTTATCCTAAAATATTCATTTTAAAACACATTTTGTTCTTTGTTTTGTTTTTAACTGAGAACTGTATCTCGAGGTGTGACATCCAAAGTATAATTATATTCCGATCAAGAAGGTGCAAATTGTAATCTGTTACAAACAGGGACCAAGCAAAATTGTCCTCGATCCCAAGTCTTACTGAGGGCCCTCCTTTGCAGCAACACAGGAATGGTGAAAGGGAAGCCTCTCTAACCATCCCTGCCTTGCTGCCCTTCAAATATTGCATTGTTACAGATCTGGAGTAAGGCACCATAACTTTTAGAGTTAGTGAATTTTAGAAATTAATAAATGATAGAATTTAGATAATATTTGGAGCACTGAAGGGAAGATACCAGACGTTAGATATAAAATACAGACTGAACCAATTCTTTCTGTTCAGGAGATCTCTGATACTGATGCCACTAAGAACAAGTACCAGGCCATTAAAGAACAATTGACCATGCAGGTGCTATCCTTCCCCTCAGCTGTATGTTAGTTAGCAGAAGAAATTGAAAAGTTGGGAGTGGGAGGTTACAGGAGAAGTGATGTCACAAAGGAAAATGTGCCCTTTTTGAAAAACTGATGCATGGATAAAGGGGGTGGGGTGGGAGAGCAGACAGTTGGAGGGGCGTTGCTTGGAGCAAGGGTTCTTGGGAAGGAGAAGGGTGGAGCTAGACTTCCAGGCAGAGGCCATGTGAAGCAGAAATATATTGGTGGGCTGGGAGAGAGGCACGGGAATCTCTGGGCTGCTGTGAAGGATGGGCTCCTTCTCAAATGTGAAATCTCTCTCCATTGAAAGCTTCTGGTGTAAAAATGCGTAAATAAATCATATTTCAAAGGCACTGCAGACCCCTCCGTGCCTTGATTTCCCCAAAGGGAAACAGACCCTGGTTGAGTGCCAAGACCCCATGGAATTTCATGCACCACTCGGCAGAGATTGGGGTGGCCAGTAACACTATACAAAGTAAGGGAAGTCAGAGAATTCAAACAGAAAAAAGGAGTGAAAATTGTCACTTATTTGTCCCATGGCCAAAAATAAATTCATTCCAGTGAATATTTACTGCTGTTCTTCATTTCAGTCTGCCAGTGGCATGCAATGGATTACTTTACCCCCAGTTTGCGGTGCTTCCTCTGTGTTGAAATTATTGGAGTGGGATAATGTAATGACAACGTAAACATCTGTAATTTACATAATTAATTCTGTAAATTATGTAAGTTTTGTCATTCTACCACAGTCGATATAGAGACAAATAATATAGCTTTTGGTGGAAGATGACCTACGGGGGAACAGAAACAGGGCAGCGTGATATGAATGCAGGTTGGAACAGAAACCAATGCCTTCTTACACCCCTACTTATGAGTAATCTAGCTTGTAAAGGTAAAGGGACCCCTGACCATTAGGTCCAGTCGTGACCGACTCTGGGGTTGCAGCGCTCATCTCGCGTTATTGGCCGAGGGAGCCGGCGTACAGCTTCCAGGTCATGTGGCCAGCATGACAAAGCCGCTTCTGGCGAACCAGAGCAGCACACGGAAACGCTGTTTACCTTCCCGCTATAGTGGTACCTATTTATCTACTTAATGGGGAAAACCAGAGATCTGTTCAAGAAAATTGGAGATATGAAAGGAACATTTCGTACAAAGATTACCATAATCAAGGACAAAAGTGGTAAGGACCTAACAGAAGCAGAAGACATCAAGAAGAGGTGGCAAGAATACACAGAGGAATTATACCAGAAAGATATGGAGGTCTCGTACACCTCAGGTAGTGTGGTTGCTGACCTTGAGCCAGACATCTTGGAGAGTGAAGTCAAATGGGCCTTAGAAAGCATTGCTAATAACAAGGCCAGTGGAAGTGATGATATTCCAGCTGAACTGTTTAAAATTTTAAAAGATGATGCTGTTAAGGTGCTACACCCAATATGCCAGCAAGTTTGGAAAACTCAGCAATGGCCAGAGGATTGGAGAAGATCAGTCTACATCCCAATTCCAAAGAAGGGCAGTGCCAAAGAATGCTGCAACTACCGCACAATTGCGCTCATTTCACACGCTAGCAAGGTTATGCTTAAAATTCTACAAGGCAGGCTTAGGCAGTATGTGGACCGAGAACTCCCAGAAGTGCAAGCTGGATTTCGAAAGGGCAGAGGAACCAGAGACCAAATAGCAAACATGCGCTGGATTATGGAGAAAGCTAGAGAGTTCCAGAAAAACGTCTACTTCTGCTTCATTGACTATGCAAAAGCCTTTGACTGTGTCGACCACAGCAAACTATGGCAAGTTCTTAAAGAAATGGGAGTGCCTGATCACCTCATCTGTCTCCTGAGAAATCTCTATGTGGGACAAGAAGCTACAGTTAGAACTGGATATGGAACAACTGATTGGTTCAAAATTGGGAAAGGAGTACGACAAGGTTGTATATTGTCTCCCTGCTTATTTAACTTATATGCAGAATTCATCATGCGAAAGGCTGGACTAGATGAATCCCAAGCCGGAATTAAGATTGCTGGAAGAAATATCAACAACCTCAGATATGCAGATGACACAACCTTGATGGCAGAAAGCGAGGAGGAATTAAAGAACCTTTTAATGAGGGTGAAAGAGGAGAGCGGAAAATATGGTCTGAAGCTCAACATCAAAAAAACCAAGATCATGGCCACTGGTCCCATCACCTCCTGGCAAATAGAAGGGGAAGAAATGGAGGCAGTGAGAGATTTTACTTTCTTGGGCTCCTTGATCACTGCAGATGGTGATAGCAGTCACGAAATTAAAAGACGCCTGCTTCTTGGGAGAAAAGCAATGACAAACCTAGACAGCATCTTAAAAAGCAGAGACATCACCTTGCCGACAAAGGTCCGTATAGTTAAACCTATGGTTTTCCCAGTAGTGATGTATGGAAGTGAGAGCTGGACCATAAAGAAGGCTGATCGCCAAAGAATTGATGCTTTTGAATTATGGTGCTGGAGGAGACTCTTGAGAGTCCCATGGACTGCAAGAAGATCAAACCTATCCATTCTTAAGGAAATCAGCCCTGAGTGCTCCCTGGAAGGACGGATCGTGAAGCTGAGGCTCCAATACTTTGGCCACCTCATGAGAAGAGAAGAATCCTTGGAAAAGACCCTGATGTTGGGAAAGATTGAGGGCACTAGGAGAAGGGGACGACAGAGGACAAGATGGTTGGACAGTGTTCTCGAAGCTACGAACATGAGTTTGACCAAACTGCGGGAGGCAGTGCAAGACAGGAGTGCCTGGCGTGCTATGGTCCATGGGGTCACGAAGAGTCGGACACGACTAAACGACTAAACAACAACATTTATCTACTTGCACTTTGATGTGCTTTCGAACTGCAGGAGCTGGGACCGAGCAATGGGAACTCACCCCATCGCGGGGATTCGAACCGCCGACCTTCTGATCGGCAAGCCCTATATTCCTATGTTGCCCGGTGTGGCAGCTTTGCACTATCTGTCTCATGTTTGACCCCAGCTTTTAAAAATGGGACTGGTTTAGTACAGAGGATTTACTTTACTTGCCATGCATAGGATGTGGCGGTACATTTTTCCTTGCCCAGCTGTAGCTATGTGTGTACAAATTTATTGCAAGACTGTTGCATGCCTAGACTGATTGCAGTGACTCTGGGGCAAATGTTTGAGAACAGCAGCTTAAATCACCATGAAAGATTCTGATCGGGGCTGTGATCCTAATCCCATTGAAATCAAAGGCAATACTTCATTTGGCTTCAGTAGAGCATGATTGAACCTTTGTAGTCTTGCTTTTGGCTAGCTATTTTATTGTTGTAAAGTATTTTTTTAATCACGGGGATACATAACAGCAGATGTGTTCTTGAGCTTTTGATGTCTCCCGCTTATTTCTACAGCAATCTGTGGGAGTTTTGCCTTTCACTTCCATGAGACAGGCTGCAACCCAAATTAAACATCTATGGGTTTGAAAGCAAAGCCATCGGGCATGTGGTTATCTCCCAGTTACCCACATCCTGCTGCACTGTTTTGTTCATGTGCATTATAAATAGGGACTTTATTAATGGAACTAAGAGCTAGCCACCGTCCAGTCATCTCATAACAAAGAACCTTTTAAAGAGGAAGCACGTTCATTTTACTTGTGATCTCCAAGCTCCTTAAGAGAAGGAAAGCAACTCTTTTCGGAGGCATCTTCTGACAAGTTTCAGAAAGGAGGTTATTAGAAAATGAGATTTTTCGCTGATTTATAATGGGATGATTCTGAGAAATATATATATATATATATACTATTCCTGCCTCTCTCTCTCTCGCTCATGGAATATGCATATGGATTGCTATCAGTGCTGAGACAGAGCCTGTCCCCCAATTCCCCCCCCCCAAAAAAATATTCCATGTGAAAGATGCTTCCATTCTTCTGCCTCATCCTCAGGGCACATTAGAATTTTGCTGGGAACAGTGCTGAGCTTCCCTTGACATTGCAAGTTGGCTGTAGGTGTTATGCATGTTCTTGCCGTTCAACATTTCTCTAGCGCAGTGTTTCTCAACCAGTGTGCCTCCAGATGTTTTGGGACTACAACTCCCATCATCCCTAGCTAGCAAGACCAGTGGTCAGGAATGATGGGAGTTGTAGTCCCAAAACATCTGGAGGCACACTGGTTGAGAAACACTGCTCTAGCGCTCTGAAGCTTCTCTGCTTGACAGCGGTTCTGGAAAGTCCACCTAGCTCACTATTGTTTATGCTAACTGCCAATGGCTCTTCAGGATTTCAGACAGGTCTTCCTGGAGATGGTGGGGATTGAACTTAGAACCTTCTGCATGCAAATCAGATGCTCTCGCAACTGAGCTGTGGCCCTTTCCTAAATGAACATCATCGGGGGAACTCTGTGCCAGAGTAGTGACACCGGTGTTACTTCATAGGCAGTAGTCAGTGGGAACCCAAAGGAGTTGGCAGAATTGGGCAGAAGAATGCCATCCATATATACACAGAGAGACACACCGGAGGGTGGGTGGATTGCTGTGCCCCTTGAGTCCCATTGATTTCAGTAGGTCTACTTTAGGTACAACAAAATCTGGATTAAAACCATTTTGCATTATCCAAGGAGTGAGCAAAAAAGCAGAGAAGCCAAACACCTACTGAAATTTTTTTTAGGTCTCACTTGGCACTGAAACACCATTATTGTTTTTGCTTATTTAGAGAATTTATATGCCACCTGTTTTTTTAAAGGGGGGATCTCTAAGTAGTTTACAACAGATCTCCAAACATGATAAAGAAATATGAAATATAAAAAATACTAGATCATCCCACGAGGTAGAAAGCATGGTGAAAGCACTTCTCTATGCCAATGTAAGATGGCATCTGCAGGCCACAGTACAGTTAACAGGTTCTCCTCCAAAAATTGCAGTGGTTTTTGCGGTACCTCCAACTGACCTGGTATGTTTATGCTGGCTAGTGGTGTAGGGAGCTTTATCTTTGATCAACACAAAATGAAACAATGTCTATAAAATCATTTCCATGCTAATTTGAATCACTGGAAGTTACAAACTTTTCTATTTTATTTTTCTAGTCTGTTTGAAATGATTTATAGTAGTGAGAAGGGACTAGATGGCACATGGGAGCTGTGTTAGCACCGAATATTTCGGAATATAACAGCGTGATCGTAACCATGTCCATTCAGGATTAATTCCCATCAAATTCAGTGGGGCTTATTCCTAGGTACAGTAAGTGCAGTTAGAATTGCAGCCTTAGTCAGTTTCCACTGAAAAGTTCTGCAATGGATAATGCAGGCTCTTGGAAAAGGTTACTTTTCAACTTTCTGCAAACTATCATTTCTTACAGAAAGGGCTACATACAAAAAAAATAGTGAGCAAGATTATCACAATTTATTGCATTCCTGTTGATACATAAATCATTTATATTTTTCAGTGTCAGATCACTAGACCATTTGAACTAAATTGGTTTCATGCTGAGAAATAATTTTAGATGTGTTTATTAACCTGATTATCTATACATGACTCAGATGACAAGAAAGGGAAAATTGGTGATAATTTGTCCCCAAGGTTGGCAGCATGGGTGCCAACTTGAATTTTAAAAAAAATAGGGGGGGAACCCACCCTACATAATTGATCACAAGACACAACACACACACACACACACACACACACACACACACACACACACCATTTGAATGGCAATGCCCATCAAATTTTGGGGGGTGGCCCCCTCAAATATTTTATGGGGGGGGCAAACGGACCTTGACCCCTAGGACTTGGCTCCTATCCTTGGTAGGAACAATATATTTCAACCAATGAAGTCCAACAAACTCTTAATGACCAATCACACCTTTGGAGTCATAACCAGTCCAATATGTGTGATGCAATGTGCTAGAAGGAAGAGAAGGTTGGGGCAGGTTTGTGAAGTAGCCAATAGCCACATTCTGCTATGAGAAATAGCTAGTTTTAGCTTCTTGTTAAATAAATTAGTAGACATCTATAGTGAATAGGTACACTGGTAGAATTGCAATATGATACTTAAAAGAAAAAAAGAAAAAAAGATAAGGGTTCACCTCACAAGAACCAGCAGGCAAAACAGTGGTTTCTGTTTTCCACCCAGTTATGGCTGTTTCTTGAAATACAGCAGCAACTCTTAAAACAATTTCCTAAGCAAATAAACTTGTTGATAATTCTGGACTGCTTCCCATGCTGCTTGCATTCGTCAGACTAATTTTCTTCTAAGTTGCAAACATATTTGAACTTAAAATGTGCAAATGGTACACACATCTCCTTCTGAGAGATACATATACGTGGTGACGTTCCAGAAGAAGCGCACCAGAACTTGGTGATTTCTTAGGAAATATGTTAACAATGAAGTCTCACAGAACATTTTAGACAAGGAAGTGACAGGTGGAACACTTTTGTGAGTTAACCCAATGACCACAACAAACGACAACTGCAGCAAACACCAGGCATAGGCAAACTTGGCCCTCCAGATGTTTTTGGCCTACAACTCCCATGATCCCTAGCTAACAGGACCAGTGGGCAGGGATGATGGGAATTGTAGTCCCAAAACATCTGGAGGGCCGAGTTTGCCTATGCCTGATTAACACAGTAAGTTGGGTGCAAATTTCATAGGGACCATGTTGCTATGAGGGATGTGTGACACCTTACTACTAGGGGAAAGTTTTGCATATTTTGATCACAGCTGAATAATTCACAATGGGAGTGTGGCAAAGAGTGAATTGCTGGATGCATAAACACACCTTGCGGGACAAAATGCCTCAGGTGAACTCCCTCTTTGGGGGAAATAACAACTATGAGAGGGGTGCAAACTGTACTTGATTTCCCCCCCTGGGATTTTTTCTCAAATCATTTTCTAGCGCTTGCCAAAAGAGTGCCTGAAATCCCATTATTCATACCAGTAATACAGTTACAGAAAAGGAAACTCTGAATATAGAGTTTATTCCATTGTTTTGTGAGGCAGACAAATTCTACCACAGTCGATATAGAGACAAATAATATTCCAGAGCTCCAAAGACTTAGCATTCCGATTAACCAATGAAACCAGGATACTTTCATTTTATCACTTTTGGCAGGAAATTTGTGAGTAGTTTACCTGAACTTAAATAGGCAGCTTAGGTTCTGATAGAACCTTGGAAACCAAAATGGAAAACCAGAAGGCAGTAACCTTATGAAATAAGGACATCCAGCCACAATTACAATGAAAAGGTCAATATAATGAAGTTTCATACCCACTTCCCACTGTTTTTTTTAAAAAAAATATGTTAGACCAATATCCATTATGGTTGTTCAACCTCAATCAAAAATGCTAAATACAGTATCAAACTTTGATTTTCCTTTCCAAACCACTGTTCATTAAAATGTTTGCTACTGTCCAGTTTTAACTAAACTGCTCAAAGAATGCCTCATCTGTAATTTGAAAAATTAAGTGAAAATTGTTGTTGTTGTTTAGTCATTTAGTCGTATCCAACTCTTCGTGACCCCATGGACAAGAGCACACCAGGCACTCCTGTCTTCCACTGCCTCTCGCAGCTTGGTCAAACTCATGTTCGTAGCTTTGAGAACACTGTCCAACCATCTCGTCCTCTGTCATCCCCTTCTCCTTGTGCCCTCCGTCTTTCCCAACATCAGGGTCTTTTCCAGGGAGTCTTCTCTTCTCATGAGGTGGCCAAAGTATTGGAGCCTCAGCTTCAGGATCTGTCCTTCCAGTGAGCACTCAGGGCTGATTTCCTTCAGAATGCATAGGTTTGATCTTCTAGCAGTCCATGGGACTCTCAAGAGTCTCCTCCAGCACCATAAATCAAAAGCATCAATTCTTTGGCGATCGGCCTTCTTCATGGTCCAGTGAAAATACTCAGCAATTAATGTTTAGGGGAAATATTGTACATAGGGCAAATTCCCCTGCTCTTTTTCTTTTCTTTATTCTGTTACTTTTAATAGTCATAATTTAAAAGTTCCTAATTTTTACGAGAGGAATTTTCTAACGAGATTTGGCCCCTGTTCAGGATTCAACTGCAAGTTAGATGTTATTGGACTACAATTCCCATCAGCCCCACCCAGCATGGTCAGTCATCAGGAACGATGAAATTGTAGTCCAACATCTGAAGGCCACCACATTGTGTACCCCAGCATGACGTGGTTGGCACTATGCAATTGAATTAAGGCCTCATTTCAGCGTTATTGTTATTTTACAATTACCGGTATATTTATTTGTATTATTCCTGCACAAAAACCTTTAACAGAGGGAAAAACCACATAACATACACAAAGAGGTTTGCACAAGCGGTTACAACTCCCAAGGAAATTAAGGAAAAATGAAGAGGTGGGAACTAGATACAATTTGTCCATGAAGGTTACAATTGGTTCCGGAAGTCTGTTCATAAACTGAAGCGTTCATAAACTGAAGCGAACTTTCCCATTGAAAGTAATGGAAAGTGGATTAATCTGTTCCAGACAGTCCGCGGAGTACTTAAACTGAAGCGTTCATAAACTGAAGCAAACTTTCCCATTGAAAGTAATGGAAAGTGGATTAATCCATTCCAGACGGGTCCGCGGAGTACTTAAACTGAAGCGTTCATAAACTGAAGCATGGGTATCTGAAGAAGTGTGCATGCACACGAAAGCTCATACCAAAATAAAAACTTAGTTAGTCTTTAAGGTGCTACTGAAGGAATTTTTTTATTTTACTTCGACCCAGACCAACACGGCTACCTACCTGTAACCTGAAGCATGGGTGTAATTGGTTCCGGAAGTCTGTTCATAAACTGAAGCGTTCATAAACTGAAGCGAACTTTCCCATTGAGAGTAATGGAAAATGAATTAATCCGTTCCAGATGGGTCCGCGGCGTTCATAAACCGAAAATTCATAAACCGAGGTTCCACTGTATTTGTGTTTCATTCACAGATGCTGTTGGATTGAACGTTCTGAATGGCCACTATGATGTCTCAATGACTTTTGCTAGCCCCAATTGCCGGTTCTCATCCAGCCGCCTTGTTCATAGAGCAAGTAAGATTATATTGACTTGGTATTCTTGCCCTTCTGTCTTCTTGGTTTGCAAAAGAAACAAAGTCATGCCAAAGTGCACTGACATCTATAGCCGCAAGACTTTGTTGAAACTGAAAATTCATCTGTCATCAGCTTATCAAATCGCTGAACATTTCTGCTGGGTTGCTTACAGGGTTGAGGGCTCTGCCCCAACATCATTTTGGCCAAATGTGTAAAAGCCACTGCCAGCAGCTCCTTCAAATGCACTTGGTAAAGTCAGATGTTCCATGGCCAACCCCCCCCCCCCAAAAAAAGAGAGTTGAAAATGAGCATCTCTCCTGGCGTGGGAACATAGCCTCCTCCCAAGTAACTGTGGAAATTTGATTTTTCCAAGAACTGAGGGAAAGAGACATGCTGCAGAAGATCCCATGCCACTAGAGATAGCACCCCCTAAGTTGAAGAAGAAATAATAATAATAATAATAATAATAATAATAATAATACCGGTAATAATAATAATAATAATAATAATAATAATAATAATAATAATAATGTAATTTATTTCTACCCCACCCATCTGGCTGGGTTTCCCCAGAAACATTTGTCATAGATAGACCAAAGAACGTATTTGCCCAGCTAACATTATCTCCCAACTGTTAACATCAGTAGGCAATTCTCATGAGTGAAGAAAGTTGCTGAAAGCCAAAAATATGAACCAGACCTTGGATAGAGGCTATAAACCTATACAAAAGGCAGGCTATTGGTTCGACTTGGTGTTGCTGTTCTTAGCTCCTGGTTTTAATCATTATGTTTCCTTCTCCTTAAAATGTTGACATCAGGGTTTTGCTTTCCTTTGTGTGCATTACTGCATTATTGTTGAAAGAATTCAGTTATTATACAGTAGTAAAGATACATGTAATAGATAATGAAAAAGCTCTTTGTTAAAACTGGCCATCTTGCCCTGCACAAAGAGCTTCTTGAGATCTACTCTGCTTTTCCAGGCAGTGGCCCAGTGGCCAGAAGTGCGTTTTCTAACATAAACTATCACACACACACACACACACACACACACGTGTCATGAGTGTTCAGGCTCTTTAATAAACCTACTTATTTATTTACCAAAGCATTCCTCTGCCATCTTCCTGCTTCATAATGGAGACCCGAAGTCAGCTAGCGGCTGCAATTAAAATGATCATAAAGAGACAAAAGCAAGGAAGAGGAGCGAAAGGCCGTCAATCACAGATGTTAAAATGAGCAGGGAGCCATCATCAAAACTGGGACGAAATCCTGAAGCTGTTAAAGTTAAAAGTTTAATGTGCATAAAACCTTTAAAGGTGAACTTATCAAAGTCACCCTTTCTGAAACAATGTGAGAACCAAAACACTTTAGTTGACCATCCAAGATATAGAGGATGCTGTTAATAGGGTTGCCAGACTCAATAGAGGACAGGACTTCTGTGCCTTTAATTGCCCTGCTCTCTTTTGAGTCTGGAAACCTTAAAGAGAAACCAGCAGACCCTTTGTTTAATTTCCAAGCAAAGGGTCTTCTGGTTTCTCTTTAAGGTTTCTCTTTAAGGCCACAGGTTCCCCATCCCTGTATTAGTATGTACTGTGATAGCAAGAGCTCTATTCTCCTGTGTTCTTTGCTATGAAAACCCCAAATGTAATTTTACCATAAATCACATATTGAGTCTTTTGCAAGGTGTGTGTGTGTGTGTGGTGTGTGTGCTGGTGTTGTTGTTCAGAGTTTGGGGAAATATTGATTTAAACACGATTGCTTGCTCTATTTTCTTTACATGCCTTCTTTGTTACTGGTAAAGAAAAGGTTGTGCAGCTGCTCTGGGATTTTAAACAAAAGGTAAAAGCCAAAAATCTGTAGTGTTTTTTCACAGGAATGATACATAATATATAACACTGTTTTTAATCTAGAGTCAGATTTCAGAGATGCTTGTGTCTGGGTCAGTTAATTTAAATAGGATTCTCTTACGAATCAAAGTATATGGCAGTTAATGGAAATGATTTTCACCTACCCAATTAGGCTAAATCTTGCAGACAGCTGCTATTTTAAAAAATAACAATATGATGATCGTGGTAGTACACTTTAAGAGAATGATGGAACATTCTTCTATCATTGTAGGACGCATAGTTTGCTGTGTTTCAACATGGCTGGTATCTTCTGTGAAATTTTTACATCTGTGAATCAGGTTAGCATGACAAAAAAGCCAATTCTGTTCTGTTGATTATTTATCTAAATGAGAGGATCCCTTAACTTAATTTTTGTCACATGTGCCCTGTAGCAATGTGGTTAGATGAAAAGGTCAGTCCTTTTGCTTTAATGTGAGTTTGGCTGGAGTTCTGCTACTATTTTACCAATCTTATACTGGATTTCAAGAGGGATAGTTTACCTTGTAGCCAATAATGATCTAATAATAAAAAATAATGCATATGACATGACTGCCCTTTGGTGTTGTTCTGCATTCCTCAGAGGAACATTTGTAAAGGGCCCCATAAAGAGGAAATGGAAGACTACAGGAATCAATCATGAAGGACAGCCCCATTATAAAGGGGTATAATTTTAAGAAGCTTGAAATGATTGCAAGAACAGACAAAACAGATGTTACAAGACCTAAAGCAATGCAATATGCTGACAAGATTGGCTCGTTCTTGAAAGAAGGGACCATAAAGAGGATATTGGCTCCTTCATCTGCCTGAAAAAGAGAAGGGGGTGTTATTTGCCTTATGTTGGCAGTATGAAAACCAGATTTTGGCTGAACCAGATTCAACTTGCTTGACATACCAGTGATCACCTGACTTCTTTAGATATCCTTATTCTATACAATATGGTTGGTTTACATATCTGTACCATCATTTATTGACTGTAGCATCAAGTGGGAAGAGAAGCCTTAGAATCATAAAATCATAGGGTTGGAGGGGACCTTAGGGGTTGGGTCATCCAGCCCAACCCCCTGCAATGCAGGAATGTTTTGCCCAACGTAGGGCTCGCACCCCCCGAGATTAAGAGTCTCATGCTCTACTGACTGAGCTATACCAGATTAAACCCTGCAAATAAATCTTGTATAGCACCTACCATCAAACCAAACAGAATGCATTTCAGTGAAGACAGCTTAAATAGTGGTTAAGTGATCAAGTTGGGATAGCTCAGTCTGGAGAGTATGAGACTCTGAATCCCAGGGTCATGGATTCGAGCCCCACACAGGGCAAAAGATTCCTGCATTGCAGGGGGTTGGACTAGAAGACCCTCAAAGTCCCTTCCAACTCTACAGTTCTATGATTCCTTAACTTGCACATGCATATTTCTGAATTTAGAACACTTTCCTTAGATGTATTCTCCTTAGCTCTCTGTTGGGATAGGTTCCCTCCCCTTGAGAGCCAGTGTGGACTCGTAATCTGGTGAAACCAGGTTCGCTTCCCCGCTCCTCCACATGCAACTGGGCTAGTCACACTTCTCTGAAGTCTCTCAGCCTCACTCACCTCACAGAGTGTTTGTTGTGGGGGAGGGAGGGAAAGGAGATTGTTAGCTGCTTTGAGACTCCTTAGGGTAGTGATAAAGCAGGATATCAAATCCAAACTACTCTTCTTCTTCTCCTTCTCCTTCTCCTTCTCCTTCTCCTTCTCCTTCTCCTTCTCCTTCTCCTTCTCCATCCTTTACCAAAGCTGCTAATTATTGCAGCCCTCCTTGACCTGGTGCCCTCCAAAGGTTTTAGGGACTATAACTCCCATCACCCCTGTCCATTGGCCATGCTGGCTGGAATTGATGATATTTGAAGCTTTACAACATATGAAGGGTACCAGGTTGAGGAAGGCTGAATTGCACTCTGGGGCTTTAATTACAGCGGAATTAGCTGCGGAACCCCAATGAGGCAGGGTAGGCTATTACAAAGTAAAAACCCCACATTTTGTACCAATCTGATGTTTCAGTCTACCACCTCTTTGGTGAGCAAACATATTTTAGCTCTGCTCATGCATTGCTATGTACACAAGAAACTGAAAAAGAATGTTTTTAAAGTTCTGGCCATGTTTTTATGACATCTGAAGAAAACTGTTAAGATGGTTCTACAAGTGTCCTATTTTTCTTTACTCTCTCTGATCAATGCCAACTGCAGACAGGAGTTAAGGCACATCCCCATTGTTTATTCATTTGTAGGATTTTGATGTGCTCTTTAAGCTCATTTAGTTTATTTGATGTGGTCTAGTGGAGGGTTGAATAACTTTCGGCTCTTGCTCCAGGCTTTCTACAGATCTCAAAAGCAGGAAATAGATTACAGAAGTTAGGTTCCCCATCCCCCAATCTTCCATTCATGAGAAGTCTGTGGTTAATGGCAGATGAAGAGTTCTTGAGGCCCAAATACCATTTAGACTCCTCCTTCTTTCTTTCTCTCTTCACATACTAACCTAAAATATATTCTAAGGTTTGCTTCCAGATAAAAACAAATATGTCACCTAAAGAGGATCTGCTGTTATGACCTATAAAATTTGAAATACATTTGTCCATTCAGTTATGATTTCAATTCTAGTGATCATGGACAGTTCCAGACAACCTCTTTATTGAGCATTTATCCTGATTAGTTTGTAGGGAGTTTAGATGACATTGCATCAAACAAAGTGTTATTCTACACTTTGCAGCTTGGGGGAGGGGAGTGGGTTTGTTGCACAAAACATCCCAATCAACTTAAATTACCCAGAATTTGCCAATACATAATTGAATCCCACCTGAAAATTGTGACACTCTGCCATCTGATTTAACTGTTACACTTTAGTCTTGCAGGAAGACATTTTTGTTCTTTTCCATTTTTGCATCTATATTATTCTGCATTGTATTTGAATACTTTATCCCTACTTTGTAATGCAACATTATAATCTCTTTTGTCCTGTGTTGTGATGGCATATGGTTATTTTAAGAAATAAATAAATATTGAACCTGACTGGGTTAACACCCAAACACACAAGCATGACCTATACCTGGATTTTTTTGCTTGATCAATTCACCTGTTCGTAAAGGGCTGAGGGACAGAATCAAACAGATTATTGGTGCTCTCACAGTTGGCAGAGAGACCGTCTAGTTGGCAGCTGCACATTGATCTTTGCACATAGAAGCACATAGAGAGAGCTTTACTGCATATGGGCATATTTGGAGGCAGGCCAACACTTAAAAAGGCATTTCAGATTCTGGTCTCTGCCAAGAATTTCTGTAGTTTTGCAATCACACTTTTCTGTTCTATTTTTAAAAAATGTTTCTGTCTCTTTCCCAGTTGCTGCATGAATGACCCACACACACAAGACAGGGAATTAACGGAGTGTGGAGGCAAAACACTGAAAAAAAATGTAAATGACTAAGCCTGAAGTGCTGTAAAATACCAAAGTAAACAAACACAAAGGAAGAGCAAGTGATCCCTTTCTCATCTTTCTCAAGTACGATGGTGCTAGGGAATTATCTGTATAAGTTAAAATAATTCAGACAGGTGTTATTTTTATTTATTTATTTGTAGCTATCGTCTGTTCCTGCATCACACTCTCTAAGACTGCAGTAATCTGAACAGAGTACTAAAATAAAACGTTACGGGAAATGCACTGAGTTTATAGACTCCAGTAATTTTACTGTAGAGAACATTTTGAATGACAATGATTTTCTCTCCCCAGCCTTTTCTATTCTGAGATGCTTTTTAATACTTCATATTATTCCAATAAGGAGGAGAACATTGAACCAGGAAGGTAATAATAATACACTTGATAGCTCTACCACACCTATATGACTTAGGCTAGAATCCTAATAAAAAAATTCCTTCAGTAGCACCTTAAAGACCAACTTAGTTTTTATTTTGGTATGAGCTTTCGTGTGCATGCACACTTTGTCAGATACACTGAAACAGAAGTCACCAGACCCTTATGTATATTCAGAGGGTGGGGGTGATGGGAATGGGTGATGGGCTGATAGGAGTGGTAAACCTGTAGATGACTGTTAACGACTGTTAATGTCTGCAATTGGTCTTGCGGGGGGGGGGAGCAAGGGCTGAGGTGCTAAGGAAAGCTTGATCATGTATAATGAGATAAGAATCCTATGTCTCTGTTCATACCAGGTGGCTCCATGGTTTTAAGCTTGCTAAAGGTAAAGGTAAAGGGGCCCCTGACCATTAGGTCCAGTCGTGACCGACTCTGGGGTTGCGCGCTCATCTCGCATTATTGGCCGAGGGAGCCGGCGTACAGCTTCCAGGTCATGTGGCCAGCATGACTAAGCCACTTCTGGCGAACCAGAGCAGCACATGGAAATGCCGTTTACCTTCCCGCTGTAGCGGTTCCTATTTATCTACTTGCATTTTGACGTGCTTTCGAACTGCTAGGTTGGCAGGAGCTGGGACCAAGCAACGGGAGCTCACCCCGTCACAGGGATTTGAACCGCTGACCTTCTGATCAGCAAGCCCTAGGCTCAGTGGTTTAACCACAGCGCCACCTGGGTCCCTTTTTAAGCTTGCTAATGAGTTGCAATTCAGCAACTTCTCTTTCCAGTTTGTTTCTGAAAATTTTCTGTAATAAAACAGCTGCTTTGAGATCTTGTATAGAATGTCCTGAGAGATTGAAGTGTTCTCCTACTGGTTTCTCTGTCTTGTGATTCCTGATGTCAGATTTATGACCAACACGGCTACCTACCTGTAACTAGAGCTAGAATCCTAGCCCCACTTACCTGGGAATAAGCCCCATTGAACTCAGTAGGACTTACTGCTGAGTTAAACATGAGTAGGATTGCTCAGTCATTCCATACATTTGCAATGAAATGACTGAAGTCAACTGCTTGATCAACATGCTCCTTTATGTATAGTCTGTCCAGATAAGCGATCACAATAACACAATGAAGGACTGGCAGGCATTGGGCTCACAAATTTCAGTGGTGCCCTGTGCAAACCCCCCCCCCCCCGCTTTATTCTAAGTCATTGTTGTGGCTCCCCCTGCAGTGTGGTGCCCGGTGAGCTGAACCGGCTGCGCTACCCTAAATTTGTCTCTGGATAAAGTGAGGAAAGGGAAACATGTTCACAATGGGAGCCTAATTAGTATTTCAGGGTCAATCTGTCTTCACCTGCAGAAATCATCTTTCTCTATACAGTGGTACCTAGAGTTACAAACGCTTCAGGTTACAAACTGCACTAACCGGGGGGAGTTAAAACAAAATAAATTTTAAAAAATCCTTCCAGTAGAACCTTAGAGACCAACTAAGTTTGTTCTTGGTATGAGCTTTCGTGTGCATGCACACTGCAGTCGTTAACAGTCGTCAACAGGTTTACCACACCTATCAGCCAATCACCCATTCCCACCACCCTTCTGAGTAATACCTCTCACTATATATAAGGGTCTGGTGACTTCTGTTTCAGTGTATCTGAAGAAGTGTGCATGCTGAGGTCTGCAAATGGGTCATAAACTCATGGAGTGCAGTAAAGGAAGAGGTGGTTGTGAAATCCTTCAAGAAATGTGGAATCAGCAATGCCATGGATAGAACTGAGGGTGATCTCATATATAAATACAGTGACTCAGAGGACAGAAGTGATGCAGTAGAGGTTGAAGAAAGTGGTATGTCTTGAACTGAGAGTGATGCAGAGTTTTTTAGTGTTACCTACCTGTATGCACATTTCCGTTTTTGCACATGTTTGCTGCAGCCATAGTTTCATATGCATACTCACTAACTACCATATTACTGACACTTAGGACCTCTGCAAAGGTTCCATTGCTTTGATTTTGCCTTCCGCTGACTCTCTATGCCTCTGTGTAGGTGAATGTGACGTTATAATCCTTGCTGGCCCTATGGCTGTTCTTATAAAGGTAAAGGGGCCCCTTACCATTAGGTCCAGTTGTGACCGACTCTGGGGTTGCGGCACTCATCTCACGTTATTGGCCGAGGGAGCCGGTGTACAGCTTCCAGGTCATGTGGCCAGCATGACAAAGCCACTTCTGGCGAACCAGAGAAGCACACGGAATCGCCGTTCTTATACTGTTCTTATACTGCATGTTAATAATAATGCTGACTAGCCACCCAAATTAAATAAAAAATACCTACCATAATTATGATACTAAATATATTGGTAAAGTTGTTCTGTTTACTGATGTTTTGAATATTTAATAAAATATCAAAGTTGTTCTGTTTGGTGTTTAAAATATTTATTTCCTCTAAATCTTCTATTGTATCCTCCTTAAATAGTGATTGCTTACAGAATATAATGAGAACTTCAATCTATGCCTACCGTAGTAACTTTGTAAAAAACCGACACATCAATTCATGAAGAAACACATTTCTTCAGAATTCTGCTTTGCTTTCTGTGATGTGAGGCAGAGTTAGTCATCTTTTAATAGTTACACTAAAAATATCCAGGTCAGGGATCATCAACCATTCGTGATGGAAGAACCTGGCTTACTAACTACATTGGGAATGACTAACATGCAAACGCAAATATTCTTCATAATGCCCCCAGCTTAGTCAGTTGCCGGTGATTAACATTTCGTCACAAACATTAGCTTTCATTTAGAATAGTTCTCAGGACCATGACTATCACTGAATTTGTGGGGTTTGAATTTGAAATGTTGAAGAATTTGAGTTAGAAAACACAAATTAGATAGCCAAAATTAGAAAGTTTGCAATGCAGAAGGTCTCAGGATAACTTGGTTGTTGAAGCAAGGCTGAAGAGAAACAGGAAGCTGTCCTGGACTCCTTCCTGTCCAGGATGAGCCAACAGCCAACCCAATTGGACAATCAGACCATGCCCAGGGCATGAGGATACCAAGCTACCTGTGCAGAGGCTGCAAGGAGCTATTCAGCAATTCATCATATGTGGCAGGCAGACACCAACCCAAATGCCCCTAGCAGATCCTGAGAGTACTGGAAGAAAATTGGGATGACTTGACACGGAACCAGGAGCTGGGAGTCCTTGCCTGCTGCCCAGCTATCCTGCAAGCATCACCCCCTGGGTACTTAGTTTTGGAAGATCTCTCTACAACCAGAGCATGCCATTTCAGTGCTTCAGTAACTATGTACGCTTTCAGCCTCTGAAAACAAGCTGGAAGCTTTTGAGTTTTAAGAGTGTTCCTCTTCATTTTTGAAGGAAGACTATAATAGCCCATGTCTTCTTAAGTAGAATAGGTAGAATTCGTGTTTTTTTTATGATTTACAAAGAAATTTCTGGTACACTTTTAGTGGGAAATCAGGTCACTTCTATCTGTTCTCAGGCACCTTCCTCTTCTTTCATTCCTTTGCATTGTCTGTTCCTTTAATTGCCCTTGGCTAGGGCTCCACATTGAACCAGCTGCCAGCTGTACTTCGAAAACAAAGAAGAGAAGAAGCCACCATATTAAGCTGTTTCCTCCCTCTATCTCTAAAGAAAATGGTTTGCATGTCATGTAAGAAATTCATCGCATGTGTAACCCCACTGATGCCAATGGGATCACACCAAGAATCAACTTGGCCCTCCAAGTCTATTGTGCAATACTTTCAGATCCACAGTGCTGGGATGAGTAAATGACTGCCAGATGTGAGCAAGAACCCTTGTTTGCTCTCTTTGGAGGCCTGCGCACAAATTCTCATATGCAGTTTGTTAGCGACCTCAGTGATTAGCATATATATAGCTGCTACTTTAGAGCAATTCTGCAGCAAACGGTTTATAAAGCATTCTGTTGGGGGGGGGGGAGACCAACGAAAAACGAAAAGAATGACACAAGAAAGACGGCAGTTACAGCTAATTTTATTGCTCTGAATTCTGCTGCAAGCTTTATATTTTCTAAGGGCCAAGCTACATATTATGCACAGCTGCACATGATTGGTATCCCAACAGGTTTTGGGGTCAGAATAATCCTCTGAAAATGCAGCCTCAGGAGAGCTGTGAATATGATCATAGCAGTACCTATTGGTGAGGAAGGGTTTGGTAAATAGGGTGGGACAGCAGCTGGGGCACTTTTGGTTGCAAATTCGGGTATGTAGGGTAACACCTTTTTCTAGTACCACTGCTCTTGAAAATGATGTGTAGTTTGGTTCTTAGAAAGCCCTTCCAATTTCACCTCTTTTGCATTTTATTAGCAGGAAAAATGATGGGTGCCTCAAGTGAGGAGAGCAGGCCACAAACCTTTTTCTACCTGGAGGAAATATACGGTAACCCATATCAACACTAAAGAGACCAAGCACACAAATGTTTCTGAACTCTTCAGCTTCCCAAGGGAGTGGTTTGAAGAAGCATCTTCCTATCTGCCAAGGCTTATATTACTGTTCAAATTGGACTGTTTCCACATGTTTGTAGATCTAGGCTGAAAATAATATATGGACCTGCCACTGTGGTGTCTATTTTAGCTCTCAGTAATTTGACACCAGCTTTACAAGTTCTAAGCAGAGCTCTGTCCCAGACCCACTAGTTCTCCTTTTTAAACTGGAGGTGCCAAAACTGAACCTAGAGCTTTCAAAATGCAAAGCATGCACACTCCACCATTGGACCATAGTCTCTTCTGAATAGCTCTTGGCCTTTGTTATGTCTACGCTACATATCTTCCAGCTCCTTCATTTGATCTCTCATTGTCATAAATCCTGCTGTTAAAATCAGACACACATACAGTTTCTACATGATTTCAGCAGATGCCACTGACATGTCTAGATTGGGTCTCTGAGATCACAGTACTGGAAAGCATGGATCAGTGGTCTGACCTAATATAAGCAGCTCACTGTATTTACATGGAGGGTCACAATCAATTAGACCAACAAGCTTCGTTCACCATGCTGGATTGCATTTTTGGTTGCTTAACTTAGCAGACTGATTGTCATGGTGATGAAAAGGTGGGATGTGATAGAGATACAATGTTATGAATGGTAATAATGCTCTTATTAGATTATTTCCCCTTATGTTAAATGTATCAGAAAAAGTATACTTAAAAAAAAAGTGTGTGGAGTATATCGTGTATGGAGACCCATAGTATTGGGGGTTCTTTAATTCCCACCCTCACTCCAAACACCAGTCTACACACAGAGAGAGAGAGGCCTTCATGCCACATCGCAAGATGTTTCTCAGATTCCCTCAGATTTCAAAAACAACTTGCAGTTTAGTACATGGAGTCATAGTAATAGGGAGCTCATTTCTTGCATCAATTTTAATCCCAGATTTTAATTTCCAGAAATACCTTAATTCCCACCACTGCCTAATATCCTTTCCTGTATCTGGTACGAAGTCATAGCAGATTTCAGAAATACTGAATACAGAAGCAGTATACTTAAAAAACAAAACCTACTGTCGCAAGCAACCAAGATGTTAATTGTAGGCGCTCAGGACAGATTACGAGATGCAGCCTTACATTGCTCTGTCCTGTATCCAATACCATAAACTATGAATCCTGCCAATTAGGCACATGCTTCTGTGCGCCTGCCAGCACTAGATCCACTGCTGGTCAGGGAGAGATCTGTGGCAATTTGAGCTGGGGTGCAATGTAGCCTCCAATAATCCTTCTGGAGGAAGGAATCATGTGTCACCAGAGAACTGGCCTTGTGCCACTGTCTGATATAGAGCTCTCAGATCTCCTGCATCCCCTTAGTTTGGACAGATTGTTACTATGGGAGATCTCTAGGTTATTCTTCTGTAAAGGTAAAGGACCCCTGACAGCTAAGTCCAGTCGCAGATGACACTGGGGTTGCAGCGCTCATCTTGCTTGACAGGCTGTGGGAGCCGGCGTTTGTCCACAGACAGTTTTTCTGGTTCATGTGGCCAGCATGACTAAGCCGTTTCTGGTGCAACCAGAGCAGTGCACGGAATCACTGTTTACCTTCCCGCTGGAGAAGTAGATATCTACTTATACTTTTGGTGTGCTTTCAAACTGCTAGGTTGGCAGGAGCTGTGACCAAGCAATGGGAACTCACCCTGTCGCGGGGATTTGAACCACCGACCTTCTGATTGGCAAGCCCAAGAGACTCAGTAGTTTAGAGCACAGCGCCACCCACATCCCTCACCCACCCGCGTCCCTCACATATTCTTCTGTACTGCTAATCAGTTGGTAGATGCCTGCCTGATTATCTCCCTCAGATTACTTGACTATCTGATACAGTGGTGCCTCGGGTTACAAACGCTTCAGGTTACAGACTCCGCTAACCCAGAAATAGTGCCTCAGGTTAAGAACTTTGCTTCAGGATGAGAACAGAAATCGTGCTCTGGCGGCGCGGCGGCGGCAGGAGGCCCCATTAGCTAAAGTGGTGCTTCAGGTTAAGAACAGTTTCAGGTTAAGAACAGACCTCCGGAACGAATTAAGTTCTTAACCAGAGGTACCATTGTACGGCCTTTGGATTTCTGTGTTGCAAAAGATGATTGGCTTCCTTTTGTTCATTGGTTTGGAGTGTTAGCAACATTGGAAGATGCCCTATATCTTGCTGTTTGTCCATCTAGTCCACTGTAGTCTTTTCTGACTGGCAGTAACTCCATGGGGCCTCGGGTAGAAGTCCTTCACATCACCTGCTTCCTTCCTTCCTAATCCCTTTTTTATCTGGAGACATCAAGGGACCTTTTGCATGCAGTTTGAGTTACCATTGAGTTATGCTCCCTTAGCTTACTCCATGTGCAGCTCTTAAAATCATCCATGTCTTTCTTCCTGCGTTTGATAGTGCAATAGCCTAAAATTTGTCCCTGGTAGGAATAATGGACAAAAGATCCATCATATCTTCTTGCCATCACATCATTTTCAGTTGATGTGCTGGAAGACGAATTTTTTTCTACAGGAAAGAAGGAAACAGAACGTGGAAAACCTGGACTTTAATCTTACCTCTAATCTGTATTCACCACTTGGCTATAAACAAATCATTTCACTCCACTCGTGGTTCTCTATTTACATATAGAAATAAACTATCCTTTTTCATTTTGAAAGGTACAAAGATGGAAAGAATTATACTAATGCCACTACTATTCTGAGAATCACGTCCCTAATTTTGTGTTCAACTTTTGCAAATCAGCCCTTATTCAGATTGTCATCATGCCAGCTTGTATTGATTTCTGTGTAACCTGGTCTTTTAAGGATGGGTTAAAAATAGCCGTATGTGAGTAAGAACATCCATATTCAGGACATAATTTACTGCTCAATAAGAGAATTGTGCATGAGGTGTGGGGGCGGTTACATGACTAATCATTCTCTTTGGGTCAAGTAACAGCTGGTTTCAAGTGAAGATTCAAATATGGGTTCATTATCTTGCCAAAAGGCTATCAGCCCTGGAGGTGGTTTCTTTTCTGGCAAAGGGTAAAAGGCCAAAAATACCCAAAACTATTTGCTAAAACACCCCTAAGCATATTACTGAGTTTAAATTGCTAGGGGACTTGTTTTATATTAAGAACTGGGAGTCCTTGGACTCCAACTCCCACCAGCCCCAGCCAGCATAGCCAATGGTTACAGATGATGAGCCAGGAGGATTCTGAGCCACCAGCGCCCCCACCTCTCTGTTACATAAGCAGGCATAGAGGAGGCTATTCCTAGGTCCTCTCTATTAATTTTGGTCACAGTCTGTATGAGAAATCATTTTTCACCTCTTCTTCCACCACAATCACTGCTGGGAGTGGGAGAGCTGACAGAAACTGAGGAACATCCAGTTGAAAACATACTCTAGGGATGTAAGGGAGATGTTGAACTAGGCATGGAGAGTTCAGGGGCACATGACTGAGAGGCCAAAGTACCATAAGCTAAAATGCACATACCAAAGATATTTGAAAGAACCCTGTATCTAAGTCTTTATACACCAATGCTACTAAAATGGTAAATTGCAGTGGTCGGCCTTAAAGGAGAATGCAGCAGCTAAAAAAGCCAATGCAATTCTGGGCTGCATCAATAGGAGTATAGCATCTAGATCTAGGGAAGTAATAGTACCACTGTATTCTGCTCTGGTCAGACCTCACCTGGAGTACTGTGTCCAGTTCTGGGCACCACAGTTCAAGAAGGATACAGACAAGCTGGAACAGAAGAGGGCAACGAAAATGGTCAAAGGCCTGGAAACGATGCCTTATGAGGAACGGCTTAGGGAGCTGGGTATGTTTAGCCTGGAGAAGAGAAGGTTAAGGGGTGATATGATAGCCATGTTCAAATATATAAAAGGATGTCATATAGAGGAGGGAGAAAAGTTGTTTTCTGCTGCTCCAGAGAAGTGGACATGGAGCAATGGATACAAGCTACAAGAAAGAAGATTCCGCCTAAACATTAGGAAGAACTTCCTGACAGTAAGAGCTGTTTGGCAGTGGAATTTGCTACCAAGGAGTGTGGTGGAGTCTCCTTCTTTGGAGGTCTTTAAGCAGAGGCTTGACAGCCATCTGTCAGGAATGCTGTGATGGTGTTTCCTGCTTGGCAGGGGGTTGGACTGGATGGCCCTTGTGGTCTCTTCCAACTCTATGATTCTATGAGAACACAGATTAAAGTGGGCATAATGGAAACCTGGTGGAATGAAGAAAAGCAATGGGACATAGTTTTCTCTGGATACCAACTGTAGAAAGAACAGGAAGAGTGTATTGGAGGTGGTGTCATTCTATGTATCAAAGAGGACATAGAGTCCACCAAACGGCAGATTCCTCCACAGAATCAATGTCAACAGTGATACTGGACCTTACATAAAATTTTGTTATGACTCAGTAACCATAGTACTACACACACATAGTACACAAATTCATTTAAAAATCCAACATAGTAACATCTGACTTCAAAAGAGAAAACTTCCCCCAAACAAAGGAATTTGTGAAAAGGAAGTAGAAAGACAAAGTCAAGAGGGTTCAATCTTAAACAACTTAGTAGTTGTTTCATACCATAATATTTGAAATTCAACTTGAAGATCAAGAGAGGTGCTATCAGGGCAAGAGGATATCAGCATGATTAAGAAACAGAGCCGGGTTAACACAGCTAAAGGCAAGAGGACTTCCTTCAAAATGAAAATGAAGTCTTGTCCAAATGAGGAGAACAAAAAGGAACACTAACTTCTGCAAAAGAAATGAAAGCAGACAATAAGGGATGCCAAGAAAGAATTTCAGAAGCCCATAAAGAAAAACAACAACAACAACACAAAAAGTACATTGAAATACACTGGTAGCAGGAAAGCAGTTAGGCGGTTGGAACTTTAGATGACAAAGGAGACAAAGCTGTGCTAAAAGAGGATAGGAAGATTGCAGAGGAACTGAATTCTTTGTGTCTGACTTCACAGTGGAAGATATAGGACACATCGCCATGCCTGAACTAATGTTCACAGGAATGTAGTCCGAAGAACTGAGGCAAATCAAAGCGATCAAGTAGATGAAGAGACTCACCTATGAGGAAAGGTTACAACAGTTGGGACTTTTTGGTTTAGAAAAAAAGGTGAGCAAGAGGGGACATGGTGGAAGTGCATAAAATGATGTGGGCTGTGGAGAGAGAGAAAGGTTTTTCGTTCTCTCTCAAAATACTAGAGTTCAGGGAAATCCCATGAAGCTGAATGCTGGAAGATTAAGAACAGACAAAGAGAAAGTACTTCTTCATTCGGTGCATAGTTAGCCTATGGAGGACACAACCACAAGAGCTAGTGATTGGCCACCAACGTGAATAAATAGCCATCATGGATAGTAGCCACTGATAGACATGATTTTTTCCCTAATCCTCTTATAAAGCCATGCTTTAAAATTATTATTATTAAGCATGGCTTTATAAGAGGATTAGGGAAAAAAATCATTTCTATCAATGGCTACTATCCATAATGGCTATGTTCTGTCTCCACTGTCAGGGGCAGTAAGCCCCAAATAGTATTTTCTGGAAATCAATAGTGGTAAGGACACTTTTGAACTCAGGCATTTGAGCATAGGCATTTGGTAGGTAAGATAGATGTTTATTGTGTGATTGATACCCCTCATATATGTTTTTTTTTTTTGCCGTGCCCACATGGAGTCATTGCATCACTGTATTTCGCTCCCCAATTTAATGCAGATTTACCCTCTGCAAGAAAAATCCAATGTAAAAAAAAACTATTGGCAATGATCAATTTACAATATTAAGGCCCTTTATAGCAGCACCCTAAATATTTAGCATAATAAAAAATGATATTCACTTTACCACAGCTGATACCTCTTATTTATTTGTTGTTGGGCTGTTGGGTTTTTTAAATAGAATTTATAGTTTACCACATGGCTCAATTAATTTCTTTCTGTCAAAGTTCACCATGAAATCAAGAGTGATTCAAGAAAAGTATTTTCTGTATTAAAAGGTGGGCAGACAGATCGTGCAGTCTTTCATGGACCTCAAAAGTTTTAAACTGGGTCAACTTGTATAACTCTTCAGATTCCATGGAAATACACCGATATCACATCAGCACACTAGTTTATTTTAAATCCAAATTACTCACTGCTTTCAGCATTCTCTCGCTGATACCTCCTCTTCTTATTTCTGCTACTCGTTTCCTGCAGTTGTAGCGTTTATGAAGAATCCCTCCCTGGTATTTCTGTTTTCCTGCTCAAAAATCATTTCATCTGCCAGTATATGCTGCTTTGAAACAATGTTTCATGGATCACATCCTTCCACATGCATCTTTTACCACATGGCAGACTGAAGACAGCTAGGTACAAATCATTTTCAGAAACACAAACCTGTAATGAATTATCACTGCATACAAGAAAAATCAAGACTTCACACACTCGGGATTTGACCGAAATATTTGTTGAGACAAGAATCCCCTCTTTGTAAAGCAAGAGGTGTGCCCTAGGTTTCTTGGGCCCAACCACTTCGGTGGTGATGGACCTCTTAGGATGCTCTAGTCCAGAAAGCTGATGGATTCTTGAATACCAGGGAATTTCCAGATAGCATTGCTAATGCTTCTGTTGAAGCCTAGTCACTGTGTGGGGGAGAGAGCAATCTTAGGTAGATGACAAAATTGCTCCTTTTCTACTGAACAGACTTAATTAATTTCCTTGGTTTGCTGGGTGGCAGGAGAAATAAGCAGTTTGGGAGGCAGCCTGAATGCAAATGGTGGAAAATTCAGAGTGAATTCAACCAACCATGTGTGGGGTTTATTGGGGGGGGGGTTCCATGAAATTGTCACCTGGCTTGCCTTTCTTGCTGTTTCCACACTTTCAGAATTCAGAAGCTAAAATCATTCTGAGGAGTCCCAGCCACAGTGACATTTCCTGTCCTCGAACTGCTATCGGGAACAAAAATGTGGTGGTGATGAGAAAAGGGCATGTTCCTACACAGAAAAAAAGCATAGAACCATAGAATTGGAGACTTGGAAGGGACCACGAGGATCATCTAGTCCAACCCCTGCAATGCAGGGATATTTTGCCCATTGTGGGGTTCGAACCCACGACCCTGAGATTAAGAATCTTATGCTCCACCAACTGAACTATCTAATAGCAAACAACTGAGATGTGTACTTCAAAAATAATTCAGGACAATGTTAAGACCAGGGGTCAGCGAACGTTTTCAGCAGGGGGGGCGGTTCACTGTCCCTCAGACCTTGTGGGGGCTGGACTATATTTTGAAGAAGAAGAAAAATGAATGAATTCCTATGCCCCACAAATAACCCTGAGGTTTTAAATAAAAGCACACATTCTACTCATGTAAAAACACCAGGCAGGCGGCCCCACAAAGAACCCAGAGATGCATTTTAAATAAAAGGACACATTTTACTCATGTAAAAACATGCTGATTCCTGGACTGTCCAGATTTAGAAGGCGATTGGGCCGGATGTGGCCCCCGGGCCTTAGTTTGCCTACCCATGGTTAAGACAATCTTACTTGGCTACGAGTGATCGCCAAAGAAGAAGACATGAAACAGTAAACATCAGTTGCTTCAGATTCCCTGGAAATCATATATATTTTGCCCAGGCCACACCTGATCTTGTTTCTGTTTGTTTTTGGACTATATTTTTATTGATTTAAATTTGCCGAATTTCTGTTTTTATATGCTTTTATGCTACTGTTTTACAAGTTTTGTGTTGTTTTTGTTTTGATTTTATCATTTATTGTTCTTATGTTGTACGCTGCATAGAGTATATATATATATATATATATATATATATATATATATATATATATTTGTTTTAATCTTAAATCAGTGTAGAATGGCATGCATAAATAAATAAATAAAACTACCATATCTTCCAACCCTCGTTAAATCCAATCTTGCCAGTTTCCAAGGCATGCAGCTTTAAGATGGTAAGGGAGGAGGGGCTCTCTTGTTGTCCCGAACCAAATGGTGACTAAATATAGTATCAATGCTCTCCAGGATATGGCCACAATGACAGATTACTTAAAATGGTTTTCAGCTATTCACTGCCCAATATCATGCTTCTAACAAAATGCGGAAGTCCAAAATATCTCTATAATTATGGTAAACACAGACAACAATCACTGAAATTGTAGAGTACTACTTGCTTTCCCTAACCTACGAGCTTTATATAGAAAGCTAAATGAAATAGTTCTGCCCCTCATGTGTAATTAGATATGTACTACATTCCAGGTGTTGGTAGATTATAGGGAGTTTTCTTTTGCTGGGGGCCAAATTCTAATTTATTTCCTTTTTCAGTTGGTACTGTTCGTTGCATTTTGAGCAGAAGAATACAGGCTCTCTTGTACACACATTTGCAGGATAGTAAACCCCAATGATTTAAACAAAACCCATTTCAACACAATGTGCTGAGGACCATAGCAAAAGTTTATACTTCTCCCTGAAAGGCATTATAAGGAAAAGCATTGGAAGTTCCCTGCTTGAAGGTCTCATAAACCTCATTTTTACAGTATCACTTTTTCATCACTTGACATTCAAAACAGGAATTTTTGAGATTGCACCAAAGGGGGGGGGAATCCCATTAGTTGAAACCAAGACATCACTTTGTTCAAATAACTCATGCTAAGAACCTAGTGTTATGTGGTATCAAAACTGCTTTCACACATCTTTTAGTTCCGCTGGGATATGCCCAAATTAGGTATTTTGCTTTGTTTGTTTGTTTGTACTTTCATTTTTTAAAAAATTAAAAGCTTAAAGGCAAAGTTACATAATACACAGTGTTTATTAATTTATAAGATTGCTTGACCACCTTTTACCAGAAGGGGAATACAACAACAGAACATACAATTATGAAAACAGACAAAACCATTCATTCCAATCACAAAACATGTAAAATCATTCCAAATGGAACGGAACAATATAAATTGAGCAAAAGTAGAGCAAAACTAAATACCCTAACTCTCAAAGGCAAAAAATATACAATTCAGATGCTTGATGCACCTCTATAATTATTGAGCATTTTAATAGGTTGGACACAGAATGAATAATTCCAGGTCAACGAACTTATTATTATTATTATTATTATTATTATTATTAATGTCACTTAATTTTGCCTCACACGTCATTCTCTTTCAGTGAGACTAACCTCTTCCCTTCATCAGAATTACATTCTTGGAGGCCAGCTGCCCTTGGAGATCAAAATACCATGTTTACATAAAATTGTTTCTGGGTGTCTTAACCATTCATCAAGGCTGACCTAAGACATTTTGTTGCCTAAGGCAAAAGACAGGATGGTATCCTCCCTGCATTCCATATACAGAAGCCAACTGGACTTGCAGTTGAATCTTACTTCAATACTGGTGATTATTATTAATAATTATTTATTATTATTATTATTTATACCCCGCCCATCTGGCTGTGTTTCCCCCGCCACTCTGGGCGGCTTCCAACAAATACCAAAATACATTAAAATATCACAGATTAAAAGCTTCCCTAAACAGGGCTGCCTTTAGGTGTTTTCTAAATGTCAGGTAGTTGTTTATCTCTCTGACCTCTGATGGGAGGGCGTTCCATAGGGCGGGTGCCACTACCGAAAAGGCCCTCTGCCTGGTTCCCTGTAGCTTTGCTTCTTGCAGTGAACCGCCAGAAGGCCCTAGGCGCTGGATCTCAGTGTCCGGGCTGAACGATGGGGGTGGAGACGCTCCTTCAGGTATACAGGACTGAGGCAACACTTTGAATTGTGCTCGGAAACGTACTGGGAGCCAATGTAGGTCTCTTAGGACCAGTGTTATGTGGTCTTGGCAGCCACTCCCAGTCACCAGTCTAGCTGCCGCATTCTGGATTAATTGCAGTTTCCGGCTCACCTTCAAAGGTAGCCCCATGTAAGGCAACATACTGCACTACACCTGAGGACAGCAGGCTAGGAGAGACATAGGGCAGGCCTTGTGGCACCCACAGCACTTCCTTCAACCCCATCACCATTTCTCTTCACCAGTACCACCACCACCTGCTATTTGAGGCGGCCACCTCACTCTGCCTAATGGTAGACCTGGCTCTGCAATTCATAGTAAGGTTTATAATTCCAGTCCTTTGCCTTGGTTTTGCACCTTTAGTTTGTTACTTCCTCTCTAGCCACCAATCTTGCCTCGGGGATTTATTAATTTCAGCCTGACTCGTTGCTTCATGGCCGGTTGATCCATCTTTACATTTGCCCACTTTTCCGGCAACCATCCTAGTTTGCCAAAGGTCATGAATGAGTTTCATAAAACATTCAGATTAAGAATCCACATCTCTTGCAGCCACTGTGGTGAGCATGAAACAGTCATCATTATTTTGCAGATGTGAGGAAGTCTACTTTGCTTTAGTTTTAAACAAAACCAGATTGCACCACGCATTTCCGGAGCCAGTCATCAAGCACTTTATAAATTTTACAAATTCTTGTTCCTTGCATGGTTCACAAAGATTTACTGGTCTTCATATTAAATCAAACTCTTGTCCCTCTGTAAATCCCATTTAGATGTTGGAAGGCTACAAGACCTCAGCATCTAACTGTTATAGCAGATAGCTTTAGGATATTGGTTCTGAAGGCGACATCAGTGGGGGTGTAGTCTATCAACAGTGGGAACTATAGCACTTGTCTCTGAGAAATTTATTAGTAGGTGCAAAAGGAAAACTGTAAATTACAAGTCAAAGAAATACACACTCTTGAGCCTCAAAAAGGTAGCATTTTAAAATTCACAAACTACAGTAGAAAGTTATTTTGCATACATGAGTATTCATATATTTTATCTAAACCTGATGACGACAACTTCTGACAGCCACTTTTCACATATTTATGTCAACCTAAGTCTTCTTAGGTCTTCTTAGTCATTTAAATCACAGTCAGAAGATTCATTCAGCCCTCATTGCTATGCTGCACTATGTGTATATAAGCCAATATTGAGACCATGTTAACTAGTTCTGTAATACTGAAGACTAGTAAGAGCATTGCTTTTTTTCCCTAAGGAAAAATTAGTGCAGAAAGGTTCCAGTGTTCTCTCTTGGGTCCTCTCACTTCTATATAGAACAGGAGTGGGCAACTGGATCCTGCTGGACAGCCTGATCCAGAACTGGCCAACTCTGTGTGGGCCACTTTGGGTGGGACAGGACCAGCCTGCCCATGAGGTAGAGTGAAGCAGTCATCTTAGGCAGTGTAATTCCTCAGTGCTGGGGCTTTTGTGGCTGCCATTTGCCACCAACACATGACTACAGCGAGGGTAGGGGGGGGGAGCTGCACCTTCCCCTTTCTCCTAAGCCAGCTTTCCATTTGTTTAGGAGCTGCTACATTTCCAAACCATCAAGCAGTTTATTTTGTGCCTGTGAAAATGAAATTTCCGATTCCCCATTAATATTTCTGCAATTCTGGGCTAGAACAAGTGTCATGTCACTGGTATACTTTGGAAACCTCATGTTTTTTCATGATGAGAGCAAAAGCTTCTCCTGTGGCTCAAGTACATTCCACTCTACACCACTTTGGGGTGTTTTTTTTTCAAAAAAAAGTTGAAGTCTGGGTCTTTCCCTGCCCATGCCTAATAATCTCAGACATAAGAGGAACTCTGTGGGAAAGAGACCAAGGGTGCTTTTAGCCCAGCATCCTGTTTCCAGCAAAAGCCAGACACATTATTCTGGGAAGCCCAAAAAGCAGTGCATGAAGGCTATAGTCGTTCCCCATTGTCTCCTCCCCGCCCGCCCCGGCCGCAACTACCAACTCAGACCACACAGACAACTGGCATTCAGCAACATACTGTCTCAGAACCTGCCACTAAGACCATTAATTATTATCTGTACCAAAAGGATAATATAAAGGCCTGAAAAGATACCTATGCACCACAAGGGATGAATACAGAGTGAGGGAAAGGGTCAAGGGAACTACAAATGCCTATCTTCCAAGTGCTCTGGGGAAAATGGGACATCCCGGTGGCCGTTTGGGGTTCCACGATCCCGTGCGCTTTCGCGCTGTGCTCTCGCCCCAACTAAAGCGGTTTGTCGGGGCTGCAATCTCATGTGGAGCCCAAACACGACCTGCTCAGGAGCGCATCCTGGGAGACATGCGTCCTGGTTTGGGGCTGGAAAAAGCTGGGTGGTATGCAAGTGACTCTGCCAGTCATGTGAAGGGAGGTGGAGACATGGTGTTGGATCCTGACCTTATGCTGAAATCCTTTATCCAGTTTTCTGGGAGTAAGCACCATTAAACTCAATGGGACTTACATTTGAGTAGGCATAAACGGTTTTGTGCTCTTAAGTTAGTTTCCACTAAAATCCATGGGATTTAAGTGAACTCACAACCAACTTGTCCCAAGATCATGGGGATCTAATTTCAGCTAGCTCACCCTGGACCCAACCCATGATATTTCTCCGCATCCGATTCGCTTGGTTGGTATGCGAACAAGAAACTTTGCTATGCAAGCAGGCCAGATAAGGTCTTCATGAAAGGATTGGCCAGATTGTATGCTGACTGTGGTGAAAGTAACCTAGAAACAGTCAATTGCTGGTGTAATATTATCCATGAACCTCTACTTTTTCTGCCCCAACACTATGAAAGCCTTCACCCTATACTGATTGGACTTCGTCTGAGTGCCAATTCACCCAACTGTCTTTGATACCACAACTAAAATCCTCAACCATTAGCCTGGTTGTGTGCTAATAGATATCAAAGGTCTGCTCTCAGTGACAGACAAGCTGGAAATACAAGCCTAGACCTTAGTAGCACCAAGCCAACTAGCTGAACTGGACATTTGAATTGCTATTATCCTTTGCTCATGAAAGTCATCCAACTTGGCCCTAGGAACATTTCCAAGCAAGTCTCTTCCTTTGCAGATGCCAAACTCTAATGGACCGTATTTGCTGGTTGGCTTTTTTTTTTTTTAAAAAAAGGACAAACACGACCCCAGATTAAGGCGTTTTCTTTCATCTCACCAATCAAAAATGCTTCTCTACCAATAATACTGAATTAATATATGATTTATATATTTTTCCTTTCTCACCTTATAGATGCTAAATTATTCTAGTTTGGAAAAGAGAGAAGAGCTAGTACCATTGTTTCGTGATTTCAATGTGTCAATGCGCTTACTTTTACTTATTGGATCAGTAAATGTGAATTGGGTGGGTTGAAAAAGTGTACTGAGCAAATTTCTCCCCCATCTGTACTCATGGGGTACGATGGGCTTACCATAGTGCCCTAGAAGATCTGACCAGGCCCGGCCCTTCGTGCATGCTGGGTGGCGCAGGGCACCATGGCGCCGGCCCGCCAGGAGGCGCCGCGAGCTGCGCCCACCCGCTGGCCGACCGATCCGCCACGCAGCTGCGCCTGCCCGCCCGCCTGCCATGCAGCAGGGAAACGGGGTGGGAGGGCGCCGGAACGGGGCGGGAGGGCACCAAAGGGATCCGGCGGGTGCTGGAGGATCCGGCACACCACGGCGCCGGGGGCGCCTAAGACGGCGCTGGATCTGACAGTAAACTGTAGTCCTTCAGTTTCATAGTGGCAGGTCCTGAAGAGGACAGCACACAACCTGGAATACTGTACTACAATGACCGCAAGCAAATTTTGAGATGCCATTATCTGCTTACAAGTGGGGAAAGCAAACTCTGTCCTCTTCTGGATTTGTCATTTTTTTATAATCGAATACATAGTTGCTGAATGCATCCAGGTAGACTTTCAACTACCATGCTGAAAATGCACATTGCAGTCACTCGTTTACAACCAAACATTGTACCCACTCTGATATAGCTTCAATATCTTAAATCCTTTGATCTCTTTTGTCCCTACAAAGCCCAACTTTATAATGTTCAATCACTTTTTCATGCCTCCCTTTATCCACAAGCAGAGAAAGACAGAAAGAGGTGGGTGGGAGAGAGCCATCCTAAGATCTCTAACCCGCTCATTCTAAATGTAATAATTACTTGGACTTTAATCCCAGAGATGTCAGTGGGATTTACTTCCAAGTAAATGTACCTAAAATTTCCTCAGATTATTTCAGCACCAGAATTCAGTTTCTGCTATCGAGGCATAATATCTTATTTCTGTCTTTTCTTCATATTTAACTTCCAGCCAGCACAACTAATAGCAGGGGCTAAGTTTTATTTTCTGTGAGTATACCTACCAATTCCTTGGGTATTTTTGAGAGATGCATGAAGGTACAGACACCACAGGTGGCCATAGACATCATGTTCCTTCTCACATCCAAACTTAACCTTCTGTATTCAGATACATGAATGAGAGGAAGTGGGCTTGATCAGCTGCTGCCTCTTCTGCATAGGAAAGGAAAATGTCTCTATATGAGCGTGCAGATGAGCACAAATAGGGGCCATAAACTACTTTGCTCTATCCTGTCTAGAAAACTTTGGCCCCCAAAGGCATAATTCCGTTTCCACTTTGGCAACAGCACTCGAGATGCATGTACTGTACATTGAAGCCAGGCTTCCACTTTAGGGAGCAGAAGGGAACAAGATTTGTCATCTGAAGGGCCAGAATGACTAAAACACTATAAAATCAGAGGGAAAGTTAAAAATAGCAGTTTCTTCTTTGGAACAGCAGCAGCAGCAGCAGCAAATAATTAAGGTTATAAGCCTGCACACACTTTCGCATTCGTAAATTATGTCTATTAACCGAGAAGGGACGTATCTGTGAGTAACAACTATGCCCAAGATGTTTGTGCATTAAGCACCTTCATTTTGGAAACAGACTTTGGTGAAAATGATTTGGAAGTAGGAGCAAAATGCAGCAAGGCAGACAAAAAAGATATGTTAGTTGTTGTTGTTGTTTAGTCGTTTAGTCGTGTCCGACTCTTCGTGACCCCATGGACCAGAGCACGCCAGGCACTCCTGTCTTGCACTGCCTCCCGCAGTTTGGTCAAACTCATGTTCGTAGCTTCGAGAACACTGTCCAACCATCTCGTCCTCTGTCGTCCCCTTCATGGATCAATGCCTTGCCCCTTCATGGATCAATGCCTTGTCGTGGCGAAGGGGCTTGAATAACTCAGAGAAGCTATGAGCTATGCCATGCAGGGCCACCCAAGATGGACAGGTCATAGTGGAGAGTTTTGACTAAACGTGATCCACCTGGAGAAGGAACTGGCAAGCCACTCCAGTATCCCTGCCAAGAAAACTCCATGGACAAAGACAACAGGCATATAAAAGTTATGACGCTGGAAGATGAGCCCCTCAGGTCGGAAGGCGTCCAACATGCTACTGAGGAAGAGCGGAGGACAAGTACAAGTAGATTCAGAGCTGATGAAGCGGCTGGGCCAAAGCTGAAAGGACGCTCAGTTGCGGATATGCCTGGAAGCGAAAGGAAAGTCCGATGCTGTAAAGAAAAATATTGCATAGGAACCTGGAATGTAAGAACCATGAATGGAGGTAAGCTGGATGTGGTCAAAAATGAGATGACAAGAATAAATATCGACATCCTGGGCATCAGTGAACTAAAATGGAAGGGAATGGGCGAATTCAGTTTGGATGACTATCATATCTACTACTGTGGGCAAGAATCCCTTAGCAGAAATGGAGTGGCCCTCATAGTCAACAAAAGAGTGGCAAAAGCTGTAATGGGATGCAATATGTTAGTTAGTCCAACACATTTTGGACTCTTACTGGTCCTTCTTCAGGGAAATTCAGGGAAAAATACAGATTTAACCTTTAGCAAAGGCAAAATGTTTTGCTACAGCAAAATAAAAGGCAAGGCAGCACATCTCCTACTTCCAGTTCCTTTTTGGAGTTCCCATTTTTGCTGCATGTCCACTGAAAATGAGAGAACTTAACATCCTGACCCTATTGTGATTAACAACAGGAGCACAGCTTGCTGTGCTATAAGCCTTGTAGGACACTCACCAAGAATAAGCAAGAAGCTTTTCACAGATCTCATGAATTTTTGATTTTTGATTTAGTTTAGGAGAAAGCATTATTAATACCCTTTACAATTACAGAGTTGTCAGGTTGACATTCACATTATCTTTTCTCCTTTTGTTCTTATTTTGCTCATTTGCTATCCAACTCCTCCCCAAAGAATAATTTGCTGGCTTTTTTCTTTTTCAAAATTAGGAGCACAAATGAGGGGACAGGATGGAAGAGGTTCTATAATGACAGTAGAGAGAGTGGCGGAGGAAGGGGGTGCGGTGGGTGTGGTTCGCCCCGGGTGTCATCGCTGAGGGGGGGTGACAAAAATATGGGGGTTTGTTTTTTTAAAAGGGCTCACGAAACTTTTTAGTTCAGTCAAGAAACGTAAAGAAATGCGGCTGGCACTGGGCACCACACCACGGGGGCTGGCACTTACCACGGGGCCTGCGGCATGCCAAGCTACATGTCTCTCTTGGGAGTGGCGTGGTGGCTTGGGCGCCTGCAGGCTCCACGCTGCCTAAAACGGCAGCATGGGACTTGCGTCTGCCCTATGCCTCTCCCTCAGCCGCCCTACAGCTGAGAGGGAGGTGGCAGAGAGGCTCCACGCAGTGCGCCCCGCCCCCATGGGCACCTCACTCCACCCCCAGATGCAGGATGTGCGTACCGCTACGCCACTGAGTAGAGAGACCCTTCAGCTCTTGCAGAGAAATACTGGGAAGCAAAATGAGGGTTGCAGTTGGCACGCCAATCTAACCTGGTGAAAAGCACTTAAGGCCAGCAACTCTGCTTGGGCTTAGCCCAACACAATCTTATCCTTCCCAAGGAAGGTTGCCTGATCAGTTCTCATCCAGCTATCAGAAAACTCGCAATGACCTTCCTCTTTTGGACGGCTTTTGGCGCTTCTTTGACAGAAGCCACCCTTAAACCGTTAAACACTTCTTATTTAGCTAGTCTTAACTATTTAGTTGCTGTCATATAAGTGTGTTGCTTTTTCAACATAGTGTCATGAGCTTGTTGTATTTTATTAATGGTTGTCCGCTGTGAGCATCTTTGAAAAGTTTGTGTCAGGTGAATCTACTGGGAAATGAAACAAATAAGGCAAGGTTACACTGATGCAGTTGGCTCTGTGGCTGCCAATAACACCATTTGGGCTAAAACCTGCAGTGCATGTGTGTTGTGCCTGTTGGTTTTGCTGCCCCTCTGAGACTAGGCCACATTTTGAAAACTGATTATGATTCCTCCCCCCAAAAAAATGGGGGGAGGAATTAGGTGTGAGCAGGTGTTTCTGTATGGAAAAAGGTGCTGAATATTTTTTTTAAAAAAAATCCAGGATGCTTAAAAAATAATAATCATATTGCTTGGTAGTTTGGCCATCGCCTTGGAAAATGGCCAGCAGTCTTGGAAAACAAAACATGTACCAAAGACTCACAAAACAGGAAGTGTTTATACTTCTGGTTTCCTGTTTCAGTGCTTGCAGCAATGTGCAAAAACAGCCTTAAATGCATGACCACAATTGTGCTACTGTGTCCTTGGCACATCTTTCTCTTGCCAATTCTGAGCTATGGGATAACTTTGTGTCAGACTTCAGGGAATCAGATCCCTCCCCCGGTGGCAGTAAATAAGCAGATCAAACGGAAGGAGCGTCCTTGCCAGATAAGTTCTTTAATGATCACAGCGAAAGACAAAGGAATGCATATCCCTCTTTAAAAAAAATGGCATTGCTCCCAGTAAAGGTTCACCCCCTCCATCCCCATTAAACTACAGTATGTCACTCCTATGTCGGGTAATCTGAGCTTGTTGCAGTTGCATTTTCTGTTCTAACACTTTCCAAGCCCTTCTAGTCTTAGGCGAAGTGGGGTGTCTGTCAGGAATGCTGTCCAAGGACACTGAATCTGCCAGCTGTCTCTCTCTTGGCGTTTCCTCTTCTAGCTGTTCCTCATCCAGTATTTTCCCACTTTTCTCCTCTGGACTATGCCCTTCTGCAAACTACTGTTCTAAGTCAATACTGTCTTCCTGCCCTTGAGAAGGTTCAGAGAAGGGGGTGGGGTGGCTCCCACCATTCCTCCTCAGTCCAGTCCCTGACACTTTGCATATCGCTACTAGGCCTTTTCTGGTACTAGCGGTTCTTGTCAGTATAGCAGAGAGGAACCACATTGCGTAATCCTGGATCATACTGGATGACAGCAGCATGATTCCATATAGTGCTATGCTGTGCCAGTCCCTGGATCACATTATGGACCCGTACTTTCTTTCACATCCAGCTTATATATTTGTGGTATATGTGAGAAGCCAGGGTTTTCACAATGCCCTCTTAGAAACAGGCCACAAAGTCACTCTGACAAACTATTGGTCCATAATTGAACACAGCTTCCCAAAACAGTTGCTTATTTAGTACTAAACTTTTGATGACCCACTTAGAATGAAGTGGGGGGGCAGGGAAGCTATATTTGAAATGTCCCAGGTTTTCTGCCATACCAAGGCAACAATTAGTGTAGCCTTTCATTTCTAACTGATCTGAATGGAACACATTACACAAGGCCGTATGCCATACAACAATGATCCTTCCTATCTCAAATTTTTCCAGTGAGCTCAGTAAGAGCGCAAAATATGGTCTGAACCTAGACAACATCTTAAAAAGCAGAGACATGACCTTGCCAACAAAGGTCCGTATAGTTAAAGCTATGGTTTTCCCAGTAGTGATGTATGGAAGTGAGAGCTGGACCATAAAGAAGGCTGATCGCCAAATAATTGATGCTTTTGAATTATGGTGCTGGAGGAGACTCTTGAGAGTCCCATGGACTGCAAGAAGATCAAACCTATCCATTCTGAAGGAAATCAGCCCTGAGTGCTCACTGGAAGGACAGATCCTGAAGCTGAGGCTCCAATACTTTGGCCACCTCATGAAAAGAGAAGACTCCCTGGAAAAGACCCTGGTGCTGGGAAAGATTGAGGGCACAAGAAGAAGGGGATGACAGAGGACGAGATGGATGGACAGTGTTCTTGAAGCTACCAACATGAGTCTGACCAAACTGCGGGAGGCAGTGGAAGGCAGGAGTGCCTGGCGTGCTCTGGTCCATGGGGTCATGAAGAGTCGGACACGACTAAACGACTAAACAAAAGCATGCATTGTAGTTTCTATGCAAGTGGCAGTCTGGGTTTTTTTTAAACCTACGTTACTTATATATTACACTTATAGCCCAAGGAGCTCAACATAATGTACATGATGCCCCCTCTTCCTATTTTATCCTTACAACAATGCGGTGAGATAGGTTATGATAAGGGGCAGTGATTGGCCCAGGGTCAACCAAATTTACATCATAGAATCATATAATTAAATGATTAAATGGGTGAGAGCTAAGCACATAGGTAGCTGCATAGTCACATTTCAACTTATATACTTTTTGCGTGTCTCCGGTGCTCTGTTGTTGTTGTTGTTGTTGTTGTTATTTACTAAATTTATTCATATACCACCTTAATAAATCATTAAAACATTAAGCTTTAAACAGATTTTGGATCCTACATCCACCATTGTTAATACGGAGCTACTGCTCAATTTCTGGACATTATTATTCTTTCTACCCTGCCCATCTGGCTGGGTTTCCTCACATAACAAGATGGGACTCTATCTTCTCCCTCATTAGCTGGAGAAGACCATGGCAACATGTACAGTCAGGGGCAAAATGGGCTTTGGGGGGTGACTTCAAATAGTGCAAACTATGCAAACCTCCCTTTTCCTCTAATTGTCACTCAAGAGTCAGAATTAACATCCACTGATGACACATACGTGCTGGGGTGTGATTGTTAAGTACTTCAGGGGCTACAGTTTTGGCTGAGCCAGTGGGTGGGAAACTATTTTGAAGTAAAATCCTGAGGAATGGAGAATAGGAATGCTTCCAAAGAAGGGAAGAATCAGAAGACAGAAACCACAAAGAGGAACAGGAAATGAAACAAAAGCAGAGGAATAGCTGTGGCTACAAGAGAAGATGCATACTTTAACACTCTTAGGCTCAGTCCCACAGTCCCACCATACATTTAAAGCACTGTGATACCACTTTAAATAATCACAGATTCCCCCAAAGAATTCTGGGACCTGTAGTTTGTTAAGGGTGCTGAAAGTTGTCAGGAGGCCCTGATTTCCCTCCTAGGGCTACAGTTCTCAGGGTGGTTGAACCCGCTTCTGAGGTAAATCTGTTACCATTCAAAGTGGTATCATAGTGCTTTGAATGTATGGTGACACTGTGGCCTATGCTTGAATACTCTTAAGGGTCAAAACCAGCTTCAAACTCTAATGCTAAGGGTGCCCACAGGCGCTCACTATTTTGGGGGAGGGATTCAAGCAAATAGCAAAAGAAAAGAAAAGAAAAAAGGATTGCACAATTGAAGTGCTCTGTCGCCCTAGTGCGACAAACCTACTTTTTTAGGTTAGAAAAGCAATGGGGAAATGCACCGAAAAGTGTGGACAGTTTTATACACAAGATTAATTTCTGGTTTCGGTGGACCACTTAAAGCCTGTGGGTAGCCATGCATCACACACCCTGGCTAATAGGGCCGTCACTGATACCTCACCTTTTAAAGAAGCTAAGATCCACCATTTTGATTTCTGACAGATGTGTTATATTGGCATTGTGGGAAATGTGAATGGTAGCTCCCAGAACTCTATTAGAACACTGCTCCTGTCCGGTTCCGGTTTCCGCCGGCAGGAATGGCGGACCTGTTTTCCATCCCTCTGACCTTCGTAAGGAATTTGGCGGTTGCTAGGGGAGTAAATGGCAACCCCCTACCCTCTCCGGGGGTTACGGAGAGGGGCCGCTGGCCCGCGATGCCCCCAGACCCACTCCGACTGTTTATGGAGTGGGGGGAGCTTGGGCTGAAAAGCACTTACGAGGGCCAGGACTCCCGGACGCTAATCTGCATGGCGGGGATTTCCATGGTTAAAGAAGATAATTAGGCTTAAATCTATGGACATACTTCAGAAGGAGGGGAAGAAGCGCTGTTTACTGCTGAGAAATCTATGCTGCTGAGGGAGAGGAGTTAAAGGCTGTATATCATCTGGAAGAAGGATTGATGGGGACGGAGCGATAAGGGAATGGAGTTTTTTTTTATTTTTCTTCATATGAGTTACTTCGTACCTTCCCAGACGCGATGTCCTGGCTTGTTTGGAGTGAAAGAGAAGCAAAAGACTGTGTGAGTTGAACTTTATAAACTGTTGTTACTGAGCATATTTTTTAAAGATGTGGAGTTGCCGATGAGAAAAGCCCCCCCCCCTAGTCGGACGGAAGGAGTCCTGGACGCATTCGGAGGATTTATGAGCTGTGACGCACTTTGAATGGGAGCAGCGACCTGAAGCTAAGTTCAGCTATAGGGCAAGGAGATCCATTAATTTACCAAGAGTTTATGGTTTGATGTTTGGGTCTTCTGCCTGGAAAAGCTGTAAATTTTATAAAGATCGTTAATCTTCATGGCTATGAGAGAAAACGAAAGTGATTTGAGCTTTTTAAGATGGCGCTGCTTCGACGCAACAGGGAGCTCCAGACTAAGAAGATTTATGGGGAGGCTGGACTGATTAACCCACACAGGAGAAAGAACATTTGTGAAACCTTGTTTGATATTTATCTCAGCAGCTGGGAAACAATCGGTTGAAAGTGGAAAACATCTATGTGACTGTAAGGGGAAGATCTGGATTATTATGAACTTGGAGGACGATTTGAACTTTAGAAAAAAGACGGCAGTGGACGGTTGCGAGGAATCCCCAATTTCTTGAAGCATGGGAACCCAAATAAAAAATTCTTTAGACGATTTGGCATAACATTCGGTTTGATTGATATATATATGTGTATAATTTGAAATAATGAATGTGATATAATTGGTTTTAATTGGAAAATTAATAAAATATATTTTAATAAAGAACACTGCTCCTGTCCACCAAGACCCACCAGTAGATACTTTTCCAAAGGTCTCCTCATACCTGGAGCTAATCTTTTGCGCGTGAACTTCAAGGCCCCAAACTGCCACATGGTAATGAAATACCTGGTATCCAGTATTATAGATGATTGTGGCAACCAATGGCATGGAATTCCCCTTTGTTAATCATTTCAGTAAAAATGAGTCTTCTAATGAAGGCATTCTGAACACGAATGTTTATTCCAGCCAGCAAAATATATATTTGGAGGGGGGGGAGAGAGACACATGGATTTATCTTTCCTTAAATGAGGCAAGAGGTGCGTGAGTCCACTGAAAATTAGATCCAATAGTTATGAAAAATATAATGAATAGGAGACCCCACAGAGGATGCGTAAACAAAATACAAAAAGGTTTATGCTGGTATGGCCAGTCAGAAGAGACAACACACAAGTAACAACACTACTAGGGGGGAAAACTGGGAAGGATAAATGCCCATGTATCCTGGAATGTCAGTTTACAGAAAGTTACAGCTTCTGTACTTGATAGATAAAGGAAAAGCACGTTACTAATTACACCATATTGCCTACATTTTTTTAAAAAAAAAGCATACCATACTTTTTCTTGTGGCATCGTATGGTTCCAGCTTTTGATCTTTTGTGTTTACTCCTACCATGTCTTTGATCTAATCAGTAGCATATGTAGGCTTGCTTGCATGTGCATATTATAATCTAACATAGGATCTCCAAAATGTGTCTTCTCCATGGGTAAGAAGAGCAGGAGCACAATGTTAATTTTATCGCTGCATTTTACTGCCTGTAACAGCAAACAAGGGGTCAGTGGCCGTAGATTTTTGAGGTTTCGGCATTCCTCTTGTTTCGGCTTTCCTTGCCAGGAATTTCTTCTTGTTTTTTATTTACTTACTTACTATCCTTTTTTGTACCCTTCATCTTCTACTTCAAGGGTGCCCTGGGCAGTTTACAATTGCACATAATCAAGAAAAGCACCATCCGAAAGGATTAAAAAAAAAAAAGCAGCACTGATTTGATTAATTAATATACCAGTTAACTGCCAAGGTGGCTTCTATGTACATTGCAAGTGTAAAACCAGTCACAAAAAACCCACACATAATTAAAATGCACAGCGAAACAGTTTCATAAAAATGTTGAACTAAACATCCACAATTAAAAGCTAGACTAAAACAAGCCCATTAAAGCAGCACAACAATTAAACAGTTAAAGCAGCATTTTAAAATAGATCAGCACAGTGTCATTATTATTATTATTATTATTATTATTATTATTATTATTATTATTAAAAGTTTAAGCAAGCACAGGGTTGTCACTGCCCAGGGCCGAGTGGGGGGGAGGGACGGATGGAAAGGGGCAGAGTACGCATGCGCATTCAATTGCCTAACATGGTGTCTGCGTCATCTAGGAGACTGCAGCCGCAGAGATAAGGAAAGAAGAGTCGTTCCGTTGTCTGGAGAGGACGCTTCTTAGTTCACATGGAAAAGCCGTTTTCAATGGAGCCCAGTGATGGAAGTGAGCAGCTGTATTGAGGCAGCGCCCCTAACAATTTTGCACCTGGGGCAACCGCCCCTGTGCTCTCCCCCCCATACGCCACTGCAGGACACAGTTAGTAAGGAAAGGCTTGTGGGCAGACTAGAATACCAACTTCAGAGCCAAGTCCAGAGCTTAAACTCCAGTTAATCTTAGTTGGGCAGAGGAAGCCAAGCCTTTTCTCAGCCTGCCAAGCTCCACTGGCTTCTGCAGTCAATCACTGTTTCCAACAGGGGAGCCCCACTACTGAAGAGCACCCCGACGCTTCTACCCAAACAGTGGGCAGAAGCTATTGATGGCAGTCCCCAGCTGTATCTGGACAGGGACAGCCTAACTTCTGTGGCCTACGCTCTGGTCACGTCTAGGTTGGATTACTGCAATGTGTTATGCATGGGGCTGCCTCTGAAGATGGTTCAGAAACTTCAGCTGGTGCAGAATTCAAAGGCTAGATTGCTCACCAGAACAAGACTGTTTGAGCATATAACACCAATCCTGGCCTGACTGTACTGACTGCCAATTAGATTCTGGGCCCAATTCAAAGCACTGGTTTTGACCTGTAAAGCCTTAGACGGCTCAGGACCTCAACACCATAAGGGCCACCTCTCTCCATTCAAACTGACCCGGACTCTATGCTTGTCGTCGGAGGCCCTTCTCTGTGTATCCCCTCCCTGAGAGTTTCGAAGGGTGGCAGCACAAGAACGGGCCTTTTGTGTTGTGGCTCCCTGACTGTGGAATGCTTTCTCCAGAGAGGGAGCGCGATCCTGACGGTCATCTAGTGCTATTCCCTGCAATGCAGACCACTGTAGCTGGAGAGGTTTGGATTGTGCTCTGAGATTAAGACAATGGCATTTGGGAGATACCAGATTCAGTCACTGTACGCTGAATTCACACGGCAAGAATCCTTGAGTCATTTCTGCCAGGTTATGAGTCCCCATCATGCTTTCCTGTGGAGACATGCAGAATCCATGCTTTCCCCTACAGTTTTCATTTCCCAAGTTATGCCTTCAGATTCTCACTAATCCTCCAGCCTCCTCCTGCTTGTCATTCACGTAAAAAAACAAACCCGAAAATCTCAATGCATGCAAGCAAGTCTTAATGTTCTTCTTCAGATAAGTCAGTTTTCCTCACCGCCTACAGTGATCATCTCAGGAGTTTTCAGTTATTCAGACCAGATGGCGGACAGATGCACGGGTCTCGAAGACAAACACGACCATCTCTTTGGCTTGTCTACCTCCACACTTTCCACAGTGTTTTCTACAAAAAAAGGGATGTTTGTTTCTTTATTTAAAGCATTTTTACCTTGCTTCTCATGAAAAGGTTCCTGGTACAGCTTGCCATCTAAAAGATGGGGCACAAAATGGGAACGCGGGGTGGAGGGGGAAGAGGCAAAAAGCAAACACAGGCTCCAGTTCTTAAAAGTTACAGAGTTTTAATAAAGACCAGATTGGATGGAAACAGTTTAGGGAGAAGAGGAGGAGCCAAATGGAGCTGGTGTCTCAGCAGAACCAACATAAAGGGCTGCTTTGCTGCTCCTGGGCTAGCACTTGAGAGTGGAAAGGAGACCTATGTACTGGGCCCTGTTTTAATAAATATCCAATAAATACATGCCAAATGTGCCTCACTGGAACTGTTCATGTTTTGTTACATTAACATTACAACATGCTATAGTTGGGTGGTTTTCGCTATTTTGGCTGCTTACCTCTGAGTAAACCCCACTGAACACGGAATCTTATTTGTAGTGTAAAAATTATGGGTGTGGGCCCCTCAGACAGGATAAAGACCACAGTGGGAGGTGAGGGGTTGTCAATGTGTTAAATCTGTCCAAGCTCCATGCTAAGGTCATGTGATGTCCCCTCCTGTCAGCTGTTCTTCAATTCACTCTTCTGTCCTAATCAGCATACTGGAAGATGGTAAAATTGCCGCCCAAAGGTACACATTGGCTGTGCACACACCACAGTTTAGTGTGTATTCTTTGCTTTCTGAGAGGCAGAAAGGATGTGGGATGCTTTGCAGTGGTACACACCAACTGTGACATCACCATGGTGCAGGAAAGGGTTTTGACACGAAGCAAAGCTTAGCACAGGTACAGACTGGGAATTAGCCATTTTAAAATGGTGGATAAAACTTCCTGCCTAAAGACTTCCTGCCTGCCAAAGGTTAAAGATGGGGACGGGGAAGAAGATGGGGGAGCCTGAAGGATGCCAAACTTTCTGCACAACTGAAACCACTCCAACCACTCATACTAATTAATAGCACGTGGTTGGTTCACATGCAAAGGACAACACAGAAAGCTATCATAAGACATGTCTGAAAAATCCAATAGTACAGGGGCAGAAGCAGTGGAATAACTACAGGTTGGGGCATGTGTTGCGTGCCTCAAGAGCAAGGAAGAAGTGCTGCCACAAATGTGGTTAAATGAGAAAAAAATATAGTTTTAGAAAGCAGGAGAAATATACAAGAGCATTCCAGCCTAGTAAATGCTTGCCAATTGTAGGTCAGAGGTTAAACTGGCCCACATTTTAAGTCTTTTCTCACCATGAAGGCTGAGAAGCTGTGCAGGCATATGTCTACTTTGCAATAATGTGCAGCGTTTGCTAAAGACTAGAGCTGAAGATAGATTTCCTTACCAACAAGGTTCAAATGATATAGCCTTGAAAATACATAACTGAATTGTCTATTTCCCTGACAAGTAGAAGCCCTGGCTCTAACCTCCACATTCACTTGACGCTGACAGCGTTTGTTGCATAAACCACGAGCTAAGTGAAAAGCAGCAGGAATGTGCCCCGCTTTGAAACATTGGTCATAGTTCTTCTGTATCAGATGTGCAACAGACCATTGTTTTAGGCTGGCAGTCAAGGAACTCTTCTTGTTGCGAGACTTTTGTGGGTGAGCTGAGAGTTTGTTTGGACCCCAGGTGAAAACACAGAGGCTGAGAGGGAGCGTGTGTCTGAAGGAAAATGAATTGATATTGATTTATATCTATTAGTAACTTCGTATTAATTAACTTCGTATTACCTACCGCACAATTGCACTCATTTCACACGCTAGCAAGGTTATGCTTAAAATTCTACAAGGCAGGCTTAGGCAGTATGTGGACCGAGAACTCCCAGAAGTGCAAGCTGGATTTCGAAGGGGCAGAGGAACCAGAGACCAAATTGCAAACATGCGCTGGATTATGGAGAAAGCTAGAGAGTCCCAGAAAAGCATCGACTTCTGCTTCCTTGACTACGCAAAAGCATTTGACTGTGTTGACCACAGCAAACTATGGCAAGTTCTTAAAGAAATGGGAGTGCCTGATCACCTCATCCATCTCCTGAGAAATCTCTATGTGGGAGAGTTAGAACTGGATATGGAATAACTGATTGCTTCAAAATTGGGAAAGGAGTATGACAAGGCTGTATTATTGTCTCCCTGCTTATTTAACTTATATGCAGAATTCATCATGCGAAAGGCTGGACTGGATTAATCCCAAAGTGGAATTAAGATTGCCGGAAGAAATATCAAAAACCTCAGATATGCTGATGACACAACCTTGATGGCAGAGAGTGAGTAGGAATTGACGAACCTTTTAATGAGGGTGAAGAGGAGACCACAAAATATGGTCTGAATCTCAACATAAAAAAAACTAAGATCATGCCCACTGGTCCCATCACCTCCTGGCAAATAGAAGGGGAAGAAATGGAGGCAGTGAGATCTTGGGTTCCATGATCACTGCAGATGGTGACAGCAGTCACGAAATTAAAAGACACCTGCTTCTTGGGAGAAAAGCAATGACAAACCTAGACAGCATCTTAAAAAGCAGAGACATCACCTTGCCGACAAAGGTCCTTATAGTTTAAGCTATGGTTTTCCCAGTACAGTGGTACCTCGGTTTACGACGACGATCCGTTTCACGGAGCCGGTCACTCCCCGAATTGGTCGCTCGTCAAAGGCACGCTTCTGCGCGTGCGCGAAGCACCGATAGAGCGCTTCTGCGCACACATGCGCTGCTCAGATTGCTTCTATGCATCCGTGTGAGCAGAACCTGGATGTAAATACTTCCAGGTCCGTGGCGGTTGCTCTCCGAGTTCATCGTAAACGGAGGCGGTCACAAACCGAGGTTTGACTGCAGTGATGTATGGAAGTGAGAGCTGTACCATAAAGAAGGTTGATCACCGAAGAATTGATGCTTTTGAATTATGGTGCTGGAGGACACTCTTGAGAGTCCCATGGACTGCAAGAAGATCAAACCTATCAATTCTGAAGGAAATCAGCCCTGAGTGCTCACTGGAAGGACAGATCCTGAAGCTGATGCTCCGATACTTTGGCCACCTCATGAAAAGAGAAGACTCCCTGGGAAAGACCCTGATGCTGGGAAAGATTGAGGGCACAAGGAGAAGGGGACGGCAGAGGACCAGATGGTTGGACAGTGTTCTTGAAGCTACCAACATGAGTCTGACCAAACTGCGGGAGGCAGTGGAAGACAGGACTGCCTGGCATGCTCTGGTCCATGGGGTCACGAAGAATCGGACATGACTAAATGACTAAATAATAACAACAACAACATTAATGTAGCTGTCACAGGATCGCTGGCGGCTACTCTAGAGTAACAACGCTCAGACACACTGCCTTTTCATGCTTTTATTATGTACAGACTATTTACAGTGCAGAAGCTGTACAGAGTACATGTTCTCAGTCTGGGTCAGTACCCCGGAATGGCGATTCCTGCGTCTTTTTCCAACAAAGTAATCTGGGAATCCCCAATCTCCGCCCCCGTTTCTTCTTGCGCAGTTCCAGAATGGGAGGGAGGGGTCTTCTAGCCGTGTTTTCCTGCCTCCCCTTTTCCCTCTCCCTTCCTTCCTCTCCCGGGCGGAGCAGGGGCTCTGAGACCCTATCAGAGCCCTGCCCTCTACTTCCTGCTTCCCCGCTAGACTCATCTCCCTCCCCGCTCCCGCTTGTGCTCGGGGAGGAGCTTGTGGTCAAGATGGGAGGGGGTAGTCTATAGCTCCTGTCCCTCACAGTAACATTTTTATGTGTAACTGTGTATTTTTGTAATATTTTGTTTGCTGCCTGTTGTTGCTTCCCTTTTTTGTACACCGCTTAGAGATATTTTTTAACATTTTAAGCAGTACAGAAATTATAAAATCAAATAATCAATATTTCTCCCAGCCCCCCAGATTGTGTAATACCCTATAGCGAAATCCGGAATCCATAAGTTTAAATAATGGATGAAAGAAGAGAACCTGCTGTTTGATTTCTTTCCTCTCTGCCCCCACCCCACAAACCCGGTCTTTAAGCCTGACATTTTTGAAGCCTACTTGCGTTATATTTTACATGGGGTGCTCAAGACATTTTTGAAGATGCCGTCAGAATACAGATAATTACTAAGTTCATGTAAGGTGGGTAGGCTGGCACACACTAAACACTTAGCATTATGCAGCCAACCTTGAAAAGTGTTCCAAATCCATCAGTCATCATGGAAAAATTAGAAGCTTTTCTGGAAACCTGCCTTTCCAAATAGATCGTTTATACTTAATGGACTCCATAATTCTGCATTAAGTATGAAGGATTTTGGTGTGCAGATTTCTTCAGCATGTTTTTGGTAGTGTGAAACAAGTCAAAACAACTAGCTGCTTCATAGAACAACATTAGTCAAGACACAGAAGCATTACTCATTATCAACATTACAAGACATCCTCTTTAATCAACCCGCCAGTATATTGCAAAGTGTGAGGCTCCGAAAGGCTTCCATACCGCAGTGTTGGCACTATTAATATCCTTCTATTTTTTGTGCTGTACTTATTACTTAGTTTTAAACTTGATACACCACCTTTTGAGGAAAGCTCTCAAGGGTTCATGTTTTAGTCCCAAAGAAAATAAGACCAGAGTTCATTATATTTCATACAATGCTATTCATTCACAAATGACTGAAGAATTGTGGAGAAAGGCAAGATCTTTCAAATCTTGCATTGGAATAAGACCTATGGGGACCCAGTGTGTTTACTTTTAATTGTACACTGGAATTGGGGGTAGAATCTTAGTAGACAGCAGCTGACCTCATTGCTGGTTACAAAGGGCCCACCGTGATAGTTTAAGCTTCAAGGCCCCAAAAATGTACGTCCGCCACTGGGGCCACATGACATTAGGATGTCAGGTGTGTGGCAAGTGAGCAGCCTACCCTCCTGTCAAACTTGGACCACAAGTGTTGGTGAAGATAATCTGTTCTGTTAGCCATATCCAGTTTCCCACCCTTGGTTTTAGCCATCCATGCCCATTGAAGCAAATATACTGAGTGACGTTACTCCCAAGTAGATCAACATGGACCCCAAACACTGTCACATAATGTGCTCTTGATATTCCCTTAGTTGAAGCTACTTTCTCAATGGACATAAGAAGCTGCCTTTTGCAGCATCAGACTGCTAGTCCATCTATTTCAGTACAGTCGTACCTCTGAAGTCAAACGGAATCTGTTCCGGAAGTCTGTTCGACTAATGAAATATTTGGAAACCAAAGCACGGCTTCTGATTGGCTGCAGGAAGCCGCGGAAGCCCTGTCAGATGTTCGGCTTCAAAAAAAAAAAGTTCAAAAACCAGAACACTCACTTCTAGTTTTCAATCGTTCAGGTACCAGAACGTTCATCTCCCAAGGCGTTCTGGAGCCAAGGTACGACTGTATTTGCACGGACTAGCAATGGCTCTCCACAATTTCAGGGAAGAGGGTTTCCCAATCCCAGCCCTACCTGGAGATGCCAGGGATTGAACCTGAGACCTTCTGCATGTAAGGCAGATGTTCTACTGCTGATGTTCTACCTGTCCCTTCAGCATACTTCAGAGGTCAGAAAAGCAGGTTCCTTTGCTTTGTTGTTGTTGTTGTTGTTGTTGTTGTTTAGTCGTTTAGTCGTGTCCAACTCTTCGTGACCCCATGGACCAGAGCACGTCAGGCACTCCTGTCTTCCACTGCCTCCTACAGTTTGGTCTGACTCATTTTGGTGGCTTCGAGAACACTGTCCAACCATCTCGTCCTCTGTCGTCCCCTTCTCCTTGTGCCCTCAATCTTTCTCATGAGGTGGCCAAAGTATTGGAGCCTCAGCTTCAGGATCTGTCCTTCCAGTGAGCACTCAGGGCTGATTTCCTTCAGAATGGATAGGTTTGATCTTCTTGCAGTACATGGGACTCTCAAGAGTCTCCTCCAGCACCAATTCTTCGGTGACCAGCCTTCTTTATGCCTTTGCTTACAACAGAAAATTTCCTGGTCATATCAGCACCAGTGGGCACATGAAGACCAATGAGGACATATGCTCTTTTCCTACGGCCCAATCTATGAGACAGTTGCGAGTGTGCTTTGCGGACTCCTGTAATAAACCATGCATTTGGAAGAGCTGTATGCACCAGCAACAAGAGGGCATTGGTGTCATATGCCCAACCATTCTAACGGAGAATTTTTATTGGCATCAATGGCGTAATGATTGTGTCAGCTTCCTCCTGTTTGTGTATCATCAACACAATCAGGGGAAAGTTGGCACCATCATAATTATTCTTCATCATCAGATGTTCAGTCTTCATCAGATATCTTCATCAGATGCCATGGCTGCAATCTGTTGCTGTTCCTGCCACAACCACACACTCTCTGTCACTATGTCTTGAGGACCACAGTAGAGGCTTCTCAGCCAGATACATTGCTCATCCAACCTGTTTCAATAGTGCGCTTATTCCTCAGTTTTCCTTTTTTTCAATCTACCTCCTGATCCTGCTTTTTAATGTAAATATTAGTCACATGTGATCAGTTTTCCGAGTTGTATTTACCAGTGCCATTCCACCCAATGGTACAATCCTTCTCTGAGAAGGTTCAGGTACTGGGATATATTGGACATCTGCTAGTCGCTTGGTAGTTTCCACCACTTCTGATGTGGAGGAGGGGATGAAACCTCAGGCTCGGGGGTTGAATGTGGCTCTCCAAACTTCCCTGTCTGGCCCTAGGAACACCTTGCTGTTTGTCCTGGTCCAAGCCCTCCTTTTGCCTAGCTGGAATATGTGCTAATGCCTTTCGCTTGCTGGATGGAAGGTGAAGAGTGAAGCCTCTGACTTCTGCATTGCTGGAATGTAGCCTATTGTGTAAGAACTTGTGGCCACATGCATTTTGCCTCTGGCCCTGACCACCACTGGCATGAGGTCCTCAGCAGGTTGTCCATGAGGGAATGCAGACCTTGGGTTAAAAAATGGTTCTCTACTTGTGTTCTGGGGCAGGCATGGCTTTTGTTTGTGTGATGCAATAAGCCTGTTCCCATTTGCAGTAAAGCTGAGGTGCCATACTTCCCAGGTATGCGTGGCTGACTTCACATTAACTAAATAAAAAATATGGCTTCTCCCGAGGATCTGAAAACCCAGGCTCAGTCGTACAGGAGAATGCAGTCTTGAAGGTACGCCAAGCTGTTGAGGGCTCTATAGATCATAACTAGCACTTGGAATGGTGCCCAGAAATGGATTGGTAGAAGCCAGCTATGCTGCTGCAACACAGGAGTTTACTTGCAAGATCACCTTACCCCGTACATGCGCACTCAACCGCTTCAAACTGCAGAGCTGGCACTGTTACAGGTGCCACATAATATTCATTCAGCACTTAGAAGAGACTGATCATCTAGTGTGCCCAAACTTTGGAACTCACTGCCTATTGACATCAGGCAGGCTCCTTCATTGTACTCTTTTTGACGCCCGCTGGAAGCATCCTTTAACGTGGTTTTAGCTTATTGCTGGTTTTAATTATTTTTGGAATATTTTAAATACTTGTTTTTGACTAATAGTTTTGTTCTTTTATTCTTTTCATGGTTTTTTTTTATTTCAGTCAAGCAGCAGATAAATGCTGTGAAATAAAACTAACAAACCAGCTTCCTGGTTCTAGTCAATAGTCTAGCTGCAGATTTAGAACCAAATAAAGTTTCTAGATAGTAAGGTTGACCCACCTAGAACATGCTGCAATAGGTCAAACAAGACGTCATTAAAGCATGTACCACAGCTGTGCAGTTGCCGTCATCAAGGCAGGGCAGAACTGTACAGCTTACCTGACCTTGCTTACCTGGTCGCTGCTGATTACTGAGAAGGTTGAGGTGGTAGGGAGGTCAGCATGGTGTGGCTGCAGCGGCAGAGCCAATCTGATGCTGAGACATGTCCCATGATTTAGAACAGTGTTTCCCAAACTTGGGTCTCCAGCTCTTTCTGGACTACAGTTTCCATCATCCATGACCACTAGTTCTGCTAGCTAGGGATGATGGGAGTTGTAGTCCAAAAAGAACAGCCAGAGACCCAAGTTTGGGAAACACTGGTTTAGAAGCACTCAGAATTAACCACTCTGGTGTTAATACCTGTCTCTGGATTCTACTAGATTTTAATTACAGTATTTCTATATCGACTATGTAAGTGCATACTTGCCCACTAAATTTAACAGCCAGGTATAAGGCATAATTGAGCCTAGTGTGCGAGATTTTTAAAAAGGCTTTTTGCAGACATTTAAGAGATGAACGACTTAGCAATGGAAGAATTCCACCAAAAACAGAGCACCTTTCCAACCACATGTTCTGTGTTATACTTGTCTAAATTTCCTATTTAGAGTGAATAACTGGAAACACTCTGTCAGTATCCCCAATCACAACAGCTGTAGTATGTTTTTGAATGACCCACATTTCTCAAATAAGAATAGGCTGTTTGAATGAATCACCATAGTGTTATGTTAGGCCGAGCTGAAAAGAATTCTCACAAACCTACAGAAAGCTTACACCTGAAGAGTGCTATTTTGCCAGAAAAATGACACCTGAACATAACTATTCTATATATTTGAAATCCAAGGAAATGTGAATTTGATACACCGAGTTAGTAATAAAAAAAATGCACAAGTCCACAGGCAAACTGTGCCACACAATCCTATGCATTTTTACTCAAAGTGCGCCCAACCCTGTTCATTGTGGCTAACTCTCAATAGAAGTATGCGCAAGATTGCAACTTTAGAGACGTTTGGACTGCAGAAACTTGCACAGCGGTAGCTAGAGGAAATAAATTCAAACTGAGCAACCAAGAGTCAAATTCCTGTTTAAGTGGGCTGCAAAGTTTAATCACTAGGTTAAACAGTAGACTAAAACTTCAACTGATTAAACTGTGGAGGATGATGATGGTTAAGTCCCCATTTCTGGTGTTAATACAGTTCTCATGTATTATGTAGCAAGGGGGACCTGAAACAAAATGTTGTGGTCACATTCACGCCATACAATGAAAGGACATGTAAAGCCCATGACCTCCTCCAAGAATCCTAAGAACTGTAGTTTGTTAAATGTGCTGTGAATTATAGCTCTGTGTGGCATAAATGACCGTTTCCATGATTCTTTGGGCGAAGCGATGTGCTTTAAATGCTTGTTCAACGTATGGTGTGGGTGTGACTGCAGTGTGAAGTACTCCCTGTTCAGAACGACAGCTACTATTTAATTCCCCCTACTGCCTTGTTTTCAGGCACCACCACCGGTCAGCATTCCACCGGTCAGAATTCCATGGCCACTGAGCATGCTCATTGGGCTTCCCTCCCCATTTTGGAGCTGCCGCCCCCCTCATTTATTTTGGGGAAGCTTCTGCAAACCACCACTGACTGGAGTCTGTTGACAGTCCTCCCTCTTCTGGGTGGATGTTGCTGTTTTGGCTAGATAAGCAACAACACTTGCAACCTACCGGTAAACATCTGAAACACAAAGCATTACAAATAAAGAGGGCTGTTTCTTCTAGCAGTAAGTGATTATTTTCACTTGCAACATTTACTCGGAGGTAAGTGTCGATGTTCAGTCAGGCTTACTCCTAGTGTGTTGTTTTTGAAAAGACTCCTAACTGAGGCATTGGTGGAACACATTTTTTTTAAAGGAAGACCTGGATCTAAAAGAACAAGAGAAAATGAATTAGTGTTGCTCCAAGGACTTTTGCACAAGCGCTAGTGGAAGACGTCTTGCAGCGCACATCCACAATGCGTCAGGGGTTGTGAATAAGGAAAATACAGACTGTAGCCATGTTAAGGACTTGAGAAAGCACTTGTCCAGTCATGCACAGGAGCTTGCACAAATAGACCAACTTCTCTAGATCCAGTGTCACTTTTCTGTTTCACAGCACACTTCTTCTTCCCCTATTGGAATAGGGAGGGCATCCAGTCCACAGCATCCAATCCACTGGTTAAAATGAGGTGATTGGTTACCCAGCTGAGCTACTGTTCAGCAACAATCTTACCAGGAGGCCTCAGGCAAAGTATTTTCTCTCAGCATCAGTTTACCATCTATAAAATGGGAGCAAATTATTTTGTAACATAGCACTGAGGATAGTCTTACAAATGGGCCCAAACCCCTCTGAACTAAATGATCCTGTGGAAGTGATAAACAATAATAATGCAAATAGAACAACTATTTGTTTCTCGTTTGGCATAAACAGCTACATGGAACTGCATCTTTTTCATTGACCCATAACACGTTATCATACCCTCTGGATATATTTTTCTGAACAACTAGAGTAACTTTATAACAAAAACAACAGCTTGCCAAACAGGTTGCGTTCAATTTTTTTTAGAATAAATGAATTTGCAAATCCATTTAAGACAGCGGAGTATTTCTGCTGATAACATTTGCTGAGAGGCTCATAGCCCAGAGTTCCTGTCACACCACCGATGGCATGGATGGCTATTATTTTCAGTTCGCTGCCAAAAAATGCTTCAAGGACCCCTTTCGCTTGTGACAGCTTTGAATAGCCAGTGGATTCGCTGGTTTCTTCTCATTTGACATTGTTAAACATTTATTTAACATTGTCAGCCTGGTGCACAGATCTTTTCTCTAGTGGCCCTAAAGTCTACCTTATTTTCTTCTCTCTCTCTCTCTCTCTCTCTCTCTCTCTCTCTCTCTCTCTCTCTCTCTCTCTCTCTCTCTGGTTCAGAGGTTGTTGCTGTAATCACATTGGCTATGGGCCTAAAGCAAGCTGTGTAACTCAGTGACAGTTGCAATCCATACACTAGAAAAGGACAAAGAACCAATACATTTGAAAACTGAAACAATGAATGGAACTGGTGACAAGGGATTTTTATTTTAAAATTATTTTGCACAGATAGTTGAATGGAGAGCGACGGTTTAAACTGTGCATTTAAAAAGTACCCTTTTCATTAAGAACCAAGTTGCAATGACTGGGCACGTCTGTCTATTACTGCATTGCTATCAAGTTTCAATATACTGTACTTCAGTATTTGCCTTTTCCTGGCATGAGGAATGTAACTGTTGCACTTGACTAAGCCCTCGTTCAGTAAAGCACCAGGACAGGAAAAAACAACAACTCCTGATCAGCCAAACTTGCTTGACTTTAACATGTATATATAACCTGAAGGCATATTTTCAAACGACAGGAGATGTCTGATCACAAAAAAAATCCTGTTATTTGTCTTATTTATACAGGACCGATTCCCCCCCCCCTTTTGTTTCACATAAATAATATACTTTTTTAAAAAAATCACACTAACAACATAGGCCTTTGCAGACTTAGGCATTCCAGTGGGCTCAGGTACACCTAACTCTGTATAGGAGGAAGCTGTAAAGAAAAATAGAAAGGGGAAAAATAAACTATGGCTACAATTCTAATGTTTCTTGGAGGGCTCTCAAGAGGCCATAGGACGTTTTGGGTCTCCCCCTCTCAGGGTGAAGAGAGGGGTCCTTAATCAGAAGGGGGGATGTGACTTCATTAGAACCCTTCCTGGACACAACTCGGCAGCTGTTGTCCTGCATAGAAATGCCTATGTCAGTAAAGGCCTGCCTGGAGATCAGGGGGAAAGTTCCCATTCCAGCAGTTTCCCAAAATGTGGGTGGGTGGGAGAAGGGGGATGGGGACAAACACCAGTAGTGGAGCTGGCATATGTATTTTCCTATTTTCCCTGTCACTGATTCCAATGTAGTTTTTATTTTATTTGAAATATCTCTGTTTAATTTTAAAAAGTTACTCTTTCCCATCCGGGCACTGTACAAAAATGAAAATAATGAGTAAGAATAAAATCCAAAGCTTTCCAATACAGCCAACAGTAAAAAAAATAACAACGCTTGAAACCATAACAGTCAGCATTGCCCAAGCCAACAAATGGAAAGTTGAACAACATGTGTCAGAACTACAGCAGCAGCAGCACATTCCTTTTATTAGGAGGGAAATTGTTTTAAGGAAGGGGGGGGAACGGAACAGGAAACTGAACAACAACAAAAATCTCCCCATTGCACTGGTGACGCAGCCCAGCAGGACATTCAAAAAGACAGCTTGTACAACTTTTGTCGGTCCCCCCTTTTTAAATTGCACAAATACAGGATGGGTGACACCTGGCTTGAGAGCAGTACATGTGAAAAGGATCTAGGAGTCTTGGTAGACCACAAACTTGACATGAGTCAACAGTGTGATGCAGCAGCTAAAAAAGCCAATGCAATTCTGGGCTGCATCAATAGGCTGCAATTCCCTTTTTCTAATGTCTAATGTCGTCAACACGGAAGGTAGCAAGTATGTTATCAGCATACTCATCCAAGGTCAGTTGCCTTGGATCTGATGGGGTTGGATCAACACACTCTTTTGCTATCACCATGCATTCTCTTTTCTTTTAGCAAAAAAGAAGGGAATGTTTCTAATTTTTTTGCAAATTGCTTTAAAGCTCCCCCCCTCAAATAAATAAATAAATAATAAAAATGTTAAAACAATGGGTATATAACTGCTTCTTCCCTCCTCCAATCTTGGTTATACCTTCTTCATGGAAAAAATAAAACAATCCCACATGTCATTTGTGACTTTATTAACGGTGTCCCTAAACAGCCTTCCTTATATAACAGTCCTCCCACCTTGCTACAGATTCATTGTTTCCCTCAAAGAACTGTCTCTGTAAATAGATTTTCCCCAATTGCATGGATAGATGCATACATCCTCATTCACTTCTCTTGATTTAAATACATCTTTATTGTGCAATAAAAGTTCCCAAATGGACATTTTCGGTTTTAGAAAACCTAAAAAACCTTAAAATTATTTTACTGGAGGCTTACAAATAACAGGGAGTTCATGACAGATGAGTTTCCTAAATGTGAGGTACTGAAGGCACAATTGCCTTCCAAGAAATAAAAGTGGGAAGCATCTAAAGAAACTAGTGTGGCTGTGTAAGGAGCTTTCAGATGAGCGGAGATTTAAATGTATAGGAAATAGAAGAAGGGGCAAATCACAATAGAAGAATATAAATGAGTAGCCAATATGTGCATGGAGTTTTCTGCTCGTCTCATGCTTTCTAGGCATGGGTCCAAACAGTTTTCCATTTGCCCTGCCGGTTTGCCCAAGGATACTCGCTTTTTTTCTCTGGAAAGTAATGCCCATTGACTCTATTTTGCTGCTCCTATTTGGCTACTCTGCCAGTACAACCATTAAAAATATGAGGAGAGAGAAAAGCAGAAGACAAAGGTTTACCAAGAGATCCGTCATCGTACATCAACCAGAGAATGAACAGTGGTAGACAGATTGCTCCCCGCACCATCCCTGCCAGCAAGGAACATCAGAAGCCAAGTCAGATCACTGGTCCATTTAGCTCGGTATTGTCAACAATGACTAGCAGTGGCTAGTTTCAGAGAGGAGTCTTTTCCTTGCCCTACTTGAAGATACCAGCAATTGAATCTAGGACTTTTCATATGCAAAATATGTGTTCATATTTTGAACACATACCCCACCTGAAGCTATACCCCACCTAGAAAGAACATACAGCCTCAACTGCCAAATGCAAGGAGGTGTGTTTTGGATACTATGTTGTATATGTGTGCTTTTTTGGGGGGGGGGTGGCTTTCTCTCTTCCTTCCTTCCTTTCTTCCATACTTTCAATCAGTCTGTAATCACTGGATGGAATGGTCAGTATAAATCCTTAAAACAAATAATAATTAAAAATCCCCTACGTGCAGAAATGGTGGCAGAGAACTATGTAAACCGGCTGTTTTGGGACTACAACTCCCACCATCCCTAGCTAACAGGACCAGTGGTCAGGGATGGTCGGAATTGTAGTCCCCAAACAGTTGGAGGGCCAAGTTTGGCCATGCCTGATAAACTATACTGAGCTGGAAGGGTGGGATAATACATATGAGACATTGTGGAAGACTCTGGATGACTGTGTGGTGCAAAGATTTTAAAAGATGTGTGTATTAAGCATTTCAGTGGGAGAGGCCCTCCAAAGGGAGTGGCAACTGAGGTGGGGGGAGTTGCTAGAATCATGGCACAGGAAGAAAAGTTTAAATCCACACATGCACCCCAATAGGTCCTGATTCTAATCGCCTCCTCTGTGTCTGCTGCTTCTGTTTGAAGTGATGCATTTAACCATCTGCTGCAAGTCTTATGTTATGAGTTTGTAGTGTCTGACATAGATGTTATTGCAAGTATTATTGGTTTTTTAATGCTTAGTCAAGATATTTCTGTTCTGGCAAGCTTTTGGCCTGCTGAGCTTAAAAAAATTTTTTTGGGGGGGGGCACTACTCTATGGTGTGATTTTTTTTTACCTTGATAACTTTTAGTGTTTTATTTGATGATGATGATGATGATGATTAGGGAGTGCAATTTTAAATTTCTAGCAAGCCTTCCTGAGTATTGTGATTGCAACCGAAGGGTAGGGTATAAATTGTTTAAATAAATACATATGTCAATGTCAATTTACTTTTAAATGTCAGATGTTTAGAATCATTAGCAGAAATTAGTGTATCTAGTTAATAATGCAGTTCCTCCCTTTCCCAATACTGTACATAGATCTGGTAGAAATCTGTTTGAGAGATTTGTTAGAAAACCAATTTAGTTTAAGTACACAATTCTGTTATGCCCAGAAAGTATTTTCTCCATCTGACATTTATATGTGGATTCTCATTTAGAAATTAACAAGATCAGATATTGCTGAAGTGCTAATATAAGCAGCTCAGTCCAGCTAAATCCGTATTAGCAGGATCTGGGCAATGACCTCTGTTTTGCCAGCCAAAGGATTGTGACTACAGAAAATGAGAAGGAATGCTAAGGTTGCAAGTCTGCATATAGTTAGGATCCTTAAATCTCATCAAGTTCACTGGGAGTTTAGGAGCTAAACTATGTGTTGGATTGCAGCCATTAATCAATATGGTAAACAATCATTGTAAGTGTCCCTTTTACATTCTATTCATTTGGAGACATTCTACTAATGAGTCCTGTCAGTACAAGGATTTCCACTTGTGAAATGGGAGCTTATCCCCTATCCTCCGCCGCTGCCCCATGCCCTCCTCAAATCTGTTCCAGAGGGCTGGAGGAACCCCTAGAACAGTTCTAAAAGGTGCATGGGGGGAGGAGAGAACAACATTCTGTGGCACAAGCAAAAATCTTTGTGATGATGAAACAATTGCCTTGGATTCAACCTACTGTTCCTTAGCCTGAAGCTGCTTTACTTTACCAGTAGAATTAATTTAATGGCAGGTTTTCTTAGACTGGTGGGCATGCTATTACTCCAGGATGATGGTAGGTTTCATCAAGGAAACTAATGACAGATACTGTCCTGAAAGCCGAGGATCTCTCACTAACGTTTGCAATGTGACACCAATCAAGAGTTTGCAGAAAGTGACACCGCACTGGAAGTTGTGACCATAGTGCACTGCAGAATGTGTGCAGATCTCTTTCTGGCTGTCTGAATGGCTAATTTAAAGATGTCTTCAGGTGGAAACTTCATGACTGGTGTGCAGCAATAAGGTTGCCAGCAACACTGTAAGGATGTCTTGTCAGTGTTGCTATGTAGGTGCTTGTTTTTGCAGCTTCTGTTTCCCTTCACCACATGCTTTAAGCCACTGCACAGTTTACAACCTGCAGTCTTACCCTCTGCAGAGTTTGCCCACTGAGATGAAGAGGATTTGGAGGGGCCAGTTCTTCACAAGAAGGGGCTGTGTAGTTCCATCTTCACACCTGAAAGGCTGCAGGGAATTCTTTAGGAGTGATGTAAATTCCAAAGGGACATAAAAGGAGGGGGCGGAGGAGGGGAGGGATCAAAGGCAAGTGTGGCTGATCAGTATCAATGTGCCTCTCAAGTCCAGGTTCTGCATTATGAAAGTAGCAACAGTTTCGGGATGCTATTATATCTTACACACACTTAGGAGGACTCCAATTCCCCAGTGTAATAGGAGTTACAGTACTTCTGACTTGTGCTGCCCCCATTACCACCGTCACAAAAAAGTGATGTCAACAAAAGCAATGAGAGAGGCCAGATTACAGGAGTGTCTTAAGAATTCACTTAAGCCTCTTTGGTACTGCCTTTCTTGCAAAGATGGTACATCGGATGCTGCCTTTGGGATTCCTGATGTGACACAAGGAGGCAGCATCTGAAGCACAAGAGAACAACTTAACGTCACCCTTTTGCTAATTCAAATGCGTTGAAACCAGACTGGGGCTGCCACTTTGAAGGGACCCTTGTATAAAATGGACCGTCGCATTGTGAACATGCAACAGATTAACGCAGCTACCACTCTTGCAACGGCTACATTTAAATTAACAATTTCATCCCTTTATAAAATCCAACAATTACCAGATGGGTAGCCAGGTTAATCTGCTGCAGTACAAACAATAGTTTTGTGGCACCTTAACAGCTAAGATTGCCACCTTAACTAGTGGAGGGTGGGGGAGGCAAAGAAATATCGGTGAACAACTACCGGTACTGCAACGCTGGCAAGAGATGAATGCATGCCTAAGGAGTCAAATCCTCGCAGGGAGAAGGGATATCATCACAACAAGGCCTTGCTAGCCCTTCCCCTGCCAGAAAAAAAGGCAGGATTTTCACAGGAGTCAGACCTTAAGTGGGTTATTGCAATCACCCCCACTTATTCCTCTCTTCAATAGGTGCAGCAATGCAAAGCTTCCCCCCCCCCCTTTCTTTCAAAGCAATGCAACCTTTTACCGTAGGGCTGCGAACTCGAAGCGAGTCCGCCGCCCTTGGCTTCCACCGCGCAGAGTTCTAGAACGGAGCGTGCGTAAGCAGCTGCACGCCTCGTGCCCGGAGGGTGCTAAAAGCGGAGCGCGCCAAGCCCTTCCTTTGCAGAAGAGGAAGAGGAGGCGGCCACGGGGAGAGCCAACTTCGCAGGACGGAGGGAAATGCGCGCGCCTTGCACTGTGCAGGCTCCAACTGCTTCCCTCTCTTATGTAGGCGCTAGCCATCCCGACGCTCGGCAGCGGGGCTGGCTCTCTGGCCCTCGCGCCTAACTCTCCTCGCTCCCCTCCCCGCGCGTGTGCCTTGTGCACAACTCCGCGTATCCCTCCGCGGTGCGCGTGTGAGACACTCGCAACTCTTTGAAAATAAGCGAGCGAGGGAACTACTTTCGGGAAACTAGTTTTGCATGGTGGGAGCTCGGGAGGAGAAATCGGCGGGCTGGGAATGTGGTCATTTATTCTCTCCGTTCCTCCTGTTCTTCCTTGGAGGTAGTCCAGCCAAAGAAGAAGAAAAAAAGAGCGACTCCTTAGTAGGGGCAGGAGGTGTTCAGGGCCTCGGTTTGGAAGAGCCCCTCTTTCTATGCACAACGTGGAAAGCAAACCACCCGAGAACCGACTTGGTTTTGCTGCGACTTGTGCTTCCCACTGTTCTAATTGGGAGGAACCTGCTTCCTCGGGTGATCATCCAGTCTCGAGCAGAGCGAGCTTTGCGTGGCCTCCATAATAAAATCCCTTTGCGCCATAACTCGGGGTTTTTACTGTGCAAACTTAAGGAACATTGGCGATATTTGCTTATTTATTTATTTAAGGGGCGGCGAATGAGCAGCCAAAGGAAACCCCCGCCGCTGGCCTTGAAGCGCGCGCGCGCGCGCGCTCGAAGGAAAAGCAAGTTTGTGCTGTTCGACTGTCCAGAGAGAGGGGAGGGAATCGGGGCTCTTGGCGGCCGTGTTCCTCCGAGTGAAGGGGCTCGGGGCGCCAGCCGCATGCAAAGAGCAGCGCGAGGGAAGGCAACGTAGCCCGCCTGGGGGGGCGCTTCTCCGCCCTTCCCCAGCACCGTGGCAAAAAAAAGTTCTGCGCCCGCTCCTGCGGACGAGGCGCTTCCCAAGTGCCCGGGGTCTCCTTTCCCGTCCGTCGTCTCGGAGAGTTGGCGGCGGAAGGAGCGTGAAGTCAACGCTTCCGCCGAGTTTTCCAGCCAGAGGAGGGGGAGGGGGGCGCACACAGAGAGGCTCGGGGGGTTTCGCTGCTCCGGGTAGGCCTGGGGAGCAGCTCCTGAACTTGCTCGCCTTATCGGTTGGGGAGAGGGCGGGGTGCTAGGGCTGGTGGCGGAGGAGGAGAAGGACGAGCTCTTCCTACTTCTCCTCTCGGCTTCTCCTCTTTCCTCCTCCTCCTCCAGCGCCACCAGCCGTGACGCATCCTCCCCTCCCCTTTTCTAACCTCCGGGCTGCTTTAAAACTCCCCCCTCCCTTCTCCTTTCCTCCTCCTCCTCTTCCTCCCTCTCTCCCTCTCCTTTTCGCCTGCCTGGGGCTGAATTAGTTTCCCTCAGTGCTGCCTCTGCTTATTCGCGGGGTAGTCGGACTTGAGCCGCCTGCTTTTCCCTCCGTGCGCTTCATTAAAAAAAAAAAATCGGGTTTGCAAGGCGCTGCTGCTGCGGGCGTCCGGAGGAATTTCTGCCGCGGTGCTTTTCCGTCCTGCCTCGGGGGTTGGCAGCGAGGAAGGACGCGGCGGGGAGCGGGGGGGACCTGCTCGAGGGGAGGGGGGTGAAGCAAGGAAGCGAGGCGGCCAGGGTCGAGGAGCTGCTGCAGCAGCGGGAGATGTGGGCTCCTGGTGCCGATGCGGCACAAGGACACGGCTAGGCAGCCTTGCTTGCAGCTGAGACGCCGCCAGCTGCCCGGTTCCCCGTGAAAAAGACCAGAAAGAGCTTCGATTGCTGTCGCCGCCGCCGCCGCCGCCGCCAGACCAGAAATCAGTCCCAACTCTCGGCAGAACAGGATCCCTCCGTTTCCGTGCGAAGAGGAGAGAGGGAGGCGGGGAAGGCTGCTGCTGCTGCTTTTGGAGGGACCCACCTCAAGGATTGAGGCCATTCTGGCGGAAGGGTGTGCAGTGGGGGCATCGGTGGGGTTTAACAATGGTGAGGTTTCTGGTGAGCTCCTGCTGCGCCCTGGCTGCGTCGGTGCTGCTCCATCCCCGGATCGGATCACGGTGAGGAAAAAATGAGCGAAGAGACGGCGAATTCTAACAACGAGTAAGTTCCTCGGCTTTTCTTGTCTCGGCGGGGTCGGGGGTCTCTCCGGCTTGGCATTTCTCTCTCCCCACCCGCCCCTACCCTGCCACCTTCGGTCATTGACCTGCTCTCTTCGGGCTCCTGACAGAACTGGCTCCGTACGGATATGTTTTAAACGTGCCGATGCGTGTCTTTCTCTGCATATGTAAACACACACACCGCGGAATCTGACTGTTTTGGTAATTTGGAAAAGTCATGGCAGACCCAGGATATGGTGAAAAAAATTGCCTAGCTATGTGTGTTGGGGAGATGGCCCCCTCCGTCTCCCTCCCGCCCGCCACCCCCCTCGACCCTCAACTTTCAGTGGCCTACGTGCTACGGGTTTTTTTTGGGGGGGGAGTCTATTTTCGTTTGCATGTTTCCTATAGAAAGTAGTGAGTGGGAGCTTCATCCTGAGGGAAACTGTTCCTGGATTTTAATTGGATGAGTCAGTGTAAATACAGTGTTAAACCTTTCCCCAAAGATATGTATGTGTGTGTATACAGTGTGTGTGTGTGTGTGTGTGTATATATATATATATATATATATATATATATATATATATATATATATATATATATATATATATATATACATACACACACACACACACACACACACATACACACACGAGCTGTTAGGACTCTTCGCCCTTCCCCCCTTCTTTAAATGGCGAATAGAATGAAGATATTTATATATATATATATAACGTGTTATTAGTATATTTAACGTGCTTAGCTTGGATAAAATCCATAGGGGGCTTATGTTTTTTTAATATATATATATATATATATATATATATATATATATATATATATGGATGTAGCCTTCAAAATTGCTATGAAATATATAATTTCTGAAATGGTAGTCATGTCAACAATCCTGAACTTTCCCATTTCTTCTAAAGAATGAAAAATGTTGACGCTGCCTGTGACTCCTGCATCCTGCCCTGTCAATGGTTTTTCTTTTCTGCAAGAATGAGTTGTGAATTAGTCATTTTCTCAAACATACTTTGCAATAGTTGTGGCTCAATTATAGTGCAAAAGCACCCTTCTGGCAGAATTATCACACGGTAATTATTTTTTCAGTGCCTGTAGCAAATAATTTGAATGGTAGGAGGAAATACTGGTTTTTGGTGGAGAAGGGAACACTTGTCAGTTGCATACATTCCTCCATAGAAAACCTTAATTCCTTAAGATGGATCTTGAAAGGAACAGGTTTCTGCTTCTGCTTTTTCTTTTTTAATGAATGGCTTTACTCTTAAGCCAGAATCACATAATATAACAAGGACAAATCCTGAACTGCAACAGGAACAAGTACAAAACATTGTATTGAGCTACTTGGTAAGATGAAGTGCTGCAGTGCCCGTGGAACCGAGAGGGAAGCGGCCGCCATATTTTCTTTTTTGTGAATCGCTCTAATTTGCATACCACAGTCTTCATTCATAAAATAATAATAATTAGACCTATGCCACCTTTGACATTCAACTGAACTTGGCTTGCAAGGAATGGGAAATTTTCGTGAAGGTAGAAAGAGCCTAGTATGTTCGAGGTTTAGGGTTTTCTGGATTTTCGTCTCGAAAAATACTGCTCTCTGCTTGTTGACACTGTTATGTGGGAAATATCGGCTAGGGGAAGTGCTGGGAGCACGTGATCCTCTCCATTCATAAAATACCTGGCTGGCCATTCACAGTGCAGTACACTGTGTCTACATGGATCCACTTTCACATTAGACCTGTTTTTCTAAAAGAAAGGCACAGATTTATGTCAGGGTATCTGCAGAAGCACCACCTTGCTTGCCAGAATATGAAAAGCAGTGTGCTTTTAAAAGAAAAATTGAGGCCATAATCTGAGGAACGTTGTAGTGTCACTAAGGGATTTTGGGGGTGGTGGAGGATAGAATCTTCTAGTAGCTAGCTTCCTTTTTTTAATGTGGCACATCAGAAACTGCCAGCATTTCTAAAACAATACAAGATTACGTGAAAGTGGCTTAAGACGTAAACACTGCTGTAACTGAAGCAGCAGCAAAATGTTTCACCCTGTTTACTTGTGCAGTTTTGCAGACCTTGCTGGTTGATATTCACACTGTATCCAGCCCCTGTATTTTAATTGAAGAAAAGTTAATAAGATAATTAATTCGATATTGCATTTTACAATAAAAGGGCTACTATGTAGTCAACTTTCATTAAGAATTTTAAAGCCAGTCGAATGTAAAATTATTGAAATGCATTCTCAAGATTACGGTAGTCACAAAAGCTGCCTGAACGTGATTGCTGGGGAAGAGCCCTTTGTTAATGCATATATTTCTGTGTGCCACTTGGTGCATGTATTTCTCTGTTGATATGCCACCCCATGATTCTATGACACTTTAGCATAAATACAAAGACCAATTGATTATGCTTTTTGGACAACGTAGGATATTTATTTAATTTAGAGCAAATGTTTTCTTCAATTGTTAGGATGCAAAAACACCTTCAGAACATTTGATTATAACGTAAAATGGAATTTCATAACTGAAGAAAATGCTAGAACCCATCTACATATTCATACCAATTTTTCCCTCCTTGTGTTCTCATCAGGCTCTCCAGTCACATTTTGAATTTCTCTTCTTGGAAGTGAAGTGATCTTCTATGCTTTGTGTGGATTAGCTTAGGGTTTTTTAAAAGTTGATTTTATGAACTAGATATGGTGGAAAATACAGTACACAGCTGCTGCTGTTGCGGCTGCGGCTACAGTCATCCATGCTTAAATATGGCAACCAATAATTCTAGTTTGGATCGGTTCACACAGTTTTCACTTTGAAAAGTTCCTTGCATTCTAATGAATTGTGTAGCATATTGTCCATACTGAGTACAGTTAGTTAGGCCTTAACTGTGTTATGCGTGTCTGACTGTATATGCAAAAAGCAACTCGCAGTGTTCAGCATACAACCATTTATATTACAAGACCGTTGTTAATTGTATTTTTCTCTTTTGAAAGCAGTACGTTGGTTCGATTTTGTTATTGCACCTGCACAACTCAATTTTCCAGGAGTTTTTAACAACAAACATCACCAGTTTGTGTGTTAGTCTGGTATGCTGTCAGAAAAAGTGTTCATGGTTTCACAATACTATGCATTATATAAAGCATGTTTACCTCATCTTTCTCTAGCATGTTTTGTTTTGTTTTTAAGATACATATCTCCCAAGTCTTCTGTAGTCCTAGTTTTTCAGTTGCTTGTTGGATGGACCAAATTACTATGGCAAGATGTATATTAGTGACTAATCACTTCATTAATTAGAAAGTAGTTTGATATCTGTCCACATGAATTTGCAAATAAATGTTGGATATTTTTGCTTCTAAAGTGACCTGACACTGTGTTTTGTCACGTTCATTTGCATTTTAAAAGAAAGATACTAGGTTTCATTTCAATAGGTCAGGTCTTTAAACTTTTTGAACATTGTTGAATGCCATTTTAGGGAAAGTAACTACAGTATATGCATGGGATTGCAGATCTGAAGTGTGCTTGATAAGTTGACATGGGGCCTACCTGTAATGTATGTGTATATAGTTTTGTTCAGATCCCTTATTAAGCATGCCATTTCAAAGGGAGTCACGCAGAAAATGCCACCTGAGTAAAATAAATAAATGGAGGTAATGATTGCTCCCTATACAGTATGCTAAAAGTAATATTCATGCAGACATTATGATACCAAAATATTGTCTTCATAGACCACTGTTTGAGAGACGGAAACTCTGTGGTTGTTTTCTTCCCCCAATCATTCTTGGAAACTGTTCAGAGGTTATTACTTGGTGCTTGGGATTCCACCCTGGTTGCACCTGGTTCCAGGACTTGGCCACTCCCTTGGATAGAAAGCAACTAGTGGACAGACAGAACCTGTCTGCATTTGAATGTAAGGTTTCTCCCTGATCCTGCAAGATGAAACCCACCAGAAATGCAAGTTCTATAATGCAAGGTCCAAAATCCTGTGTTTGATGCTTGTTAGAGGAGTGAGAGAGGAGGCAGGCAAACCTGAGGCTCTGATGGTAAATCAAGCAATTCAGTGATTTGCAACCAGGAGTCTTTTTGAATCCTTCTTATACAGTAGTTGGTTTGGGACTACAGTAGTTTAGCTTTCGCAGGCCATATTTGCATGCTGTTGGGTGCCCAGTATGCTGTCTTCTTGCTATTATGTTCCAGTTTTTCTTGTTATTAAAATTAAAATTAAAATGCATGTTGTACATTTGCGGGGGGCGGGGGGGATTGTGATGCCACAGAAGCCCAGTGAAGCTTATATTCAAAGGCATACCTGTGATCGTCCTTTTCTTAAGACTGATTTAGTCTTTAAAATCTACCATGCAAACACATTGATTCTCATTCAATATGGAGACATCCTTTAATGTCATATATGAAAATTACATTCATTCATACACACACACACACACACACACACACACAGAGAGAGAGAGAGAGAGAGAGAGAGAGAGAGATGCACACTGACCTTTTGTTTGCATCATGTATAGAATGTGTGTGTCCGTGTTTGTGCTTACTAACAATAATATCTGCAAGAAGTTTTCATGATAGAAAAAAAATCCTTAATGGAATTATTTTAATTTTTCCGTTGGATCTCTCTTATTGATGTACAGAAGGAGTTGTATGACTGCTAAGTTATTTTTACTGCATGTAATGCAGAATGAGGAGCACACAATGATTTGTCAAAAGAGCTTTCCCCAGTGAATAGCAAATGCAAAATTGCAAACAGAGGAATAATTCATTAGGAGAGGATAAGTGGGGAAATGGTATCTAGAGAAAAAGGACACAGAAAAATGAATTGTAGAAAGGATTAAAAATTATCACTGGGTTGACTGAGAAAAGGCAAGACTGGCCACTGGATTTCAGTGAGGCTTAAGTGTACATAGTACTGTACAGTATCGTGGTGATCTAGGGTAGACGTGAACATTCTTAAATTTCAGATATAAGCAGATTGAAGCATTGCATGTCTTTAAAGTAATTGTCCAGTGTTTGGAGTGTGTGCACACTCTGTAGATGTTACCAGCTGCTGTTGCATTGCTTGCACCAGGTTGTGGAAATGTCTGGAGATAGAAGGAACTCAGGCACCCAGTGGCCTACAAATTTGACGTGGATGCATAAGAACTCAGTTTTTTAAAAATAAAAAAATAGCACTATATTCTAGGAATACCTATGGTTACAAGACATCAGGTACTGACCAATAATCCAGTCTTGGTTCCCTACCACATAATGTGGTTAAATAAGTACATACATGAATCATTCAAAGCAGACCTTAGAAGGGCTTGGGGTGTGTAAATTACACAATTTATTTACCTTTCACTTAACATCCCTATCCTTATTACTGCTTGGTTCCCATTTTCTAAGCAGATACAGTATTTTCCTCAAGTTGTTTCACTACATCCCTGTAACCCATAAAATCTTTGTGCGGTATAGGGTAAGTTGTGATGATTTTTGTAAACTTGTCTCAAATATTGTCATAGGACTTTAAAGTAAGCAGTATCAGTTAAAACATAACCTAACGTTCCAGATAGATAGCTAGATAGATACAGTCATACCTCGACAACCGAACGCTTCGACTTCTGAAGGTTTCGACTTCCAAAGTCGACAACCCCCGGAAGTCTTTTCTCCGTGCACGCGTTCGACATCCAAAAACCTCGACTTACGAAGACGGCCATGGAACGGATCGTCTTCGTAAGTCGAGGTACCACTGTAGATACAGTAGATAGATAGATAGATAGATAGATAGATAGATAGATAGATAGATAGATAGATAGAAGTGTGGTGTGACAAATATGAGTGTTAGATTTCCACAATAGCATTTAAATTACCATTAAAGCTGCAGTCCACAAACTTGCTAACAAGTAAGTTCTGTTCAACATTGTGGAACTTAAGCCCAGCTTGGGCGCTCAATTCCTCCATGTGAGAAGAATTATATGAGGAGAGCAGGCATGTGCCATCTAGCCTTGCCCCCTCCCATTGCATCCCCATGCCTGGCCCAGCTATTCTTGTGTTGGAAGAGTGAGCTTCAAAATTTGCCAGGCACCAGGCGCATTTTACACTTGGCTGTCTGCCAAGTGTCACCCAGTGAAGATGCCCAGGCACCAGGATGGCACATCATGTCTGCACCATCTAGAGGTGCATACCTGGGGATCCTTGGATCTTTCCTGTTTTTACACACTAACAACACAACCTGTAGAATTCTGTCCGTGATATTTTATCTGCACAAATTTCAGGAACCAAAAAGTCATATGGAAAAATACGACTTATGAGTTGTCTGGCCCCAAAATGGCAACTAGACATTCCATTTTGGTGATTGATACCATGGTTTAAGGTGCCTAGCGTATGAGTTTCCAACACTGCCTTCTGTACCTGTTGAGGCTTCCTGTACCATTAAGAACTGTGATTATGCAGAAGGATGCTACAAGGACTTGGCAGCAAGAACGGGGCAATCTAACTTCCCCACTATGCTCTATACAATTCTAAAAAGCCCAACATAGAATTATTTCCATTTGAATATGTGTAGGGTTTGCTCTCCAAACTGTCAATCTCATGGGGTGCTTTTAGATTAGGAACAGTGACTGGCCCTACTTTTCTACCCAGGAGTCTTTAGCTTACAGTGGGAGTGGGGGAAAGCCAAGTATGTTGCTCCGAGCTTCTTAGAGTAAGCACTGGACATAACGTAAGAAACAAATGTGTTTTCTTTCTTTCTTTCTTTCTTTCTTTCTTTCTTTCTTTCTTTCTTTCTTTCTTTCTTTCTTTCTTTCTTTCACATTGCCATCAACATAATATGTTGGACAGATGTCAGCTAATAAAAGGACTAGAGCTTTAAAATGTTTTGGGATTGATTTGAATATACCAAAGTGTTAAAAATAATTCTGGCCCATTAGGAGGAATTAAGGAAGTCTGGTTCAGTGGATATATTAATCAGCTGATAGGGCAACAGCTCTTTCATTTGTCCTTATGACTTAATGGTCTGTCAATATAAAGGCTATATTTTGTTGAGTTGGATTTTTTTTTACTTATGTTGGACTATGTGCACATTTTCAATTATTCTGCATCCAGATCCCTCCTGTGTCCTTTCTCTTCTTAAAGAAATACAGTGGTACTTCTACTTATGTGGCCTTTGGTTACGTATCCTTCAGAATACGCATGCGGCAAACCCGGAAGTATATTTCTGGGTTTTGCCAAAAGCGCAGAAACGCTCTATCACACCACACATGTGTGCAGAACAGGCACCTCTGGTTGCGGAAACCTTAGGATCCGACCGGAGCTCTGGAACGAATTCTGTCTGCAACCGGAGGTACCACTGTACTGCACTTAATGCCTTTCCCCCCAAAACCAGCTTTGATCTTAATGGAAAAGGGGGGGGGAACCTGACCTAGCCACATGTTAAACGGATAATGTGTACACATAGATAATTATATAGATTAATTCTGAAGTTAGTTTTTTATGTTGTTAATTAATTATGAAGTTAATTTTGGTTGCAGGCTTCTATGGAGGGCACTGACAAAAATATTAGCAGGATGGGAGTGAATTAAGATTACAGTGTTGTCAATGACAGGGGGTTTATGTTGTTGGCTTGTGTGCTTGCACTCTAAACCTGTCACTGATCAATATGATAGCTAGTAGTCACAATTTATTGGCCTTCTAATACTTCTTTAGCTGTGTCAGCAAGCTTGCTGGAACTCTGTGCTAAATTAATTTTCCATTTGGAAAGCAAATCTGTCAGTCTAGTATGTACTGCTTTGGTTTCTTTTTATTATTTTTATTAATGGTGTTATATTGCATCATTCCTCAAATCACAATTTGCAAGAAGGCTTGGGCTCAAACATAGCATGAAACCTTATTTAGGTATTGCATCTAAATCTAGCCCAATCTCATTTTTTTATACAGTAGTTATCCAGCTATAATATGGAGAGCTATTGCTGCAGTTGGTATGCTATGGCCCTTTGTGGGTTCCCTGTACCTTTCCGGATACCACCACCCAATTTATTTGCAGGGTCAGTAGAAGTTGATGTTAGGGTTATGGCTGCTGGTGAAAACTGAGTGTGTGTGTGTGTGTGTGTGTGTTTTGCGAATTAGTTTATGCTATCTTTAAGCTTTTGTGACCTTTCTTTGAAAATACAGTGGTACCTCCGGTTGCGGACGGGATCCGTTCCGGAGCTCCAGTTGGATCCCGAGGTTTCCACAAACGGACTGTTTTTGTGCATGCTCGCGCAGCGGTAGAGCACTTCGCATGCGCGCACGACGAAACCCGGAAAAATACTTCCGGGTTTGCCACATTCACATCCTGAAGGATACGCAACTAGAGGTGTGCATATCCAGAGGTACCACTATATTTGCAGCTTGCCATTTCACTTCCTTTTCTGTTCTTGCCTTACGTACAGGGAAGCTTGGTTTTATGCGGGGGTTGCATTCTGAGCCGTCACGCATGTCGGCGGAGCGTGCATACGCACACCAGTTACATCCCATTCCCACTCCATCCCCTGCCCTTGTTTTGCCCTTTTCCGGGTGTGAAAACAGCCTGTGCATGCACAGACGTATGTTCTTTGAAAGCATGCAAAACGGGGGTAAAAATCCTTAAGAACAAAAGAAGAGCCTTTCCGGATCAGGCCAAAGGTCCCTCTAGTCCAATACTGTATCCTGTTCTCATAGAGACCATCCGGATACTTGTGGGAAGCCCACAAGCAACAGCACTCTCCCCTGCTTGTGATTTCCAGCACTGGTATTGAGAGGCACGATGCTCCTGACATGGGTAGGCAAACTAAGGCCCAGGGGCCGGATCCGGCCCAATCGCCTTCTAAATCTGGCTCGCGGATGGTCCGGGAATCAGCGTGTTTTTACATGAGTAGAATGTGCCGTTTTATTTAAAATGATTCTCTGGGTTATTTGTGGGGCATAGGAATTCGTTCATCCCAATATATATATATCCCACAAGGTCTGTGGACCGGCCCCCTGCTAAAAAAAAGTTTGCTAATCCCTGAGCTAGAACATACCCATCATAGCTAACCAGTGATAGACTTACCTTTCATGAATTTGCCTATTCCTATTGTAAAGCTATCCAGTACCGTAACCACCACAAAATTTTTCGGGGATGAATTTCATAGCATACTGCCTGAAAAGGTGCTTAACTTTTGCAGGATTGTTCCCATTATAAATGAGATGATGCATCTTTAACATGTGGCTTTTAAGGGGGTAGGAGAACCAAAATATCAGATTAATGATTCCTTGAGTGCCTTCTCATTCTGATGTTTGGAGGGCGTGGAGGCAGAACAAGCCCTACTCAGTTATGGACCACTCCCCCAGATATCTTTCTTCTCCCTTCACTAATGTACAGTATTTACATTGTCAGGCAAAGACCCTTCTATTGTCCGAGGCCTTTTAATTCCATCTTAATCCTTTTAACATCCTTGTAATATTGATATTAATATTGTAATATTTGGGTTTGTTTTGCTTTGTTTTTGGTGGCTGGAACATGTTTTATCCCCTTAGGTTATTTTAGCTTTCTTGTGACCAGGTTATACCCTTTTCCTCATTTTGGCTTCTGTATTATATGAGTTTTAGTGTATATTTTGATTGTATTTTATAGATGTTATGTTACTGAGCACAGTTACGATAAGTACTGTAGAAACCGAGAGGAACTCTGCATACTTCACACTTTAAAACAAACCCTGCACTGTTAGTGAGGTGAAATATATTAATAATTTGACCTCTACTGCCCCTGCATCTGAACTTCATTTATAGGGGATAGAGTGAGCCTTTAAAAGTTGAACATAACACAAATTAGATTATTTGCTTTGTATTGGTTAAACTACTCAAACTGAGAATTTATCATTTGTTACCTTACTATCAAGGCTTTGAACATTATTTGGAAACGAAGCACACATACCTTTTCAGTGCTCTTGCAATGTTGCTATGGTAATAGGAAAATGTCTGCATAGTTAACAAGCCAATGTCAGGTAATGGAGGCTTTGCAAAAATAAGTTCAGCGAAGCATTTGCCTGGGGCACTGAAAAACAAGTTGCCCATAAAAGCTGCTTACCAACGAAAACTATTTTAGATGGAATTGGATTTATACAGTCTGTGCAGTCCTCTGATATGCTAATTGATATTGCTGTGGTTGGAGAGTTTGCAGATGGCAAATAACTGAGGTAGAGGATTGCTGCAGAATAACTGCTTTTCCTCCTTTCTCAAAAAGACACAAAACACGTTATGCAACAGGTAACGTGCTTTATTGCTAGATAGCAGCACACAGCACACATAGTCACCTGTCAAAAGTTGTTTTACAGTTACATTATGTACATGTGTTTGTCGCACATCTCACAATGTTTTTCACCATGAGAACTATCCGTTCACAAAATGTTTTATGCTTTATTTAATAAAATCTCCCCTCTTCCTCTCTCTTTGAAAATGGGTTCTCCCTTTGCACCAGTGTTAACTATGTTTAAGGCTAGCCTACGGTTCACTCTTAACCAAGATTTGGCATGCTGCCTCATTTCTCTGGAGATCAGGCAGGGAAATTACCTCTAAAGTGGGAAAGAGGTAGAAGTAGGACACATAGTATTGTGCCTGATCTTTTTAGGAGCAGTTGAGACAGTACATTAAAAATGCACTGTCTAATAGTTGTGGAACGGGATTGGTTAATGGTTTGCTTTTTTACATGAGCTGGTACAGATTTTGCACTAATATTGGTGCGTGGAAATGGGGGGTGGTCAGTTCCCTGTCTTATCCATGAGAACGGTTGTGCACAAGATACCATCTTCCATGCCCAAATGACCTTTAATGGAATTGCCGCAGTATTGGTGAGATGAATGAGACAATTTTTAAAGGAGTCAGCATTTGAACGTTGAAATGGTTACAAAAAAGGCTAAATTTAGTAATAGCAAGAGAATGTCTTTAAAGTATTTTTAAATCCATTCCAATTTTAAGGCCTCAGTGGATTGCAGAATGTTAAAAATAGAAACTCTGTAAAGGTAACTGCCAAACCCTTGTTCCTAATCGTTGGACTGTGTTTGTCCAGAGTCTTACTAAGTTTGTGCAGCTCCAGCAACGTATTTCTGGCAACAAGAGCCCCCTAAAGCCCATGGGTAGGCAAAGTAAGGTTCGGGGGCCGGATCTGGCCCACCCGCCTTCTAAATCCTGCCCACAGATGGTCCGGGAATCAGCGTGTTTTTACATGAGTAGAAAGTGTGCTTTTATTTAAAATGCACCTCTGGGTTATTTGTGGGGCATAGGAATTCGTTTATCCCCCTCTAAAAAAATATAGTCTGCCCCCCCCCAAAGGTCTTAGGGACAGTGGACTGGCCCCCTGCTGAAAAAGTTTGCTGACCCCTGCCCTAAGCCATAGCCAATACAGTCATACCTTGTGTTACAGGTGCTTCAGGTTGCGTGTTTTTGGGTTGCGCACTGCGCCTAACCCGGAAATACCGGAATGGGTTACTTCCAGGTTTTGGCGCTTTGCGCATGTGCAGAAGCGCCGAATTGCAACCCGCGCATGCGCAGAGTTGGCACTGCGGGTTGTGAATGTGCGTCCCGCACGGATCACATTCGCAACCCGAGCGTCCACTGTATAAGGACTAGAACAAGCATTTAATTTTTTTTCATGAAGTTTTGTTTTGAGTTGCCTTTATGTGTTTGCCATCCATGCAGAATGCAATCAAATGTTTGGGAATGAAAACTGTTTATCTGTGCATAATCCTGCTTTGTTTCCACCGGGCATGAATCAATCATTGTGGGGGGTGTTAAGTCAACTTCCTCTGCTGCTGCATCTCCCAGCATTCATTGCACATGTTGGGCGATGGTAGTTCCTGTTGAATATTTGCCTGCTTTGTGGCCGAACACTTTCTGTCCTTGTTTATGCTGCCGCTGCCATACCAGTTCACTGGAACGGTGTTGCGTGGATGATATTTTACCCTGGGTTTTCATGCAAATTATGCAGCATGCTGTGTATTTAAAGCTACAGAGCAAGCCTCTGTCTAAACTCTGCCCCACTGCTGCGTACTGTATAGACTTCGCATTGTTATTTTTGTGAATGCATCGTTTCCATTAAGTTGTGCCCTATTATTAATTAATGTTATGGTTATATAAAAAATTCCTTCAGTAGCACCTTAAAGACCAACTAAGTTTTTATTTTGGTATGAGCTTTCGTGCTTCGACTCAGACCAACATGGCTACCTACCTGTAACTAGTGTTATGGTTATGTTAATGTTAATATTATGATGTGGTTTGAAGCACAGAGATTTTGGTACCATCTCTGGAAACTATCATTAACAAAAATGCTAATGATGCCACGAGGCAAGCAGCACACAAAATTGATTACAAGTCCATGTTTTTGATGCACGAGTGAAGAGTTAGTAATAAACGGTTTTTGAAATTAGAAATCAAAATTTAGAATTATAATTAGCAATGCAGTGGTGTTTTACATATGACAACTGTTACATAATGTAATGTAAATAAATAAATACTGTACTACTACTACGATTTGGATGCATTTTGATACTTTGATACATTTGTACTACTAATTAAAACCACTATTTTTGGTACTAAATAAAGCTCATTATTAAAAGATAAAGTCAAACTTTTTGTGAAATTGATATGACATCTTGGTTTTTAAATTAGGTTGTTTTACTGCAGTAGAAAAAGAAACTCAAAATGGTCGTGAAGTTTGCACAGTTGGCCTCAGATGTCTGCCATGTGAAGGCATTTTTGTGTGGGTTTTTTTTAGGGGGGAATTTAGGGAGCATGTTAAATGTGCAAACAAACCCTCACAAGATATGCATGCAAACACAATGCACATTTGTATTCCTGCCACTATGTGTAGTTAATATAAGGAGTCTGCCAGTATGGCTCATCTTACTGGCTAGGTGACATGGGAAAACACCAAGTAGAAAACAGGTTCCTGATACACAATAGTGAGAAAGTACTTCATGATTCTACATGGTATCTATTCAGTGGAAAATAGTGCAGGAAGAGTCCATCTTCCTGGGGAAACCTTAGATAAACGTGGTGGAGGACCTACAGTCTAATATTAGTTACAAAAAGGAAGGTAATGGATCAAATTGTACTTGTAATAATTCAGTTTGTTTTTACAATCCAGGAAATGATGACTACAGCTACAGAGCAGCTTGGATGGGAGGGAGTTCCCTATGCTGTTTCTGCTGCAGATATTTCCAGAATAGGTTCCGTTGTGTTCAGTTTGCAAAATGCAAGCACGGAGACCCATTTTTGACACACGGTTTTTAAAAATGCAGCCCCTCATATGCTAAGTTCTATGTGCATGGTAACAGTACCTAAAGAAAACACTTGTTGCGCATGCCGCCACCATAAAGGAATGTGCTTCACCTGAGAGAAGGGCAGCAGCAATAACCACCCACCAACTTGCTTCTGTTGCAAATTGCTAAGCTCATTGTTACAATGTACATAACGTTGGCTGAAGTGTCTGAATTGATTAGCAGAAAGCTTCCCGGACTGTAATCAAGATAGGCAATCTGCAGCGATCAATGAATTTGTAGCAAAGGAGACCTCCAATAGTGCTTGGGCAAAAGTCATGTGCCCCTTTCAGTTCCAGACCTGTTAACTATTATAAATATTATTCCTTGCAAACCAGAGTGGATTCAGAATGTTCAGATGTGTCTTGGCAACTGTCATGATGCTAAAGTCCTGAGAATACCCCGTGGTCATTGGCTAACCATGACTAAGGAGAACATGGAAGTGAGCAAGTGTTGTTGGCAGTTTGGCTTATCTCTTGATGTCATGTTAATACAATAGTTTCCATGCTCTTCAAATAATGCAGACAATAACTTTAGCCATATTCTAAGGGTATCTGATATCTGGGTAATAAAAGGAAGCTAGAACATGCTTCTGAACTGTGTAGATTTCAGTGGCTTCTTTACACAACATTTGCTGCCATAAATGAGAGGTGGTTGTGTGGTACATTATTCATTCATTCATTCATTCATTCATTCATTTAGAGCAGAAATATGACCTTGAAGCTCTTTATCTGCACAGCACACACCTATCCCAAGATCTGAGTGATAAATAGAGAATGCAAGGGGAAATGATGCAGAATGTGATTTACAATCACTCTTGGGTCATTCATTAAATTTTCTTCATTTGAGACAATGTCTCAGAGATACTAATGAATTAAAACCAAATTCAGACATCAGAAGAACTCTGCTGGATCAGACCAAAGGCCTTTCTCGTCCAGCATTCTGTCCCCACAATGACCAACCTGTAGACAGGAGCCCTCCCCCTCTCATGATCGCCAGCAACTAGCTCCCAGAGGTATACTACTGAGAGTGGAGGTAGTATCTAGCCAACGATAGCCTATCCAACTGGGCAGCCATCATTACATCTTTTAGTAGTGAATTCTGTAGTTTACCTCTTCTCTCTGTGAGAGTTTACCTCTTCTCTCTGTGGCTGTCCTAAATGTCTTTTGCCATTTTGCTTCATTGGAAGACTCTGGGTTCAAGTATTATGATAGAGGAATAAAAACATTTCCAAACCAGCTTTCTTTTTACTATGTGTAATTTCACACATCTTCATCCTGTCCTCCCTCTTTCCTTTTTCTGAACTAAAAAAGTCTCACATTGTAATTTTTCCAGATAGGAAGGTTTTTCCAATTCCCTGATAATTTTGGTTGTCCTTTCCTGCAGATATAAGCGGCATTTTATTTTTATTTCATTCAATGTGAGTATTTGTTCAATAAAGAGTTTAATACAAACTAAGCAGCTTTAGTCTGTGAGCCTTAAAGTAGCCAATATACCAGTGTGCACATTTTTAAAAGAGTGCATTGATTGATTATATAACACGGCAGAAATCCCAAATTTTATGTACAAGTTCTGAAAAGTATGAAACAGAGAATATATAATAAAATTATAAAACTGAAAAAGTGGGAAAGCAGTAAACCTCTACAGGTCAAACATTGATATCCATCTAGCCATAATGTTTAAATGTCTATAAAAGGTCTCAGATTGTTTATGTATGTATAAGCATGTTTAGTGCACAGTTCTGGCCGAGTTTAGAATTTGTAGATTACATCATTCACTTACAACTGCATCCAATAGGCTTCACACATTATCAGTTTTCATTTTTAAAAAATAAGTATCTTTAAAAATAGCATATTGTGAACTGCATTGCTCACCAGATATCAATAAAGATGCAGTTCCAACAGACATCAGATTGGGTTACAGAAGTGTATGCTTGCTCCTTGTCCCTATATTAGGGATAGGATCTGGACGTGTGGTTCTACTTTTCCTTGAGCAAATCCATTTTTCCTTGAAAATGATACTGTTTTTCAATACACAGAAGTGATGTTTAAAATTCATGCTAGCACAGAAGACAACGACGAAAGGAATGGCAGGAAAAATACCCAAGTTAATACAGTTAAAGGGGGTGCCTGGAGACAGTTGTTCCAAATTAGTCTTTTGTAATTTGCAGTACATGGCTGGATAAATATTTGATAGTGCACCCTCATGAAACAGGCTGTAGTCATGATTTCATTTGTAAAAAGAGAAAGAGAGAGAGAACCTATAATTTATGTGGAAAACAGGGAATGCCATTCATGCAAACATGAAATCCATATCAAAACAATATAATCATATGAGATTTGTAAAATTTCAACTAGACAACCGGGGAGGGAGGATGAGAGAAGCAAACACAATAATCAGTTCTTACAGTTTCTTACTACAATCAGCAAGGATTGAAACAGCCTGATGAAATGGCTGCTGCCAGGTGACAGTTGAGGAAGAGCCAAAGATACTTGGTCTCTCTCAGCAAACCTGATGGAATAGCCTTATATTCCTTCTCTTCCAATACTTTGCAGCCTGATTGAATAGCTGATGCTAGGAGACTTTTGGGGGCAGAGCAAAAGGCAGCTGGTTTCTCAGTGGAGCTAATGGAATAGATGTTATTCCATCATTTCCTTTTGCTGCAGCCACTGAAGACGGTGAGACTGAAATAGAGGATGTGAGGAATCAAGGAGGAGTTGAAGGGCAGGGTGCACGCATTTGCCGTCTACATCGAACTCCTTTTCACAGACGGAAGGTAGCTCAGTTTAAGAAAGTGCTTAGCTTATTTTTTAATGAGTTCCTTCATTAAAATATAGCTGCCTTATGCCTGATTTTGCACAGAAATAGCAAAGACAAAATAAAATAGAGGTTGTATCTGCCAAGATGGTGTTTGGCAAAGAAATAGTGCATTGTGTCTATCCATTGCAGCGGAGAGGGGAAGGACATGCAAGAGGCTGGTTGAGTTTGTAGGAACTGTTGCCAAGAGGCAGAGTCTAGGGTTTATGTTACTTGGTAGGAAGAGGAGGGGAGGATTAATTTTTAAGGCTTGAGGTATGTATTTTTCCAGGCCTTGAAAAAGCATGTCACTTGTGTGGGCAGAGAAGTGTTTTTGCGCCTTGTGATCCAGACTTGGGGATGGTTATTTAAAACTGTTGGATGCCTTTGGAATTAAACATGCTTCTCACTCCTGCCTCATCCCTCATTCTAAGGGAGGTGTATTGCAAGAGACTAGAGAGCGAAGGCAGATGCAAAGATGGTGGGGTTTATACATCTGTTAATTATTCCAATACATTCAAACCTCTACTTATCACTGCCTCTTCTTACTGTCCTTCCAAGTCGCGACTGCAGCAAACTGAGAAGTAACCAGCGGGTTTGCCGCCATTTGTGCATGTGCAAAAGTGGGCAATCGCTGCCTGCGCACATCGGTGCCTCTCCCAGCGACCTGTTTCAGCCTCCGGGCGGACCCGCAGAATGGATTATGGTCACAAATAGAGGTTCGTTCCACTGTAGTGTAGGGCACTGGGAAGAGGACTTTTCCACCAATGACTGCTAATACTTTGCTTCAAAGCCATTCTAGGAATAAGCTAAATCAGGCAACATAGTAGCACATCTGAATCACATATTTCTGTAGCTCACCTTTCTTAAGGCTGCTTTACACATTGTTTCTTCGTCTAAAGAGGCTTCTGTTAAAAAAGGTTACATCTATGTGCACGATGAACACATGGGGGTAAATGTGCTTCAGTGCTTCACCTTCACAGAATTGTGGCATGCTCCCTGACGTACGTACACACTGTGGCAAGTGTTCATTTGCCACTGCATCATGTGTCATATGGCTCTTATGTGTTTTCTTCCTCTTTGCATATAATATATTGCTTTTCTTAGAAGTGTACCACAATATGCTCTTTTTGGTTTCTGACTTGTATTGAAGATATTTCAAAATATTTTGGGAATAGAAACAAGTAAAAAACGAACATTCCAACCGGAGTTTTTAAAGCCTTACGATTAGCCAGGCTATTTTTCATGCTTGTTTAAAGCCGCAGCCAGGGAAACCTGGGCAATGGGGATCATTTCAGAAATAGACTGGAAAGAGAAGTTGCTGAATTGCAACTTATTACCAAACTGAAAAGCATGGAGAGACCTGAATAGAGACATTGGATTCTTATCTCATTATACATGATAAAGCTATTTTTAGCCATCTCACCCCTTGCTTTTTCCTGTAAGACCAATTGCAGTTGTTCACAGTCATCAACAGGTTTACCACACCTATCAGCCAATCACCCATTCCAACCACCCTTCTGAGTAATACCCCTCCCCACCCTCTCACTATATATAAGGGCCTGGTGACTTCTGTTTCAGTGTATCTGAAGAAGTGTGCATGCACATGAAAGCTCATACCTATGACAAACTTAGTTGGTCTCTAAGGTGCTGCTGGAATGAATTTTTTCACGGTATTTTGTTTCAACTACGCAATATAGGATGCTATATGTACTGTAGGTGACTTCAGTGTTCCAAATTCCGTTTCTGGACAGGGAGTGTTCAGTATACAGTTACCGTAGTTGTTCAGGGCAGATCTTTTGCATCACATTTTAGTACCTGTGCCAGTGATCAGTGATTTATTCTTAAACATTTAGATGACTGTCCCATGCATCTTTCTCTGATACCACTATATTTGCACAAGTCCTGCCTCCATATTTGCCTTTATTTTATTTGTCACTCTCTATTTTTGACAGCTTAAATCAGGCATCCCCAAACTTCAGCCCTCCAGATGTTTTGGACTACAATTCCCATCTTCCCTGACCACTGGTCCTGTTAGCTAGGGATCATGGGAGTTGTAGGCCAAAACATCTGGAGGGCTGCAGTTTGGGGATGCCTGGCTTAAATGATGCTGGGAAACATGTAAAGGAGGACTGCACTTGTTTAATAGATTTTAGGAGTGGCGCAGGGTAATAGTGGAGGGAAAGTCAGTAATTTTAAAGACACAATTACTATCATATTAATTAAAAATATAAACAATATATTGTTATTAATATTTGCATCATTGCATTGGAACTACCCAGGGCCGGATTTAGGTTCGATGAGGCCCTAAGCAACTGAAGGTAATGGGTCTCTTTATATGTCCAGCTGTCCTTTGTCAACAACAAATTGTCACTGTTTTTTGTGTTGAATATTTTAGGGAGCAGGCTAGCAGGCAGGGCCCATTACTTAAATCATAGGAGCCTACACAACACAAAACACTGTTGCTGTATGTAGGTTTTATTTTATTTGTTTTTTATCTTATATTTTGGAAAGGTACATCCAGATTTACCCCCTTTGAATTTTTTTTGGGACCCCCAATGGGGCCCTAAGCTATAGCTTGTTTGTTGTTGCTGTTTAGTTGTTTCGTCATGTCCGACTCTTTGTGACCCCATGGACCATCAGGCATGTTTAGCTTGTACATAAATTTAGCACTGGAACTACCAATGACTTTACTTGGTTATAACAGAACAACTTGGCAAGAATTCTTGCATTTAGGTTCACAATTTGGTGCAAGAGCTATAGAAAAAGACAGAGTAACAAGGAAAACATTGTTGCATTGATGAAAACAGTGGGTTTCTAGGACAAAAGTTAAGCCAATTCATATAATATCAAAACAATGATATTTAATAAAGATTCTCAATGACTTTTTTTAACTTGACAGTTTAATTTTAATTTTTTGTTTTAAAGATAAGCTTTCTTTCTTTCTTTCTTTCTTTCTTTCTTTCTTTCTTTCTTTCTTTCTTTCGTTTTACAGAATTAGCCCTCATTTTTCTCAGTAACAGTTTATTCATCTTTGCATTACAAATTTCTTGGAGTAGATTTAGACTTGCTGTTGTTTTGCATTGCAAGCAGGAACTGATTAAAATCTCCCTCTGGAAAAAAAAAAGCCTTGTAAGTACAGTATGGACTGTATGGCTGCTGAATAGAACATCTCTTCCGTTCACTCTCATGGTTGCTACTGCTATTCATGCTCCGTTTTGCAGCCATTAGATAGCATGGGGAACTAACTATCTTATGAGACAAATATAACTCCATTAGTCAGCTTGCGTGGGTTGCTGATACAGAATGCAGTCAGTAATTTCTCCTGGTGGATTTTTTTTAAAGTCTGTTGCATCCTGTTGAAGTGTGTCGAAATGCACACATCCAGAATTTGACACCCCCCTCCCCGTTTCCTACATCAGATAGCTGTCTTCTTCTAATGTAATTGTATTAAGATACATTGAGACTAAATCTGTATGACATGTAATCCCCATGAGAAAAACACCTTCCGAGATGTGAGTGCTTGCTGTGGCAAACTGAGATTCTGTTAGTGGAGCATTGTGTTGTGAAACATTTGTTACAGGACTGATCATCGGGGATCCCTTTTGGGACCAAGTATAAATATTTTCATAAATATATATTATTAGGCATATTATACCAGAATCACCTGCTTTGCAAGCCCTCTGAATAAAACAGTAGTTTGTAGAGTTATTGAAAGGATAAGAAGTGTGATGGCAATGCATTCTGTCAGCTTAGTGGCAGAATTGGGTTTTAAACCTAGATGACCCACTTGCATTCCCTGCGACATTGCGACACACAGACATATTGTTCCCTTTTTATATTGATGGGAGTTGGAGCTCTTGTGCAATTCAATGCAGCTCACACAGAAACCCTTCCCAGCAGACAGTGTCCTTTGCTTTTGTAAATGCATGTCCAGAATACTTTGAAATCTTATTAGCTTGCATGGATACCCTCTGCCAGTACTTGGGAAATGTAATATGTGGGCCAAATGTTCAAGTTAGTATTTTTAAAATCTCTCCACTTATGAGAAACCGTTCATCTTCCCAAGACCTTCAGAACATGGGTGGGTGTGGTGTTTAAGGCTGGTTGTGTGTGTGTGTGTGTGTGTGTGTGTGTGTGTGTGTGTGTGTGGCAAAGGTGCCATTTGATACTGAAGTATCAGGAGTTCAGCCTAATGTAAATCGAACTAGGCAGAAGCATTAAACCAAAACCTCCTTTTATTAGTGTTAAAGTGCAGTGTTTTGGTAATACAGTACAGAATAGATTTAGAAATGTTATGTAACAATATTGTGCAGCCAGTTAACTATTAGACAAGTAGGTTTTCCTCCTAGTTGCTAAGCAAAGAGAAGAGGAGTTGTCAATGTTAAGAAATCATGAAGGGGCATTTCTGGGACTGGGATACAGTCCTCTGTTTCTGTACCCAGGAGTAGACCTATTGGCCACAAGGTTTTAAAACTGATATCTTTTCAGATAGTGAGGTGCAGACAAGTGCTATATTTTTCATTGGAACTGTCTCTTGCTGGCCTGTGTTTGTGGAGCAGCAATGTTTTTTGGACTATGCCAGGGCTGGTTAACCTTTGTTGGCCTGAGTCTTCCAGGGACACGTGCCAATAGGGGGTACAGCCCACCCTACACTCTTGCTAGCACAGGCAAACTGCTTCATCCTCAACTGATTTGTGTATATGAGCTGAGGAGGCGGTTATCACCCTTTAACTTATCATATGAGCTAGCAGATGACTAGAGATGGGCAATTTGCATGCCTATCAGGGCACTAGGCTGGGCAGAGCATTCACCACAGCATGATGATTCCTTCCCCCTTCTTTTTCTTGTGGGAGGGATCCTTGTGGGGGGAACAAAAAAATGTTTGGGAGTGAGGCCCCTATGCCAAGGGTATACCCCCTATGAACCGTACACCTATGATGGTTGGGTTGTGGTTTGCAGGGAGTAGATTTAATTAGAAGAAGTTTCCTATGAAAACTAGGGTGATTTGTGTCAGAAAAAAAACCTCAGCACCTGAACATTTTATAAGAGCAAACTAATTTGGCCTGTTTAATATACTTTTATTTAGTAAACGGAGCTAAGAACTTTGAAATGACCTAAGAATACCCCGCCTCCCCCCCCCAAAAAAATTGCAGCTAGAATCCATCCATTGTTACTCATGAACTTATGAAACAGAAAAATTTCCGTAGGAATTTTCCGCCACACACCTCTGCTTTACATTTAAAAATCTGCCTTGCTGTTAAGTATCAGAATCCAAAGAAGTACAGTACTGCAGAACTCTACTTGTGCTATGGGGCCTCCTCACCTACCGTACTTCTCTCTGCAGCCTTCTGTACCCTCTGGAAAACTCCTAATATTGTGCAACCCTCCAGAATGGTGTGGAATGTGACACGGGGGGTGGGGGAGCATGCAGCAATGGGTGTGTGAATCAATTTAAACCACAGAGGCCACTTTGCATAAGCACAAGCCCACATTTCCTATGACATTCTTGCTGTTTGTTCAGTTGTTCTGCCAAATTGAAATTTCTCAGTACTGTACAGATGCATAAAAAAACACCTTTTTTAATTCTTCAAAAAAAATCTTCATGTTGCTTTACATTCCCATATTCTCAGAGCCTGGTTAATTTTTGCATTATCTTCAGTGGTATATTTTGGATGAGAAGAGCCTAGTAAATAGTTTATTTTATCTGACCAGCACTACCATTCTACCCATGGCAGTTCAATCCCTGGTCAGGCTAACCATTTTGCAGGGCCCAAGGTACAAAGACTACTATGACACACTGTTAGCAGATCTGCTAGAGTGTCTGTCCACATGTATCATGAAAACATGCCTTGCACACTTAAAAGTTAATGTTGAGGAGTTACCAATATTATTCTTGGGATCTTTAGACAATGGTTGTGCACACAGGCAAAATTGCATTAGCTTTGATAATCTTGCTTATGTTGGAAGATTTAGCACAAACAAATATTAGTGTGTTTTATCCAGAGGAATAGCATTGCTGCTATTGTAGTTTTTATAAATTAATGAAGGTTTAAAGGTGACAACATGCCAATATAACATGAGTTAGAAGCAACAGAAGCAGCTTTGCAGCTTGGAGCATCGTTTGAATACTTCTTTATATCAATATCTATCTATCTATACAAAAACTCTTTTGATGTTTGTTTTTTAATTATTGCTTTTCTCTCTATGTTTTTAGCTGTTTCTATGTTAGCTGTAAGTCACCTTGAGTCCCTGTGAAGGAAAAAGGCAGGCTATAAATAAAAAATTTTTTTTTAGAAACACCACTACAGAATACAAAGGGTTAAGAACATTGTATAGAGGAGAGTCATTCACCCATTGCCTGGACTGTGTACTTAGTTATTAAGGCAGAGGGGAGAGACCAGTGGCAGAGAGTCACTTAATCAGGAATTATGAGGCAGAGTCTTAGGAAGCCAGCCTTGGTGCAAGAAAAACACAAAAGAACCAGGACTCGAGAAAGGTGGCATGCAAAATAGTAGTTCCTCCTTCTCACATGACCATCTGTCATGGATGCTTTTTAGTTGAGATTCCTGCATTGCGGGAAGTTGATAGGATGACCTTCATGGTCCCTTCCAACTCTACAGTTCTATGATTCTTTGAACCAGAGGTAGATGAGATTGAGGGGAAACAGGAGAGAGAGAGAAAAAATAAGAATGTTGGGACACTATTTGTGGTAGATATGGTAGTAGATTCCAGAGTTTATGGGACAGGATATAACCTTCTTGTGACTGCCATGTGCCTACTGCTTATGCCAGCTTAAACCATGAGGGCTTTCCCAGGTGACCACAGTGATGCTCTCGTTGCTCAGAGCAAAGCCAGTTTATACGCATACTCTTGGACGGGGGATGTACAGAGTTCCAGCTGAACTGAGCTCCTTGGTAACAGGAGTTGCTAGGCAACAGCAGGATAAATTCTGCAAGTTGTCAATAGCTCAGGCACTTGTTACTTGGGTAGAAGGGCCCAGAGGTCCAGTTCAGACCAGCCTTGGTTAGATTATTGCACCCTTATTCAACAAAAGAATTCCTAATGGGACTAAACCCAATGAGTAAGAAAAATTCTCTCTCCCCCCCCCCCATTGCATTTGTATACATCTGTGGTTTTTTGTGTTCATACCTGATAGGGATTCTATGCAGAAAAACACTTTGGAAACATTAGAGTCACTTATGTTCAGTAGCCACGTTAGCACTGCAGCACCACTTTTCCCGGTACGACAGGGTGATTTGAGAAGCCCCAGAGCACATGGGAAGAACTCTTCCCAAAACTAGTGTTAGCTCTTTACTTGGTTTTGGGAAGAACCACAATTTGGGCTTCTGTGTAAACTGGAAGTTAGGTGATATGACCTTATGCCACCACAGGAAGATGTAGTGTTTCAGCAGCTCTCAGTTAAGGAATACAGTGGAACCTCGAGTTGCGGATGTGATCCGTCTTGGAGGTACGTCTGCAACTCAAAGCATTTGCATCCAGAAGTGCCGAATCTGCGCACGTGTGCAGCACAATTTAACGCTTTTGCGCATGCACGAGTGGCGAAACCCGGAAGTAACCGTTCCGGTACTTACAGGTTGCTGCGGGACGCAACTTGAAAAGATGTAACCTGAAGCGGATGCAACATGAGGTATGACTGTAACATGAATATGAGGCTCTCAGTTTCTCTATTGTAAGTAAGAAGACATTCATCTCAGGGAAGTGTTCACACTGAGGCTGGGAAGGCAGGGCTAAGACACCTTTCCTGATAAGTATATGTGAACTTGTGGTCTGTTTTCTGTTATTCCCATGGGTAGCTTTCTGATCTTCAGAGACTCCGCTGCACAAGGTTGTTTCCTGCTGTCTACCATGGGATATTTACTGGATGTAGCTTTATGGCCTGCTAGAAGCCTGTTTGTATAGTGTTAGAAAGCAGAAAGTAATTTGGATGGCAGTAAAGTTTCATAGCTGTAAGAATCCCAACTGTAAGCAAAGTTTATGTAGTAGTTTCTCCCTGGTGCCGTGGTGTATGTCTTCGCCTCCCCCTCATCCAGCGCTCACTGTTGTATATAATGAGTTGTGGTAGCAGAAACGGGAACACAGACATCTACATTTCCTTCTTTTCAAAGGGTGCTGGTAGGGGAGCTTTCCTTTCCTCTCTTGGAATGAAGGAACACACCAGATGGACCATTGAAGTTTTTATGTACTACAGCGAACCGATCGCTAGAATGAAGGCGAGCTCTCAACCCCCTACTGTAGTTTTAAGAAAGGCTGAGACATGACTAAGTGGAAATGGGGGTAGCATGAGGTGGTGTGTATATTTGGGGGGGGGGTTTAGATTTGTGAATTTTCTATCTCAAGTTTTCCAGAAAACTAGCACTCCATGGTATGTGTATCTTAACTCCTTTATTGTTTTGCACACATTTATTCAAGATGATTACAGGCTATCAGTAATTAGGAGGTTTGTTTTCCAGCTGAAAAGGAATTTTACTTTCATAAAGAACAATGTCAGGGTAGAAGTTGAAAGTGCTCATTCAGCATTGTGGTCACCATTGTGGTTGCCTGCAAAAATCAGGCACTTCAGTTTGTGCAGAGCTGGGTGTGTGCATCTCTACAGAACTTGTCCCTACACCACTTTTAAGTGTTAAAGTACGTAATGTGTGTATATGTGCTGTAAATATTGTGCTTGGTGTGTTTTTTTGTGTGTGTATGTTTTCAAAAGTACCTGTTTTATATTTGGAATGCCCTATTTGGAAAGGAAAACAAGGCCCTTGAAACCTAAATTGGTCAGTTCCTTGTCATTTTAAGGCTGCGGCGACAGAGGAAAGAGATGTTTATTTCATTAAAATGTTTATCTCCTGCTTTTTGAAGTGAAAAGAATGAAAAGGCAGCTTACAAATTTGAAGCCCAAGTCTGATTTTAAAACAATAATCAAAACAAAAGAGAACACAACAGCAAAGAGCAGAACAGAGGCAAACATTAATTACCGGTAACTCATTGATTAGCAGTTTTTTAAAAAAACAAACAAACAGCCAAGCAAAAGAATCCCTTCATACTTGCGAGGCCCCAGAGGCACTCTGGAAAAGCACAAACTTTGCATGGTGTCTCTTTATTCAATAATGTTTTGTTATATATAAATAAAGGGATTACTTAAATTGCCATAATGAAAAACATACTATTTGTTATTAGTCTGCTAAGTTCCTACATCTCTGTCAAGCATACTGTTAGTTTCTCTGTAAATTGTAATATTTCACATATTTACTCCATTCTTTCCAGAAATCAAGAATGTTTACTCTTGTTTTGCATGAAAAACAAGTAATATACAAGTTTAATTTTAGCAAGCCAAGTCTCAAATGTCAGTGCATCTTTTTGAAAGTTTTGCTATGAATATTTTTGATAACTACTGTGGTATCACTTACAGAATATAACTACCAAATGATTATAACTACCAAATGAGACCCTTCACATCTCTTATTAATAATTGTGTCCATAGGAATAGTAGCATGTATAATTGGGTTGAATTGGTCTAGAAATTCTGATTTCGGGACACATCCACAATTATTATTTTTGAGGGGGGGTTGCTATTAATATAGCCCCGTCTGTAGCATGTGCCATTAGACTTGAGAAATGTCAGTTTTAACCGGTGCTTTTTTCCTGAGGGTACTCAAAGGTACGCATTACTGGCACCTTTTTTCTTAGAAGAAAAGCATTGTTTAAAAATGTGGCACTTTTGACCTTGATATTATTCTCTGGGAAGTTATATAATTTTTTTTAAAAAGTTGTTAATTTTTTAAAAAAATAAAATAAAAACTTAATATATTGTTTTGCTGTTTCAGTTGCTTTTCTGGGCTCCTTTGAGAGGAAGGTTGGGATAGAAATTTGATTAACAACAACTTATAGGGTGCACTGCTAAGGAATCAGTTTGCCTAGTGTCTGAAAACCAGGAAAGATGGGCAGAGTGAACATCTTGAAAGCGGGGGGGTGGGGGGAGTCCCATAGTGTGCCACAGCTCAAAAGTTCTCGCTCAAAAGTTCTTGCTTTGGGCTATTTTCCACCATGTTCCAGATGACAGAGGGGCAAGGTGCAGGGCTTCTGAGAAAGATCTCAAATTACATGTAGGTTCCTTTTGAAAGGGGTGGTTCTTAAGTTATTCATACCCAGGACTTTCAAGTTCAAACTAGCACTTTGAATCTGGCATGAAAGCCAATGAACCTTTTAAAATATTTTCGTTATTTGTTCCCTCCAGCTCGCTGCGTCTTCTTGATCCTATGTTCTGAATCAGTTGCAGTTTCTGATAACTCTTCAAAGGCAGTCCCAGGTAGAGCGCACTGCAGTAATTTAGTTTCTATGTGACTTAAGGAATGAATTACCAAGGCTTAAGCCATTCTTATCTAGAAAGGTTGCAGCTGGCATATCAGTCTATACTATAGGAAAGTGCACTTGGGTTTATACACAGAAAAGCAATAAAACTTCCTATTTAAAAAGATAAAGTGCTCTTGGATACTGCAGTTTTGTAGGCATTTAGGAGCAATTTGATCCAAGGGAATATCCAAGCTGCAAACGTGGGTCTTCAGGGTGCATATAGCCAGTGTTAGAAACTCAGATATATTAGCTAATCACCAAATGGCACTGTAATGTTACAACAGTATGACTGGGTGCCTTTTTGCAATGTAATAATAATAATAATAATTAATAATTAATAATAATAAATTATTATTTATTATTGTTATTGTTGTTGTTGTTATTATTATTATACTGCTTTATATTTTAAAGGAAAAAAACTCAAAGTGGTTTACAACACATTAATACATCAAATAAAACAATCCAGAATAAAACAGATTCAAGCTTCAAGGGAAATATTTCAGATCCTTCTCTAAGTGACATTTTGCTTTCGTCATATTTATTTACCTATTTCATTTACTGTATATAGCTTCCCCATAGCAGAAGTACTCTAGGAAGTCAGTGTGGTATGGAGGTTAGCGTGTAGGACTAGGACCTGGGAGATCAGGGTTCAAACCCCCACTCAGTCATGGAGCTGAGGTGACCTTGGGCCAGTCTCAGCCTCTTAACCAGGCATCCCCAAACTTCGGCCCTCCAGATGTTTTGGCCTACAACTCCCATGATCCCTAGCTAACAGGACCAGTGGTCAGGGAAGATGGGAATTGTAGTCCAAAACATCTGGAGGGCCGAAGTTTGGGGATGCCTGCTCTTAACCTCTCTCACAGGGCCATTGTAGGGATTAACTGTGGAGGGGGGTGAACCATGTACTCCTTGGAGAAAAAGGTGGGTATAAACAGATAATAATAATAATATAATATATTATTTATACCCCGCCCATCTGGCTGGGTTTCCCCAGCCACTCTGGGCAGCTTCCAACAGAAAAATGAAATAAAATAATCTATTAAACATTAAAAGCTTCCCTAAACAGGGCTGCCTTCAGATGTCTCCTAAAAGCCTGGTAGTTGTTTATCTCTTTGACATCTGGTGGGAGGGCGTTCCACAGGGCGGGTGCCACTACCAAGAAGGCCCTCTGCCTGGTTCCCTGTAGCTTGGCTTCTCGTAGCGAGGGAACCGCCAGAAGGCTCACGGTGCTAGACCTCAGTGTCTGGGCAGAACGATGGGGGTGGAGACGCTCCTTCAGGTATACTGGACCGAGGCCATTTAGGGCTTTAAAGGTCAGCACCAACACTTTGAATTGTGCTCAGAAACATACTGGGAGCCAATGTAGGACTTTCAAGACCGGTGTTACGTGGTCTTGGCGGCCGCTCCCAGTCACCAGTCTAGCTGCTGCATTCTGGATTAATTGCTGGATATTTCAGTCATGGATATTTCAGTCACTAACCTGGCATCCAGAGATCTCCACGTAGTTGCAGTTGGACCTGCACCAGTCCCAAAATGCATATGGCGCCTGGCGAATTTCTAATACTGCGTACAACCCCATCTAAAACAGGAAGTACACATAACCGCAGGATCACCCATGTTCTCAACCAGCAACTCTGTATTGTTTAGATTAACTTTGAGTTTGTTCTCCCTTCTCTAAATCATCATTGAGACCTGAGACATCCTTTAAAGATTTTCTCTGCATCCCTAGGGTCAAATGGAAAAGAGGGAGAATTGGGTGTAGTTTTATATGCTCAAGGCATTATCTTAGGATTATCTCACCTATCAGTTTCATTTAAATAGCATGGGAGACAAAGTAGTTCCTTGTGGCAACCTGCAAACCAAAGGCCACTGGTGTGACACATCTCCCAGCACAATTTTCTGAGATCTGTTCCAAAAGAAGTACTGGAACCACTGCAAATTAATGCCCCTACAGTTCCATTATAGCAACACAACCCAGAAGAACACCATGTTTGTTCCTCATGAAACCACTGAGAGATCCAGAACCAACTGGAAGGGATCTCAGCCTCCCCCATCTATCTGATGGAGAAAGATAATCCACCAGGGTTTCTGCCCCCGCAAACAGGATCATGTAGTTCATTAGAGTGATAGCTTTTACTACCTTACCTTGATTTAGCTGTGTCCTAAGAGAAGAAAAAAACCTAAATTATGTTTACATATGAGTAGTTCTATTCATAGAAATGCATGTTTCCTAAACACAGTTGACCAGAGCCCCTATATTGAATTTAAAAAATTCAGTTCCTTATTTGTTCCTGTGTTACAAGTAGACCATTCCACAGGACCCACTGAAATACTAGATACACTGTAGTGAGAGGGCTTCAGGATGTCTTGTGGTGGTCCGTATATTTATTTATACAAGTGAACCTATATTTCCGTTTTCGGGAAGAAAACAAGTTAGGAAATAGCAAAACTAAATGTAGAGAAAACCAGTGTGTGTTAGAGACGAGCCAGAGACAACAAACCATCAGCGCTATTAAATAGTGCTGCTTTATGCATTCTGAAATGTATTACACTGGATGGATTATCCAGGCCCAGTGTAGCTTTATGCACTTTCCATATAAATTGTGACTGCACCTCCATTGTAAAAAGTGAACAGCTACTGGTTTAATTGCTCCCTACTTCAGACAGTTACAGCAAGTGCACATTTTGGAGAATGCCATGTAGGTGTGTGATGTTGTATAGAAATCAAATATGTACACTCTAATTTCCTTTCATGTCACTGATGGTGGGGGGGGATGCTTCAGCATGCACCAGCCTGTGAATAAAGTGGAAAAATGCAGATGGTAAATTAACTTACGGTACTTGAAAATAGTATCTGGTTGAAGTTGTGGCTATAAAACAAGTAGAGACAGTGTTTTTGCTCCTGCGGAAGACACTAGTCTTTGAATTTGCAAAATGTACTATTAAAACTGTTTGTGCACATTTCTGTAGTTTCATCTATTAGTGGGTTTTTTCCCCCTTCTAATTTGGCTGTTTTTTCAAAATCATATTGATTGATATTTACTGCTTTCCAGTGCATTTTAATATACCCAGGCTCAGGTAAGTAAACAATTGGGGTGGGCTGATGGTTACCTCTTCCCATCCTCACAACTTCTTACCATCTCTCCATATTCTTCAGCAAAATAGTTTTCTTCTCTTGTCCAATGAAGTGTGAAGCAGCAGTCTCTTATCACTCTGTCAACTTTTAGTGTCCACCACTTCCGTATACAAGTAATCACACTGTACCACTTTTTGTTGTTTATTTCTAAAATTTATATGCTGCTTAATATAAAAAGAAACATCTAAGCAGCTTACATAAAGCATAATAAAAATCAATATAAATGATGTAAAACAGAGCAATCAAAAACTTTCCAAAAGTAGAATAAAACTGTCTACTATAAATAAAACTCAATATAGTAAAAAGTTGTATTAAAAATTAGGAATCAGAGTCCAGGGGCCAAAGTGGGTAAACACAATGCTTTTTTTCTGGGGGGACACAGGGGTATGCATACCCCTAAACATTTTGTGAATCTTAAGTTTGACCTCATTGAGGGGCAGTATTTCAATATGAGTAGGAAAATGAGAGTACCCCTAAACATTTTTAAGAAAAAAAGGACTGGGTAAGCACATACGTCTTTAAGAGGCATTTAGAAAGCTTATTTCTGTATCATCAAGTGACAATCCACTGGTCACAAAGTGGCCAGCAAGGTTTTCTTGGAAGATCTTAAGGCCCGGTTTGGTCTGGAGGAAGCAGTCTTCTAGGTACCAGGGTCTCAAGTTGTTTGGAGTTTCAAATGTCAACACCAAAACTTGGCAGCTAATAGGCAGCTAGTGCACATGTTACAACACCAGTGCATCTGCAACTCGAAAGTTGTGTGTGTTCACTGAGCTCCAAAGCAGCTACATTTTGTGCTAGCTGCAGCTCCCAAATTAGGCACAAGGTTAGATTGTGTACAGCACATTACAGTACTGTCTGCAAGGACCACCATGACAAGGTTATCCTTGTCCAGTAACTGTTGTAGCCAAAGTTGATCATAGGTGCTCAAAGCCAGTGATGTCAGCTGGGTATCTTGTGACAGTAATGGATCTAGGGGCACACCCAAACTGCATACCTGCTCCTTCAGAGGAGGTGCACAGGCGCAGGGGCACAGCCCAATTCCCACACCTGGGAATGAACCATCCATTGCAAAGATTCATTTGCAGTTTATTAGCCTTCACCCAACACATAACTGCATCCAGACACTGGTTTAGGATGTGCATGAGCTCTAATTAAGATGTTGCGGAGACATTGAGCTGGGTCCCATCAGCATACAGTGGTACCTCGGGTTACAAGCGCTTCGGGTTAACAAACGCTTCAGGTTACAGACTCCGCTAACCCAGAAGTAGTACCTTGGGTTAAGAACTTTGCCCCAGGATGAGAACAGAAATCGTGCGGTGGCAGCGGGAGGCCCCATTAGCTAAGGTGGTACCCTCAGGTTAAGAACGGTTTCAGGTTAAGAACGGACCTCCGGAATGAATTAAGTTCTTAACCTGAGGTACCACTATACCGGTGTCGCTTTGTTCCAGGTCTAATGATGGCCCCCAGTAGCTCCATACAGGTGTTAAATATTTGTGGCATTCCACAGACCAGGCACAGTCAACATTTCTATTATTTGGAATCAATCCTGTAAGTGGAAGTGAAATCACTGGAGGAAAGTGTCTTCAACCCACAGAGATCCAAGTTTTTAGGAAGGGGTCTTTCTGGAGATGCCAGGGATTGAACCTTGAATTTTCTGTAGGCATAGCACATGTTTTACCTTCTGTGCTGTGGACCTCTACATTTGAGGTAGTTTTAATGCTCGTTACATAACCTAGCTATTGCCGCGGCTGGAACTGTTTAAGCAATACGATCTTGTCTGCCCTATTTACATTTGAGTATTTGCATTTAACTGTTTGATTTGGTGTGTATTTCCTGGTGTGTGAGAAGCTCATACAAAGAATGACTCGGGCTCTGTAAACAGACATAAATATACCAAGGCACCTTAAAAAATGTATGCTTCCTTGCCTTCTACATGCAAAATAGCCTTGGGAACTAACATTAGATATCTGTATAAATAAAGAGTGCCACGTTGTTTTAGTTTAATGAAGAACCAATCAATATTTCTCAAGTCACTTTCACCTATGTCCTGCTTTAAACATTTACTTCCTCTCCTCCTCACGACTCAGTGCCAACAAACTGCAAAAGAGAAGTACGTAGTGACTTTCACATTTATATCTGTGCATGGGTCAAAGGGATATTAAAGATTCTTTCAGTCTAGGTGTTCCCTTCCTCCCTTGTTTGCCATCTCCCTTCCCACAGCCTCTCTTGCACAATTGGCCTCCCTTTGCTGAGATCAGCACTGGGTTGCAGAAAAGTCCCAGTGAAAAGAGGAAGGGCTCTGTTATCTTGGTGGCTTCTTTTCGGTAACTGGTGTGTCTGTCTCAGGGTCATGGGAAGAGAGACTGATGGGGTTGTAAGTGGCAACTGCAGTGAGAAAGTAAATAAGGGGTGGGCACGAAAGGCACTGTGGTGGAAACGGAGGACGGTAGAGGCCAAGGCACCAAGGTCTCATTTGAGTCATCGGCCTGGTGGGCAGATATTGTTTACCATACAGATAGGCAGGTTTTGCTGGGAGAAGAGGAGAATAATAAATACCTAGCATTGACCAGCACATTCCAAGAGCACTTCACATATGTTCATAGTTATCCTTGCAACAGCCCTGTTCGATCTGTATTAGTGCCATGCTGCAGGATTGCCTGGCAGCTCTAGCCACTGAAAAAGCACAGCCAGAGGATTTAGAAATTACCTTCCCCCACCTGTGCTGTTTGAACACACCCACCCACACAACCCAGACTGGTTTTTTTCTGCAAATAGCAGCTTGAGGTTTTCAGCAGGAAAACGTCACAGGACGAAAGCCCCTTCATGTATTTTGTGCACAGGCTTTCCCCCTGTAGACATCTGTGTCTAATGTGGGAAGGGAGGTCGGGAGGAAGCCACCTGTTATAGGCTGTGGGGCTTTACCACCCCTTTCTTTGTGTGGACCACCTTCATGTGAGTTTACGTATGAAGGGGTGAAGGAGTTGAGCACACACACTATTTCAATTCAATCTGGTTAAGGATTCCTCCACATAGCTGATGAAAGAAGATTGAGATTATATTCTCTCAAAGGATTCAAAGAGAAGGCTAGCATCCTATATAACGTTGACACTTATCTTTCAGACACAACCAGTCTGTTGAATGTAACAGAATATTAGAGAAAAGAATATTTTCTCACGTTAGCAGCCAAAGTAACCCAAAGAAACTAGTGCCCCAATTGGAGAACTTTTTGATCAAGTATTTTATACAAGTATTTTCCAATTAATATAAATTAGCTTCTTCAACCTATATATAGATCTATGTAATCTATCATCTATATATAATGTATTTGATTTGTGGCAGTGAAACAACTAACGCTGATTGAGCTGGCTTGGCGGTTTGGAACATTTGGTTCCTTAGGGAAATAAATAGTTCACAACCAGTTTCTGTTCAGGAAGGGAAAATAATCAGTTTGTGTGTTAAATAGTTAAAACCTCATAGAGGAAGCAGGCTGAGGACTTAAATAATGTAGAGCAAGTATCACCAATATTTTTGGGGCCATGGGCCCATTGGCAAATAGGAGAAACTGTTGTGTGCACCACATACATAACAAGGAAACATACACTGCAACCCATCTGTTGGGTACAATATACTGTAATTCTTCTTTCAGACTTACTTGCAGTGGGGTAGGAGAGCCTATATGTACCAGGGAAGGCTTCTGCAGGCACAATGTTGGCAACTCCTGATCTAGGCTTTGCCAACCTCCATGTGTTTTGGACCACAACTCCCAGAATGGCCAATGACTGGGGGTGATGGGAATTGCAGTTTTAACAACATCTGGAGGGCACCAGGTTAAGGAAGGCAGATGTAGAGGATGGAGGCTAAAATGGCCTAACATGAAGGCAATGGAGTTGAATAATGAGATGTGTGAGGGAAAACGCAGGAACCTGCTTCCTTCTCCCTTCCAGAAATAAGTCTCCTGGAACAGTCAGCTGCTCTGTTGCTACAGAGAAGACGGGACAAATAGTTTGGCACCAGTCACTACCCACAGGAAGAAGGGCAACTGGAGACACATTTCTCCTCCCAACAATAAATCCTGTCTTTTCAAATGTATATGTGCAAGCTACTCAGGCCCGTGGGATGGAGCAGGATATACAATGGATATACAATGTAAGTGATTCCAGTTTATGGAATTCTTCAGCTGATAGCTTCTGATTGGCCTATAAATGATACCACACAGCAGACAAAATGGAATGAACCAGTTTAGACAGAAGCCCTTCCCTGTGTTCCTTGAGTGAAAGGGGCTCCACTTGAGTGAAGAATGATGGGGCCATCTGACTGACCGTGGTCCTGAAACAACAGCCATCCTCCTGGTTCTTCCCACCCCCAACTCTTGAACCTTGAGCAAAGCTGTCAACGTAACAGGTGTGACAGTTTTGCAGTTGGGGCGTGGTTGTACCGTATCTGCTTTCCTCTGCAATCTGCACTGTAATGTCACCTCCTGGGTGAGGCTCATCAAAGAAATGCCTATAATGGACGAGGACAACAGTTAACTTGCCATAGCAAATCATCTTGGCTTGTAAAAATATCCCATTTGTTTTGCTAGCTGTGGTGAGCAGTAATTAATTCCTGACCGTAAAATCTTTTTCTAAACATCATTTTTTTGCTTCCTTTCTTCCCCCTTGCTCCCTTTTAGTTTATTTTAACACTGCTACTTTGTTATCTGCCATATACAATCATTGTGGCTTACTTGTTAAAATGACCACAAATGCCTTGCAAAAACTCATTCGCGGTGTAGTAAAGATTATATAACACTCTTATCAGGGAAGAGTTGCCTTAATCTGAAGAAAACCTTTAAAGTGCCGGTACCTGACATGCCAGATTCTGGTACTGAGAGGTGAAAATAATTACGAATGATTAAAACTGACCACAAATGCTAAGTGAGAATTTGCTTTGCATTAAACCAGAGTTCTGTAACTTGCAGTGAGAGCTGTTCTGAAGGAGACAGTAGAATAGCATCTGACTTTCTAAACATAATTATTCTGTATTTTTAGAAAACAACGTATTTCCTTTCAGGCTGGGTGTTGTTAAAGTACTTTTTTTATGTCAGTTTTCTTTAGCTTCAGTCAAGTCTGCCAAAGTCCATGTTCTTGTACTTGTTCTAGGTTTGGTAAATTGGCTGGGAAAGTTACATAGCCTTGTATTTCTGAGTTTAGGAACTGTGCTGGCTTGGGGAATTAATATTAAGAATAACAAATCTGTATTGTGAATGAAATCGTTTTCATTTGTTTTTTCTACCACATGTGCACAGGTGCTTCTCTAGTAAGCACATGTTCAGTGAGTATAAATTGATAAAATGAGACATGCAAATGGTGGAAATAAGAGCAGCTGAAAATGTAAAAAAAAAGAGAGAGTAAAAACTCGTATAATGTGAGTTTTCGCTTTCCTCTGCTCATCCGTAAGAGTTTGTGCTACTTCATTTAGAGCAAGAATACGAGAACTGAGAATTGTTTCCAGTGGGTGCCCTTAAATGAGCACAAGCATTTTGATTCAGTGAAGATCATTTCCACTAACAGAAGAGAAGGGGAGTTAATTTTTGCCATTTTGCACCCCCAAGCCTTTAGCACTCTCCCCCACTAAAAAAATAAAAAATGCTCTGGAGGTTTAGGAACCAGATGGATACCAGTTGCCATGGATCTGGAACAGAAAAAGACTATTACTTTTATAGGCTTCCCAGAGGGATCTAGTTGGTCGTTATGTGAAATAGGACACTGGACTAGATGGACCTCAGGCCTGTTGTTACGGTATGTCCTTATGAGGCCGTGTGGATAAATCAATCATAGCTTTAACTTATCCCAGCGCTACTTCCATTTTTAAATGTTGGGTTTTTCTTCCCTTTTGTAAATTTGAAACCTCTTTCTAAGACAAGAGGGCCACTCTTCATTAGAATATGTTGTTGTTGTTGTTGTTGTTGTTGTTGTTGTTGTTGTTGTTGTTTAGATTTATTGCTCACCCTTCACCAGCATGTCACAACAATGCTGTCACAGCCCTGTTTAGGGAAGTTTTTAATATCTGATGTTTTATTCTGTTTTTAATCAGTTGGGAGCTGCCCAGAGTGGCTGGGGAAACCCAACCAGATGGGCGGGGTATAAATAATAAATCGTTGTTGTGTTGTTGTTTTAAAATTCAGTATTAAAAATTATAACAAATTACAGTCGCAGGAGTAGCGTGGGTCCTGAAAAAAACACATCTCAGGCATCAAAGGCCAGAGTAAAGAGATGTGTCTTCACCGAAAACTGTATAATGAAGATGACAGATGTATATCTCCATGGGAAGGGAATTTGTTGGGGCTGCCACAGAGAATAGGCTCTCCCAGGCCGCTGCCACCCCTGAACTTCTGAGGGCAGCGGAAGTACCAAGAGATTGTCACACCCAAGAGGGTCCATAGGGAAGGAGGGGGATCTCTCATGTTTTTAGAGCCTACGTTGGTTAGGATTTTAAACACTAGCTTGTAACATAACAGGATGTAACAGGAAATTAAAAGCAAATGCAGCTTTAGATTTGCATGCTTTCTCCTTTTTCTCATGCCATTGAAGGAGAAAAATTAGAATCATTCACTTCCCATTTTAAACAAGTCACAGTTCCCTGTGGTATCCAGACTCTAGGAACAAACCAGGAGCAAACCATGGCTTCAGATTCAGGCTTGTTCTGCAAACATATTGCCCAACCATGGTTTTCTTTTTCAGACATGTGGAAACAATTGTTCATTTAGAATGGAAGCAGAAGTTTCAGATCTCCTCTTCTCATAGCTGTCAAGTTTCCCCTTTTCTCGCGAGGAAGCCTATTCAGCATAATGGAATTTCCCTTTAAAAAAGGGAGAACTTGACAGCTATGCCTCTTCTTGTCCACCAGGGAAGAGTGGTATGTGTGTTACATCTAAACTGAACTTTATGAAATGGACTGCTTATTCTATAACTCAGGCATCCCCAATCTTCGGCCCTCCAGATGTTTTGGACTACAATTCCCATCTTCCCCGACCACTGATCCTGCTAGCTAGGGCTCATGGGAGTTGTAGGCCAAATCATCTGGAGGGCCGCAGTTTGGGGGATGCCTGCTCTAACTACCGTACTTCTTTACCTGATATATCATACAGCTGCTATCTTTAGGCATATCGGAGAGGTGGTATTGACTTTTCTCCTATGAATGAGGATACTAAGCCTCTTGAATCTATTCCACTTCTTTGAGAGTTAAATAAATCAGTTTATTTAATATATTTATATCCCACTCTTGATTGAAGCTCTGTATATTATTAATGTAGATTTTCATCCAGGCATAGCTCAAAAGCCTTTATCTTTTGTGAGCTGGATTGTAGCGCATGCCTTTTAGGTCTTAAATGTCATCTTTATGAGCAGGAAACCTGAGCTAGAAAATATTGAATGTTTAACCAGAAGTAGGATTTCAGCTCTATTCCAATTGGTTCACAGTGGCAGTGGCTAGGCCAACCAGTATTAATGGTGGTGGGCATTTGCAATACTTCCCCAGGGTTTTGTGCTTCTTCCCAATAGAACTTAATGGTAGTCATTTACGTTTACGAGTTGGATAAAAGTATTGATGGACACCATGGGAATAGAGGATATACAGGCCCTGGAAATCCCAGTTTTGTCCCCTCCCAACTACAGTATGTCCCAAACCTCAGCCCCTTTACTTTGCTCTCATAAAACTTGGAAGGCACTACTGAGACTCAAGCCAGTCCTTGCCACAGATCTCAGGCATTGGTTTTGTTGGTCACCCTGGGCTAGAAGGTGATGGAATGTAGGAAACTTTTATAATGATACAGTTTCATTTGTAAAACCATCTGATATGGAATTGGAAGCAATACAATTTATTTATTTTTTAAAAGAAGGAGCCCCTTTGTCATTGGGTTAAAATCTAGCAAACACAGCACAAAGACTTTCTGTTCCGGGATATAGGCTTCTTGGTGGCCTTTCCCCCGCTTGGTGCAGGCTGACAACAGAGACTTCCTTCCTCTTCCTTAAATAAAGATCCCCCTTCCCAAAATAAAAGTAGCCTTGTTTATCTTTGACTGCTCTTGGGAGACCTGTCTTTTTGCTGGCCAGAGGTTAGAATTTCGCTTCAGCAAGTACATCTGTGACATAGCTAGCGGAACATCTTGTACTGCTATCTGACCTATTTGTCTGAGGGAACTGGAAGTATTGTTTAATGTCCTACATACTAAGCAATTGTCCATAGGCTGTGCGGGTTGCGTCCGGAATCTTGTCAGGATCAGAACACGAGTTGTCATTTGGGTGGACTAGAAAACCCAATATCTCATAAGCTAGAAAATACCAATATCTCATAAGCAGAGGGTGAAAGATATACCAGAATCGAGTAGATCAAAATTGTCTGCACATTAACAGACCCCCCACAAGGCAGCCCTTATGACAGCTGCTACCATAGGATAATTGGTTAGCATTTTTTCCAAACTACTGCGATCATTTTCAGAAGAGGTTGGAGCAGTGGCTGAAACCAGGAAAGGATGTGGTGTTTCCACTTTGATCTTAGAGGGTCTGGTACAGAAACATAGATAAAGTTATCTTTCTGTTAAGTGAGAAGCATAGTGAATCAAGTTGTTGTAAGTAGTGTCCTCCTTTTGCTCCAGCAAAAAAGAAAAAAAGATGCTATACTTTCATTACTCTCCTAATGCGATTGTCAAATTGTGATCCAGGAAACCCTAGGGGTTCCTCAATGAGAAGAAGGTACTTGGGCGAGCCAGAGCAGGGCATCACAGGCAGTAATGTGGTGATGCTGGGAGTTTCTGAGAGTGAGTGGGAGGTACAAGTGTTCTTTTGCCAGGTAGATGGTTGAGAAGCAATATATTGACAGCAATATGGTCAGCCAACTCATTCTTCTTCAAAGGCAATTCACCCACACCAAGGATATGGCTAAATACGTTCAACAGAAGGAGCACAGCAGGCTTGGGGGTACAAGGAGCTTCTTGTTCATTGGGAGAGTGGGGCCACACTGTTAAGAACTGATTACAAGAGTGAATTGAAGGTGGCGACTGCAGAAGGTACTGAGCAGACAGAAGCAACAAAAGGAGAGAAGCGCAAAAGAAAATGGCAAGGCGAATTCCCACAATTTATTTCCTGTGATTCACGCAGACTGAAGTTGTTCTTGCATTTAGTTGAACCATAATGTTGCAGTTTCCAACAAGTGCAGCATTTCCTAGTGATTATTTGGCATTCAGGATTTGGGAAAGGAAAGGGAGGGAGGGACCCCATGACTTGTTCTCAATCCTCCCTAGAGGGCAGATGAAATATTGTCCTAGCAGGCCCCCACTCTTTCCCAGATTTGAATTCTGTGCTCATACTTGCTGCGTTGGATTCTCTCAGGAAGAAGGGAGGTGCATCTGTGAATTTTTTTATTTTTATTCTTTGCTGAAAACAGTTGATTATGATAATGACAGCCCAAGTGAGAGATTCATTATGCAGCAGAGGCTTCCACACCTCAAGATCACAGAAGATGGGTTTCAGGTTTGTACTGTAACAAGCAGAGTAGAAGAAGAAATACTTTCTTCATGTACAAGTCAGGCAAAGGAAAAGCTTGCCAAAGAGTACTTTGCATTCAGAGTCTCTCGGTACAAATTTGAATTTTCTTTATAGTGCAACCAAGCAGTTGAATTGGTCTGTCACTCCTTTTCTCCTCTTCTTACTTTCTCACCAAACCAAAATATTTCAAGATACTGACTGAATAGATAGATGGATCCTACCTGAAATGTAAGCTAATTCTACATAACGATGAGTTTTATGAGTAGAATTGTAGCAAAGAAAAAGCCTTTACTATTTAGTTTGCTCATTAATTCATGTTTCTCCTCTTCTGGATTGCTGGGTTCCTCTTGAGCTCATAGTGACAGAAGCAGGTTCATAGCATTTTGCCTAATTAAACTGGAATAGTATTCTGTATAACTACTTTGCATGAGAGAAGGAAAAATAGACCATTAACTTGGAACTTTACTGAATTTACTTTCCTTCTGAAGTTGAGGACAGGAGATCCTTTTTCCTGCTTTAAGGGGGAGAATGTCATATTTGGAATTCCTTTTTCTAGTCTGTTCTGTGAAAACTGACATTCGTCAACATCCCAAACTTAGGCTTGTCAGATAAAAGAATAGAAACACAAATAAACTCAACATCCTCTAGACATTTTAGAAAGATGAGGCATGTATACAATCCTTTCAACTCTGACCTTTGTAACTTTAATTGACATATTGGAAACGTCTATGGGTTATTTAATAAAACTAAGAGGTACTTCACTCTGGGAAAAAGTTGCAAACATTAAGGCAACAATAGCTATTTGCGCATACATAATAGGGCCTGCAAAATCAAAGGATAGCTTCTTTGATTATGATGACGATGATGATGACTGTTTATCAAGAATAACAGTTGATGTTAAAGATCTATCTTGCATAAGTACACAGTGTGAGAGAGACAGAGAAAAAGTTATATAAAATAAGGGTGAAATACAAAAAGTTTAAAAATGCTTATATGAAGGTATGCCTATAGAAATAAAGGATCTTTCTCTGATCTGACTTCCATCTCTGTCATCTTGTCTCACTGTGATTGCACAACAGTTCCATCACAACAATCAGCATGATGGTTTGGGGCTTCTCAAGTAAGAATGGGCACTCCCTTAAAACTAGAAACACAAATCTGTAAGTGAGCTTTTAAAGACTTCCTTGACACTCCTTAAGAAACTTCAGTGAAATTTAGTGCTAGGGAATGTGTAATGCATGAGTTGCAGATCAGGAACTCATTTAAACCAGGATGAGAGTCTATTTTCTCATTAAAAAGACTGTGTGATTAATTTATTATGATTTCCGGTGGAATTAGCAGTATAGATTACCGTACCCTTTGAAACTTGTGATGGTTGAGAGTAAAAATTATACGAATTCTTGAACTTTATGTTTCCATTTGCTCCACTTTTGCATGTGTTTTAGGGAAACATGCTGGTGTGTGTGTGTGTGTGTGTGTGTGTGTGTGTGTGTGTGTGGAGCTGGTGCAAAAAATAGAAAAGGGGTACCCCACATTCCACCATGGCTAGCATGAGCACCTAGGGTTGCCAAACTCAATAGAGGACAGAACTTCTGTGGCTTTAATTGCCCTGCTCTCTTTTGAGTCTGGAAACCTTAAAGAGAAACCAGCAGACCCTTTGTTTAATTTCCAAGCAAAGGGTCTGCCGGTTTCTCTTTAAGGTTTCCAGACTCAAAACAGAGCAGGGCAATTAAAGGCACAGAAGTCCTGTCCTCTATTGAGTCTGGCAACCCTATCAGAGCAGCAAGGCTTGGGATGTGGCAGTGAGTCCACCACTTCTTTCAGTCCCACTGCTAGACTTCCCAATTCTAGCAATTCTGTACAACAAAATATCTAAATACAAGTACAAATGTATTTGGGTATAACAAACAATGTCTAGGTAACCTTTATCAGTTAAAGAGAGTTTTCCTTCTGTTGAAGTCTCATGTGATTCTGATCAGTGGTAATTGGAGGATATAGTGGCTGTTTCAGACTACCCTGATATAAAAGGCTCTGATCTTACATGCATGGCCCTACCAGTGTAGAACAGCAATAAAGTAACTCCTTTTAACCATTATAAGGGCAAAGGGGGAGTTGAAAATGTGATAAGAGAAGCTTGCTGGACAATTTTAAGTGGCTCTTCTTAGGAAGCAAATGTGCAAACATAATGATCTTTTACTTGGTTTAGGCTTTAGTGCAGTGGAGTATTTTGATCCAATCTGTACCCATTCATTTCTTACCAAATTAAGACAGTGCACAACTGAATACAAACAGGACCATTTCTGCCAACACTGTTGTCATGGTTACCAGTAGTGAGTGATACTGCCTTGCCACACATTCTGATGCAAGGCTGTCACAACCACCCTGGTATTTTGAGTTTGGTGAGACCAGATTTTTTTACATTGTTTTGACTTTTTTTTTCAGTCAATAAATTGTCAGCATCCTTTTTTTTTAAAATCAATACCATCAGGAATTCATGCAAATAGCTTGAGGACTAAGCCTTGGAAACACTTCTTGAAGACCTAGTGGTGTATCACCTAGATTTTTGGCTTACTACTGCACTGTGTAGCACTCTGCTGAACATTTTTGGACAAGCCAGGAATGTTGAATAGTCCACTCAGTTAGAAGGATCTGGTAAACCGCAACTGTAGCTAGGGAGAGAATTGCAAAAGGCAAATTAAATATTAGTAAGAAGCTTTATTGTACTAGCCACAGGCCATGACAAAACCATACAAACACTATCAGAAAAAGAATTATCTATACATCTATATATATAAAAAACCAGAACCTCTGCCTAAACCATCGGAATCATAAAATACAGGTGCATGCATAAATTGGGGGGGTCTCCACACAGCATACGGTAGTTTCCTATTTAGACCTCTGAATTGCTAAGAAGTGTGCATTTAAGTAGTGTTGTTGAAGATGTGAATGTTTTGAATAGTGCTCTCACGTGTGGAGAGTCCTCTTCCTTCGGTAACATCACAGATAAGAATTGACGAGCAGTTGATATAGTCCTTTTATTACAGCATCATGTTGCAAGCACAAATACACAGCTCTCCGCAAGGAGGGCAGTTGGCTACTCTAAATCCGACTTCCGACTTCTGCAGCATTTTAGGCTCCAACGGAAAGTCCCTCCCTCCCTCTGACTCCTTTGTTCTCTGATATGTTCGTTCAGACCTCCCAAGTTCGTGGGGAGGGGGGTGCCCACACTCTCAAGTCATGTCTCGACTAGCTGCCCCCTCCCTTCTGGCTCCCTTGTCATTATCTCGTAACTGGGTAACTCCTCCCTAAGCTGTTCAGCTTCTCTCTCTCTCTCTCTCTCTCTCTCTCTCTCTCTCTCTCTCTCTCTCTCTCTCTCTCTCTCTCTCTCTCTCTCTCTCTCTCTGACTCTCTCTCTGACTCTTCCCCCTCCAGCTTTCCATCAGAGAGAAGCTGGTCTCCCATAGACAAGTGCAAATGACACTACTGTGAATGTTTAAATCACATTCAACTAAATGGAGAAGCTAACTGCTTTTTCTCACCTCTCTCTTTCAGTAATAGTTATGCCCGTGTGCGAGCTGTGGTGATGACCCGTGATGACTCAAGCGGTGGATGGTTACCACTTGGAGGGGGTGGACTAAGCTATGTCACCGTTTTCAAAGTCATTCACCAGGAAGAAAATGGCTGTGCTGATTTTCTTATACATGGGGAGCGTCTCAGGGATAAAACGGTAAAGACAACTGTTTCTTTCTTGTGCCATTATGAACATTCATATTTCTGTGTATCTTTCTAATCTGGACATTTTGGGAGTCAGGTACTTTTATGATAATAGTTTCATTTTGTTAATTGACAAAAATAACAAAAACAAGCAAATGTCTGAGACAGAGGAGAGTGTTTATTTTAATTTTTAAAAATTGCCTCTCATTTCATAACCCAAATAATATTTCACACTAGGCTATAAAAAAATCACAGTAAAGCTATAAAACAAAACAATAAGAATAGGAATGTAGTCTAGAATACTGTTACACCAAGTTCTATTTTTAAAGCTAGACCAATTCAAACTGGGCTTCAATCATTTTGGCAAACTTAAAACTAATCACGTTTAAGAACTAGAAATGGTGGGATAGAATGCATAAATATGACATTAATTTTACATGGAAACAGAGTTTCATTCATTTATAAAATATTTATATACCACTCACAGCAATATATCACAGCAGTTTGCAACAATGAAAAACTATAAAACCATACAGTAAAATCATAAAAAAATAAAAACAAGTTAAAAGCAAAAGTTTGTGCCAGAACAGAAGCATTGCACAGGTGCGGGCACTTTTTGCCAATTCCACTTTCCCATTGCAGCACCCTGCAACCCAAATCTGTTCCCGATAGTTCAGGGACCTTTCCGTGCAACATGGAAGGTGGTGCAGAGACTTCCGGGGGACTGCCCAAAGTTGCCTTCCTTTTTCTTACATCAGTGGATGCCTCATTTGGATCAGAAGTGCTTCTGCAAACAGGACAACAACTTTGTGTTTTATACAGAATTGCTTTTTTTTTTTTTAAACATACTTTTTATTAATTTTACAAAATACAAAAAAACAAAAAAACGGTACATACTTAAACCCCTTTTCCACCTCCTTCCTACCCACCCACATGGGTCCTCCCCTGCCACAGAAGTATCCCATGTTTGTGAACAGTCAGAAATGGTCCATTTTATGCTTGGATTTCTGTCCTCCTCCCCCTCCCCTGACCCCAAAGCCCCCCCCTGCCACCAGGGAGCTCCAGCAAACCAGGGCAGTACGCAGGAGGACATCCATCCAACCATCTATTGTTATACCAAAAAAAGAGAAAAATAGAAATAGGAAAAAAAGGGGAAAAAGAAAGGGCGAAGAAAAAAAAGAAAAAGAAAAAAACAATACAAAACAGAAAAATTTTTCTTGCATTCATAGTTGAAAAACCATATTTTATGGGCTTCCCCTCCCCCCCTTCCCCGGTTTTCATCCCTTTTTTATCATCTGCAACAGTTTCTTACTTTATAAAAATACACCTTTGTATCTTATACAACTTATAAATCAATTGTTAACATTTTCATCTAATATTCAAATCACTGAAAATTCAAACTCCCATTTTCTCTTCCCGTGCCTAATTTTTTTTTTCTCCCTCTATAAGCCTCCATATTTTCACATTTTCCAAAATCCATTCACTTTTAAAACTATAACTATTCTCAATTTAACCTTACATCCCCGATTACCGGCTCCACCCCCCCCAATCCAGCAAATTCCAAAATCAGCAGACCAGTTATAAACCTGTTAATCCATCCTTATAATCACAACATCACTTTCCCTTCACCCCACCCCCTGTTTACAGTCTCTTGCCATCCAGGTCACCATACAGGACCCCTGAATTTCTTCTCTTCTCTGCATATTTTTTCCTTCTTCCCTGTGGGCGTTCTGGAGTTCCAATAATACCAATCGTGCCCCCCTCAAAGACAGGGCACTCCATCCAACTTTTTGTAGAGTAGAGTCATCATTTTTTTCATGGTGTGTTTCATTTTGTGTTGAATCATCACAGTCCTCATCTTCATCTTTTCCTTCCCCATCATTGTCATTCTCACATTGCTCTTTTTCAGTGTCAAAAGCTTCATCTCCTAGAAAATCATATTCCGCCATCACCTCCTGAAATTTCTGCTGTAACTCCTGTCGTCGTGTCTCCTCTTGACATAACTCTATTCTTGTTTCCCACATTAAGGTCAAAACAGACCGCTGGAACTCAGGGGAACACTTTTTTGTTGACATATTTCAGTCCTGCCAAGGTCAAAACTTATCACGTGGGGTGGAATATGATCACAGTTTATTTTCTCGACTCCATTTTAACAAGCTGGCTGCATTCTTCAAGTCTTGTTAACAATAAAGTTCGAACTCACATTTCACAAGCACTTAAGCCAAAAAAGAAATTCCACAAAGTCCAGAAATACAAAGTGAAGTAAAAATTGACTTATAAATCCTGATCAACTCACTGAATTGCCTAGGCTGCCGGCTCCCGAGGGAAAGAAAGGTTTTTCTTAGGCTTTACCTCATTGCTGCAGGGCAGTCATAAACCACAGTCTCTCTCCCCTTTTCACCCTGCATCAAAGGGGATATTCTCTTTGATGCCTTTGAGGGATCCTTTTGAATTACAAATCTTCTGTTTATGGCTTCGGGTTTCTATTTACTGTCTCTTTGTTGCCGTGGGGGGGGGGGTGGCTTCCTCTTTTCTCCCCTCTCTCCCAGACCAAATTGTTTTATAATCCAAATCGTGAGGTTACTTACAGTCTTTTCCAATCGTTTTATTTTCGGAAGAATCCAGCGCTCTCCGCCTTCGGCTTGAAGCTTCTCCCTGCTAGAATAACGTTGCCGCTCAAAATGGCCCCCGCGACTTCTACCCTCCTCGCTCCGGAGCTCTTATTAGAGCTAACCGAAGAGTTGGGGAGTCCGGATTGGGTCTGTGCCGAGCAAATTGCCCTCGGGACGCCCTTCCCGAGGTTCTAAGGGGCGCAGCGTTGCTCTCGCTGCCCTCCCCACTCCTAGCAGAGACGGGCCGTCTCGGAGACGAGACGAAACCCCGCCGATCGACGCTGGCGCTGAATCCGGAAGCCTATACAGAATTGCTTAATGCGTGTTCGATACAACTACCCACAGAATCACTGGAAACCAGGAGCCCTTTAAATGTTACCTGAAACCTAATTGAAGTCACTTCCAAGATTGGCTCCCTCAAAGCTGGGATTACATATGCAGGGCCCTTCCACAAGGGCAGAAGCCAGCCACATAAGTTCAAGCCATTCAGTCAGCATCCCCACTGTAAAATATCTTCATAGCCAGTCCCTGCCCCTGTGGTTTGGTCCCTAAATTTGTTAACGCCAGCCTTGTAGGAGCCACTTCCACCACCCAGCACATGGCAATCCAAAGAAATAAATAAATATTTATTTGGGGGTATATTTATTTATGTATTTGGGGGGTATTCTTGTTATTATTGTGCATTTTGTGTTTTTTATCTTGTATTTTTATGTTGTGAATAGCCCTGAGCTCTACAGTTGAAGGGCAATACACAAACTCAATTAATAATAAATAATTTGTGTCCTAAATAATGTTTCCGCCATTTAAACTACTCATAAGGCTTTCTTTTAATATGCATTGCTATCCTGTAAGACCATCTCCTGTGTTCATGCTACCAGCTGAGCTGCTGATATGTGATGTAAATCTTTTCATGAATGTGGTTTGGGTCGGGTTTTATTTGTAGTGCTGAAAATTATTCTTACATTTTTGAATGAGTATCTTGAGAGATGACATGTCCAATGACATGAAGCAATGTGTTCCAGATAGATATAGATAGATTTCTATTTTTTTGTGTGTGTGGCAGACCTTAGCGTGGGAACAGAAATAATTGGTTAGTACAGGCGAAACAAGGGTGCGGGTCCCGCTGTGGGTTAAACCACAGAGCCTAGGGCTTGCCGATCAGAAGGTCGGCGTTTCGAATCCCCACGACAGGTTGAGCTCCTGTTGTTCGGTCCCAGCTCCTGCCCACCTAGCAGTTCAAAAGCACGTCAAAGTGCAAGTAGATAAATAGGTACCACTCCGGCGGGAAGGTAAACGGCATTTCTGTGTGCTGCTCTGGTTCACCAGAAGTGGCTTTGTCATGCTGGCCACATGACCTGGAAGCTGTATGCCGACTCCCTTGGCCAATAACACGAGATGAGTGCCGCAACCCCAGAGTCGGTCACGACTGGACCTAATGGTCAGGGGCCCCTTTACCTTTACCTTTACAGATGAAACAGTGGTATTGGCTAGAATTTGAGGCGGGCTTAAGCATATTACCAGATGCTGTGGGGTGATAGTCAAGGATATACCATATTCACTTGAGTCTAATGTGCCATCGAAACTAACGTGCACCTCATTTTTCAGAACCTTGAAACCAAAAAAGTATTTGCCGGCGAATGTAAACGTGCCATCAAATATAATACGCACCTTAATTTTCGCAACGTTATTTGGCCAAAAAAGGTGGTGTCACAGTGGCCGGAGTGGACTACTTCAGAGTAACGACGCTACGCAGCTCTGCATTTTATTCTTTTATTGGTGCTGCGTATTTACAGTGCTCAAGTCATTGCTATTTACACGGAGCGATGTTGTCAGTCGGTTTCAGAACCTCCTAATGGCTTTTGGCGCGTCTTTCTCCAACACAAAAGCTTTGGCAGACCCATCCTCTTGCCCCTCCTCTTCCTGCGTAATTCTGGAGTTGGAGGGATGGGTCTTCCCCCCTTGCTTGCCCCTTCCTGTCCCACCTGGGACCCTGGCTCCTCTACCTTGCCTGAGCCTCGGACACGACTTCCTGCTTCCCCACTGGAATCGGAACTCTCCCTGCTTTCCCCTTTGCTCGGGGACGGGCTTGAACTCAGGAGGGGAGGGACTTCGCGATATCCCCTGTCCCTCACATCCACCCCCCTCCCAAGCTCTCCTTCACCCCTCCCCAGGCCCCCCCCATGTGTCGGTGACGACTGGAAGCCTAAGAACTCAGTGCTCTCCGAGCCCGTTGGTGTGAATACCTCCCCCCAGTCCTGCGAGCCCCCCCCTTCCGCCTGGGCGGACGGGAATCCCAAAAAGTCCGTGGCGTCAGAGCTGGTGGGGGTAAAAACGTTCTGCCAATCTGCTCCTTCCTCTGACTGGGTGGATCTCGGTGACACCCATACCTCATCCTCTGGTTCCTCAAACTCCGCTTCCCAGCGCCATGGTGAGCTGCTCTCCCGTGCCTCCTCCTCCTCCCCCTCCCTTTCCATGTGCCAGGGCTTGGGTCTGTGGGGAAAGAGGGCGTGAAATTCTTCCACCAAGAATTCCTCCTGTATCTGAGTGGCTGGGACCCATTCATTCTGGGACGGTGGAGCATCCTCCCATGCCATGAGGTACTCCAGTCCCCCCACCCCCCACCTTGAATCCAGGATGGCCGTGGCCTCATTGAGTTGCTCCCTGCCTTCCCTCTCCCCCCCTCCCTCGGGGGTTTGTTCGCTGTCTCGGAGCCTGCTGCTTTCCCTGTACGGCGACAGCAGCGATCTATGAAACACTGGATGCACCCTCATGTCCTCTGGCAGTGCCAGCCTGTATGCCACCGGGTTTACCTGTTGCGTGACCGTGAAGGGGCCCAGCCTTTTGGGTGCCAGCTTTTTGCACCTCCCTCTGGTGGGAAGGCCCTCCGAGGACAACCACACCTTGTCCCCCACCCTGATGACCTCCCCTTGTCGCCTGTGGCGATCTGCCCCCTTTTTGTACGCTTCCTTGGCCCTCTCCAAGTGTTCTCTGAGCTGCTGGTGCACCGTCTCCAGTTCCTCTGCCCAATCCTCAGCCTGTGGGCCCTCCTCCTCCTCCTCCTCCCTCTCCCTCTCTGGGAAAGATCTGAGGTCGCGCCCGTAATTGGCCTTAAAGGGCGACACCCCTGTGGAGACGTGCACTGCATTGTTGTAGGCAAATTCTGCTAGTGGCAAGCGATCCACCCAGTCCGTTTGCCGCTGGCTGACGTAGCATCTCAGGTACTGCTGCAGAATGGCGTTGACCCTCTCCGCTTGTCCGTTGGTCTGCGGGTGTCTAGCCGTCGACAAGCTGACCTCCACCTGCAGGAGGTTCATGAGCCGCCGCCAGAACCTGGAAACAAATTGGCGGCCACGATCCGAAATAACCCTTAAAGGTAATCCATGCAGTCTGAAAATGTGATCAACAAACAGTTTGGCTGTCTCTTCTGCCGAGACTGCCCTGGCACACGGTATAAAGTGACACATTTTGGACATAAGGTCCACCACCACCAACACTGCAGTCTTACCCCTGGACGAAGGCAGATCTGTGATGAAGTCCATGGACACCACTTCCCACGGCCTGTGTGGTGTGGCTAAGGGCTCCAGCAACCCTGGTGGCGCTGCTCTGACCACCTTCGCCCGCTGGCAGGTGGTACAGCCCCTTACATAGTCTCGAACATCTTCCCGCACCCCTGGCCACCAGAAGTGTCTCATGACTAGGTGAGCGGTTTTGTCCCTTCCAAAATGCCCCGCTGTAGGGTTGTCGTGCATCTGCTTGAGGACCGTACGTCGAAGCTGGGTGGTGGGTAGGTACAGCGCACCCTTGTAGAAAAGCAGCCCTCTGCGTTCTGCAAAGTCTTTTGCCTGCTCCCTCCCCCCTCTCAGTTCTCTGAAGATGCGGTTGGCAAATTCATCCGCTGCCGTCAGTGCTGTGAGTTCTGCCTCGCTCACCACAGCTGCTCCGCAGGACCATGCCGACGGGGGGAAAATGTGCCTTGGGGCTGGTGGCGCCTCCTCCTCCATGTACTCTGGCTTGCGGGAGAGGGCATCCGCCCTGACATTCTGCTCCCCCGGGATGTAGTGGATGGAGAAGTTGAAGTTCGAGAAGAACTCTGCCCACCGTATCTGCCGCTGGTTGAGCACCCTGGCAGTTCTCCAGAACTCCAGGTTCTTGTGGTCTGTGCACACCTGGATGGGGTGCTTCGCGCCCACCAGGAAGTGTCGCCAGTGCTGGAACGCAGCGTAGATCGCAAGAAGTTCCCTATCAAACACTGTGTAGTTGCGTTCAGGCTGTGTCAGCTTCCTGGAGAAGAAGGCACAGGGTCTCCACTCCCTGTTGGCGTCCAGTTGCAACAAAATTGCGCCCACAGCTTTTTCAGAAGCATCTGTCTCAATGCGTAGGGGCGCGTCCTGCACCACATGGAACAGGTTTTGGTCTGAGGCGAACACTCTCTTGAGGCTTTCGAACGCTGCTTGCGCCTCTGGTGTCCACTTGAACTTCTGCTTGCCTCTCAGGCAGTCCGTGATGGGAGCCGTAACGCGAGAGAAGTTCTTGATGAACTTCCTGTAGAAGTTAGCGAAGCCTAGTAGGCGTTGGGCATCTTTGCGCGTCCTGGGGCTGTGCCAGTCCAGGATGGCCTGCACCTTGTCCTTGTCCATCGCCAGCCCCTTGTCTGACAGCTTGTAGCCCAGGAAGTCCACCTCTTTGGTGTGAAACTTGCACTTCTCCAGCTTCACATACAGGTGGTTCTCCTTCAGGCGTTGCAACACCTCTCTGACATCTTTCACATGCTGCACTGGGTCATTCGAGTAGATAAGGATGTCATCTAGGAAGACCAAGCATTTCCTGAAGAGGAGGGACCCCAGGACGTGGTGCATGAAGGCCTGGAAGCATGCTGAGCCCCCTTGCAAACCGAAGGGCATCACCAGATATTCAAAAGAGCCCAGAGGCGTGAACATCGTGGTTTTCCATTCATCTCCTTCCCGGATCCTGATCAAGTTGTACGCCCCCCTTAGGTCCAGCTTGGTGAAAATCTTGCCCCTGCGTGCCGCTGTCAGGAGATCATCCACTCTGGGCATGGGGAAAGCCACGGGCTCTGTCACCGAATTCAGCCGTCTAAAGTCCACCACAAGACGGCGCTGTTGCGTGTCTTTCTTGTCCACCCAGAAGACCGGGCTGCCCCCTGCTGCCTTGCTTTCCCTTATGAACCCCCGCTTGAGGTTCTTGTCGATGAAAGCGCGCAGATCCTCCAGCTCCTGGTCTGACATGGCGTACAGCTTGGCTGGGGGTATCGTCGCCCCTGGCACCAGGTTGATCTGGCAGTCAAAAGGCCTGTGCGGGGGTAGGTGGTCGGACTCCGCTTCGCTGAAGACCTCCTGCAGGTCCCAGTACTGCTTGGGTATTGCCTCACCCCCTTTGATATGCATGGTGGCCACCGTGGCTATCGGAGGCCCCTCCCCTGGTTGGTGCTGCATGCAATGTTCCAGACAAAAGTCTGACCCAAACGTGATGCACCTCTGGTGCCAACTGATGGAGGGGTCGTGGCGCGCCAGCCAGCTCATGCCCAAGACGATGGGGGGGTCTGAGATGGTGGTGACGTTGAATGCCAGTGTCTCTGAGTGCCTTCCCACCGTCATTCTCATGGGGGGGGTTTGATGTGTGATGGCCCCGCCCAGCAGCTCCCTGCCGTCAATGGTTGCTACGTGCAGAGGAAAATCCAACTGCAAAAGCTGGATTTGGTGCTCTTCTGCAAAGCTTCTCGAGAAGAAGTTGGCGGACGCCCCACTGTCAATTAAGGCGAGGACCGTCAGGGGATAGCCATTTGGGAGCGTTAGCGTGACTTCTAGAACCACTCCTGCTCTGGGAGGGGTGGGCTGGCTCTGCACCTCTCTGTGCGGGTGGGCGGGCTGGGGCTGTTGTCTGCTGACTGTGCCTGGCTGCTGCCCCTTGTCTCCTGCAGCCAGGCTTTCCCGTTTCCCTGCTGTGGTGCTGCGTCAGTGGGGGAGGGCACCACCGTTCCCGCCTTTCCTTGCCACTCCCTGCGATGTGGGCAGTCTCTGACGAGATGCTGGGGTGAGTTGCAGAGAAAGCAATTCCCGCCCCTTCCCTCCTTGCGTCTTGGCGCCGCTGGGGTTTGAAAAGCCCGCGCGCGCGCGCTATCAATCTGCATGGGCTCCTGGTCCTGGCTGGCTCCAGGCGTGGCCTGAAAGGGTTGTTGAGGGAGTGGCTTCTCCTGCGACCGTGGGAACCAAGCCCGCTTTGCACGCGTCGCTTGCTTGTCGTTCCACCGGGATTCCTGCCTCACCCCCACCGCCAGAGCTGCTTTGCTCAGCTGATCCATAGTACTGGGCTTTGGACCTCTCGAGAGTTCATCCTTCACCTCCTCGCTCAAACCCAAGTAAAACGCAGCTTGCATGGGAGGCGAATCCAAAACCCACCCCAGTCTGTGCACCAGCATGGTGAATTTCGCCCAATATGCGCGAACTGTCATATTTCCTTGGCGTAAATTATGCAGTTCCTCCTTAGTCTGGTCCAAATGACTATCGGACGAATACATCGTCCTCAAACCTTCTAGAAATTGTTGGACATTTTTCATGCAAGGATTCTTGGTTGCGATTAATGGTCTTAGCCACTCCCTGGCTGCTCCGGTGAGATGTTCCACAATAAACGCTACTCTGTGCTCATCATCGGGGAACTCATTCTGGTGCAGCTCAAGAGCATACACGATCTCAGTCTCAAAGCCCTGAAACTCCTTCGGGTCTCCATTGAACTTGCTTACAAGGGTCCCTGCTCTCCTTCCTGGCAGCACTTGGACTTGGGGAGCCCCTCCCGCCTTGTTTTTCTCTGCATCCAGCTTGTTTTGGAGGTCTACCGCCACCGCCCTTAAATGCTGCTCTTTTTCCTGGAGCTCTCTCACCTGTTCCGCAAGTTGTAGCCGGTCGTCCTGGACCTTCTTAGTCTCCTCTTTAGCTGCCTTCAATTCTCCCTGCGCCTGCAGCGACAGCTGTTGCAGTTCTAGCTGGGCTTGCTCAGCGACCTGCCGCCACTTCTCCGCCTCGGACACGCTCATCCCGGCAACTCCGAAGTAGCCCAAAAATGATTAGGAGGTTGCTGTCACAGTGGCCGGAGTGGACTACTTCAGAGTAACGACGCTACGCAGCTCTGCATTTTATTCTTTTATTGGTGCTGCGTATTTACAGTGCTCAAGTCATTGCTATTTACACGGAGCGATGTTGTCAGTCGGTTTCAGAACCTCCTAATGGCTTTTGGCGCGTCTTTCTCCAACACAAAAGCTTTGGCAGACCCATCCTCTTGCCCCTCCTCTTCCTGCGTAATTCTGGAGTTGGAGGGATGGGTCTTCCCCCCTTGCTTGCCCCTTCCTGTCCCACCTGGGACCCTGGCTCCTCTACCTTGCCTGAGCCTCGGACACGACTTCCTGCTTCCCCACTGGAATCGGAACTCTCCCTGCTTTCCCCTTTGCTCGGGGACGGGCTTGAACTCAGGAGGGGAGGGACTTCGCGATATCCCCTGTCCCTCACAGGTGGTATTAGATTCGAGTAAATATGGTAGCACCCTCTAAAGACAAACTTCTTTTTTGCCTTGAAAGTGTTGGCTGATTGCTTATTATCCTCTTTTAAGGGGGCACCACAACTGCCCCTTTCTACCCTGCATCTTGATTTGTCATCCTATATAGATGCTGACTCCCATACGCTGAGCAACTAAATTCCTGTTGCCATTTCACAATAGCCCTAGGTAGTAACACTGAGTTATTTATTGCCTGAAAAAACAAGCAAATCCTTTCTCCACTTTTTTCTTTCTCTCTCTCAGAACTCCTCTGTAACTTTTCAGTGTGGCTCTCAATTTAAGACTGAATTTGGCCTGTTTGAGATGTGTCTCTTTTTTGCCTCCATTTGTTGTAATATGGAGTCTAAAAGAGGCTGTAAGTTCTTTTCTTTTTCAACCGCCCATCCGGCATGCCCAAATGATAGACAAATACACCCAGAAGTGCTTGTACAGGGCACCTCTAAAGTTTGATGTTTTAAACCAAAGAAAGTCTATAACCTTTTGATTTTCTTTGAGAATTATATACAATTTGCTGGCTTGGTCACCCCTTCTGATGGGATGAAACCTGCCAAATTTCTGAACGGCAGCTGCAGTGCAAGAAGAATCAGAAGGAAGCCGGGGGGGGGCACCAGAAATCCCCAGGTAATACTGGGATAGGGTTAAAATTGTCTCCCAGCAGTGACCCTTTAGCCCCAAGGGTCATTGGTGGAGAATTGGAGTTACAAGGGAGACCTCTGCATTAATTTACATATGGGAAGATATAATCCCTCTCTCAAAGTAATGTGATTGGAGTTCTCTGGGGAAATAATTCACTGTGATTAAAAAGCTAGAACTCTCCATTTAAATGAAAGATTTCCCTCTGACACCCCCCCCCCAAAAAAATAAAAATAAAAAATCTTGGTTTCACTTCTCCAAAATGTGTTTTTTGAACATCCAAGACCACAGAGCTACTCAGAAGCTTAGGAGTCCCTGCTCTGACTAATGACATCTTGTAGTGCCGTTCAACTTGGAAACATGAGAGAACCTTCCCTGGCTCACCCCAATCTATCTCGTAATTTTGGGCACACACAGAACCAATGCGCTTCCTAACGTGAACACTTGAAAGTGGGAAGAACTGGGAAGAGAAGTTTCTATCTGAGAAGAGTAGGGAGCTGTGGCAATGATTTACTAGCTCTTACCCATGAGACCAAGTTTGTTTCTGCTGCTGCTGTTTAGGCTGAGCATGTGACAATGGCATAGACACTTGTTGATGGTGGTGGGGCTAGGCAAGCATTGTGCAAGACCTCCAGGTGATTCTGCCTCTGCTGACTGACGCAGGAGGACAGCAGAAACAGCGTGGGAACTTCAGAAACTTTATTTTCACTGATCCTAGGAAATAATATATAGTATAAGAGTTACCATTAAAACAACTTTCAGAACCAACGTTTACTCAAACTATCAGGCTTGTTGCCTGGTCAGTTCATTTTCTTCCCCGCATGGTTGCTCCTTTCCCAGTTAATGTGTTAATGCGCAAAATCATAAGGAAATGTGGCAGCTTGGACTGGGTGCCAGAGGAAATTGAGAGTAGCACTGAAAGGTATGGAGCAAATGGCAACAGGAAGGAATGACACATGGGCTCAGCTGGCCAACTGGAGAGGTGTTATATTTGTCATCTCTTACATTTTCGCCTTTTGTACCTGCCATAAACCACCCATTAGGGTTTAGACCAGCCATGGCCAAACTTTGCCCTCCAGCTGTTTTGGGACTACAATTCCCATCATCCCTGGCCACTGGTCCTGTTAGTTAGGGATGATGGGCGTTGTAGTCCCAAAACAGCTGCAGGGCCAAGTTTGGCCATGCCTGGTTTAGATGAAAAACTTAATTTGTGTCATCTGCTGCAGCTCTATCCACACTGCCCGGAGTTGTCAAGTCACGCAGTATGGGTGGATCACACACTCTCCTGGTTTATTTAAAGTAGGTTTTGTTAACCTGGTTCCCCTCTGCATGTTTTAGGAGTTGTAACCCAGAACATACAGGGGGCATCAGATTCACCAAGCTTGGTATAGAACATTTCAGTCCTCTTTTTAACAATCAAGAGTGAACACAGGAAGCTTAGTATTGTCCATACTGACTGGCTTTCTAGGATTTCGGCCAGCATCCTACCTAGGAGATTGAACCTGGGACTTTTTGCATGCAAATCTTAAGCTCCACCATCACGACAGGGCCCTTCCCGCTCAGATATGCTTGCAAAAAAATTGATTGTAATTAATATTTTGTATGCTGATTTTCCAGCAACAAAGTTCACCTTAAAGCGACCCACAGTGATAGCAAAGCATTGGAAAACAACACAAATTACACTTCCAACAATTTGAGCATACAATTACAGTTTTAAAAAAAAAACCAAGCCCCATAGTAAAGTAAAACCAAAAAACTCATTTAACAATTAATGCAGTTCAATACAAACCCATAATAAGTCAAAATACTTTTAAAACAAATAAGAAGGCGTGGCAGTAGCAGGGCAGCAGCCTAAGAAACATTTTGAAAGTTGCCTCCTCTGGTATCAACCTGCTCACGGTCATTGCTTAGTTTCTGAGACTTTCCTTATAGTCCCTTTGCCAAACAAAGTGCCGAGAGAAGGGACGAAAGAGAAGAGAGCCTTTGCAGTAGAATAACCTTGCAGGACAGATTCACCAAGCCTGCTTTAAGCTTGCTCTTAAGAACCTGTTTTATTCTGTTGGACATTTTTTTCCAATGAATTGTTTGATATGTTTTTTAGCCTGCTGCTGTTACTGTGTTTTTTTAAATCATGGTGATTTAAAGTGCTAATTGGTTTCTTAAATGTGCTCATTTTTTAAAAAGTTAAAATTTAACATATATATAATTATATTTACATATATATGTGTATAGCGACATATGTGTATATTACATACATACAGACATACACATACACACGTGTGTGTGTGTGTGTGTGTGTGTATGTGTGTATATATATATATATATATATATATATATATATATATATATATAAGCTGCCATGGGTTTAATTTTACCATGGAATAGTGGGATGTAAGTGGAGTAAAACAGAGCTAGCATCACACAAGTTAAAACTTACTCTTAAAATAAAATAGAACAACAGGAATGCTTCCAGGAATGGGTGTTTTCATTCATCAGCCCCTTTTTCTGCATGAAGTGATACCGCCTGGCAGCATGACAGCTAGGATGTCGTGACTCTAACTGACTGGAGATTTCTCAAGCTTCCCTTCCTATGGCATACCATATGATGAGGTGATTAAGGGTGGGTGGATAGAAAGGGAAATCTTCATGGTTGAGCAAATTCCTGGAAAATTGAGGGGGAAATCCAAGTAACCTTTGAGCAGTTGGAATTCCCCTGTTGGAAAATGAACCAAATGTCTTAAATCAGCGTTTCTCAACCACTGTTCCGCGGCACACTAGTGTGCCGCGACGTGCGGCGACGAGAAGGGCGATTTGCATTGTCACGTGCCTGGCGGCCGCCAATGGCCAGCACTAACCCGCCGGAAAGCAATATTTCTCCTCCTCTTTCCCAAAGCTCAGTGCAAACGAGCCTGGCGGCCGCCAATACACAGCACTTACCTGCCGGAAAGCAATATTTGGCAAGTGTTTCTTACAGTCATAATTATAATATAGGGCGGCACAGAGTTAAATTTGTTAACTTTTTTAATGATGGTGTGCCTCGTGATTTTTTTCACGGAACAAGTGTGCCGTGGCCCAAAAAAGGTTGAGAAACACTGTCTTAAATTCATAGCCCATACAAATTAATGGATAAAGCATAATTTTACCACCCTTCAAACATTACTTACAATCAAATTTCATAATGGCAATGCATTGTAGTTCATATCTGAAATGATCCAGTAGCTGATGAACTTTGCTAAGGAAGGAACTTCATTAGTTCTTTTTAGAGAACATTCCTCTCAGAATCTTCCTCAACAGTACTGATTCACGGTACTTTCTGTTCCTCAGACCATCCATTCTCCTTTATCGGGCTTTTGTTTTGTTTTGTTTTAAGAAGTCTTTGACCTGACACCAGCAATTCTAAAATAGGGCTGCCTTCTGTAACAGCACTTCCTCTATCACACCAAGGCTTCAGGCAGTGAGAGATGAATTGGCTAGTACTCCAGTGGTTCAAGGTAAACTAAATAGACATGTTAAACCACTGAGCCTTGGGCTTGCTGATCAGAAGGTCGGCGGTTCGAATCCCTGTGACGGGGTGAGCTCCCGTTGCTTGGTCCCAGCTCCTGCCAACCTAGCAGTTCGAAAGCACGTCAAAATGCAAGTAGATAAATAGGAACCGCTACAGCGGGAAGGTAAACGGCGTTTCCATGTGCTGCTCTGGTTTGCCAGAAGTGGCTTTGTCATGCTGGCCACATGACCTGGAAGCTATACGCTGGCTCCCTCGTCCAATAATGCGAGATGAGCGCGCAACCCCAGAGTCGGTCACGACTGGACCTAATGGTCAGGGGTCCCTTTACCTTTACCTTTAAGGAGTCTCAAAGCAGCTAACATCCTCTACTTGCTAAGCTTTCAGACATATTTGGCTTTACATTATGAAGAATGCCTTTACCATTGTGATTGCTCGAAAACATAAAAAATATAGCTGAAAATGTGTGTGATCTTTGGCACACAAAAAATGTGCATTAGTCCCAGGAAGGAGTTTTAATCGGAATGCAGGCAAAAGGTTTGCTCGCTCAGCCTGGATGAGATGTGGTGTTACGATATACAGTAAAATCACTGTATTTTTAGTTGAAAATAACTTGTGGCAAAAGACAGGGTACAGCTTCATGAATAAGAATGTTTGCTTGATATGTTATTGACAAAGAGCCTGTCAGGTACCTTGAAAAGTGATAGCACCCAAGATATGGATTTCACTTTGGAGTGACAGAGACTATTTCTGGACTTGTTTACCCAGCTTGTTTAGATCTCTGTTGGAATGTGAAGGGTTTTCTTCTTTCTTTCTTTTCACAAAGCACCCCTGACATAATTGCACACTTCCTCCTTTATTATACTTCCCTTCCGAGATCTGGCTCCAGCCAGTCTAGTTGGAACAATTACCTTCCACTCTAACCTGGACAGGTCTGCTGCTCTTTTAAGCTATGTAAACATCAATGGAGAGTTTCTTCTATATGCGGAATTAAACATACATTCAGGCTTCAGTATTTTAGATTCTCAAATGCCACAGACTTGATGATATTTATTTTTGCTTTCCAGTTTAATAATGAGACATTTATTCTGTTATGTGTTGCACATCTTATTGTCTGGTATCCTTGCTTAACCGCAGCAAGACAAATGAATTCAAAGAGAAGGCATGGGAAGAACTTCACCATTCATGACTTTCTGAACAAAGAGAAATTGTTCACACCCTTTCTTTTACATGGTGTTCTTCCAAAGTGGATCCTTTCACAGCATTTGGAGACTTACCAAGATTAGAGTAGTCAGATGAGAGAGGTGGGCATGGATAGAAAAACCAATGTGGTGTTTTGCTTGAGTATTGGAGACCCTGGTTCAAATCCCTATTCAACCATGAAGTTCACTGGGTGACCTTTGGCCAGACATTATACACACGCATCCTAACCTCTTTTACAGGGTGAGGATATAGTGCAGGGAACTATGTATGTCACCTTGAACCCATTGGAGGAAAGGCAAGATGTGGTTGAATGAAATTGAGTAGGAAGACTGAAGGAGACCGGGCACAGTCAGTAACCCCTTGGCCAATTATTCACTAATTCCTGATTCAGGATGTTGTCTACACAGTTCAAGAATATTGTCCAAAGTTTTAGAAGACCTGGGCAGTGTTTGGAGCCAGTGTAAAGGCCAGTCAGTGTGGAAGAGAAAAGTGGCCCATGTTGCCGTCTTCAAATTCCCTTCTCCTTAATTCACCTTCTCTTAATAGAAGGCAGCCTGGGCTGGCTCCATGTGCTTTGCCTGTAATTAACTCTTACCTTCCTTTGTAAGATTAGAAAAGATCTCCTCTGATTCACCCAAGCACAAAGCGAAGTATGTGTGTGCGTACTTATCTACACTGGAATAAACTGCACAAAAGCACCTGTGGGTTCATCAACACTGTCATATTTGTTGTGGGATAAGAATCCTGGGCATTGACATGAAGTTCTAAATTGAGTAGATTCATAGGGTTCTGTTCATACCATTTAGTTGCTTTTACCTACTTGTTTTAAGTTTACAAGCTGGCCTGGCTCATACATAATGCTAAAACTGTTGTTGTTGAGTTATAAACTTTGGTTAACTCAAACCATATCTTGGCATTATGTGTGAACTCCAGCCCATAGCTGCCAAGTTATCCCTTTTTAAAAGGGATTTTCCCTTATGCTGAATAGGCTTCCTCGCGAGAAAAGGGAAAACTTGGCAGCTATGCTCCAGCCTCTTAACTATGGTTAAGGAGCTGTCACAACCGAAAAGCTGTAGCCATGAGTGAGAGCAGCAAAAATCAAAATCAAACCACTCTCAAGGTTTGACTGCTCTTGTTGGTGCTTTTAACTATTTTGTGGTGTAATAAACCGAAGTTTAAGTGATCATCTGCCAGGTGCCTTGGCTTCAACTGTGGTTTATTAACTATGGGGAACGTTAATCATGGTTTAGTATTATACGCCAACATGCCACTGTGTACCTACAAAAATGCATTGGTATTGCTGTATTATAGCCTGGATTCGGGAACAGCCAGTAACTAAGGCAAAAACTAAATTTCTTTCAAGTAGGTTATATATAAATGGATTTTCACGAACTTGTCTGCTTTGGGGAGGAGCTAATTTGTCCATGACATGATTCCTTTGAGAGTAGACTTTATTTTTAAACCTTGTTGTGTACAGAAGTCCCTTATGCTAAGTTTTTCCTTTAACTCTGCTTTTCAGGTGGTTTTGGAGTGTACGTTGAAGAAGGACCTTATTTACAATAAGGTTACGCCAACTTTTCACCACTGGAAAATAGATGACAAAAAATTTGGCCTGACATTTCAGAGTCCTGCTGATGCAAGAGCATTTGATAGAGGCATTCGTAGGGCGGTAGAAGATCTTTCCCAAGGTATGAATCTCTGTTGCATAAGCATTTTTAAATATATAGTAATAATTTTAAAATAATTATAGTATTACCCACGGTGTAATACTATATGTGTTAATGTAACTGCACTGGTCGCCTTTTTGACTGGTTGTCTACAGGCAGATGTTTCTCTTTTCCCAGTCTGGGCGGCCCCATTAATATTCAAAATAAACATGAAGCATAACTATTGTGCATTTAGGTACAGTGTTAATGTACATTCATTAATGTTAAAAGACAAGCACCTGTTTTAGCCTTGAGCAGGAGAGCAACATGTAGCTCCTACAGAGCTGGTCTATGTGGCTGAGGGGTAATGAGCAATGGTTACAGCAGAGATAGAAAATGATGGTGCCGGTCAGCCATGGTAATAATCCCTGCTTACCCAGGGAAGGGGCAAATCACAAATTTTTGATTAATATTTTTAAAGGCATATACAAAGCTACCAAGGAGAGTCAACATCCTTTCATTGAAGGACCTTCACTACCTTTTATAGAGCATTGGCCACTTATTGGATTTCTCTTGTATAACGTTAACTAACCTTCTTCCTTGGCACTCTGTCAGCTTCTATGATGCTTTGCTGTGAGCTGCGATTTTGAATAGTTTCCAGAGGATTATTTACTTGCAATTGTGTTTAGTTCGCATTACGCCAAGTGAAGTGAGGCCTTCAGGTTTAGCAACCTTGTTCAGCAGCGTGTGTCTTTTGTTTTTGAGTCTGTATGTGTTTACCGTTTTGTATCATACTAGCTTCCTTGAATGTTGAAATATCAGAATGAAATGTGCTGTGCACATTCACGACACCATTCTGTATTTAAAGTTCAAACCCCAGCTTGATCCCACACCAGTTTTTATGTGGCTTAGGAAAGGCATTAAACGCACTGCAATGTAATGCCTCTCTTGAGCACTGAATTATCATAATGAAATTTGATATGTGTTGTTGACATAATTCTCTGTTTGCTTGAACTTGACATTGGTAGTGTACATGCCTTGCGTGCAGAAGGTCCCAGGTTCAAACCCTGTCATCTCCCATATAACAAAATTTCGGTGATGGGAAAGATTTCTGCCTGGATTCCCAAAGAGCCCCTGTCACTCAGAATCGCTGTCTCAGAAAAAAATGGAGAGTCCGGCTAGGGGAACATAGGAAGCTGCCTCATTCTAAGTCCTCAGCTCTCACATCTTCAAGAAACTTGAGATTTTTATGTTTGTCTTACTCTTCCATAGGTTGTCTGACATCACATGATGAAATTGAAGTACCTGTTGATGGCTTTCCAGTAAGTGCTTTAAACTTCCATTATGTTAATTGTATCGGAAGAGATGACAGGAGTTTTCCGTGCTGAAAGTGGTCTTACTTGTATCCATTAAAACTTTTTGAACTTTAAATCTGCGGAAGGATAACCACGTGAACCGTCTTGCCTTGTAACTATAGAGTTTAGGCTGGGTGACTTTTCTTCGTCATATTTAATTCTCAAAGATATAAGCTATTGCTTCGTTTGAGAGACATTGCTTTCTTTTTTTACTCTAGGTGTGTTAATGAAAGAGTGAGTGGATATAATTAAGGCGAAGGGGTGCTAAAGAGCCTGAAGCTTAATTTGAATTATGGCTGAGCTCTAGAAGAAAAATGTTCATTGCCAAAACTCCTACTTGTGAAGGTTGCAGTATTATAAAAAATGTCCTCAGATTGCATGCGGATTAAAGGGTTTAATGTCAGGCAGGCCTCATCAGGATTTAAACCTGTAACCCATTTTCAACATTGAGGTTCAGTCACACAACATGGGAAGCAACAAGAAGATCATTAGTACTTCAATGTTCTTCCCAAGGCTCCTGTAGACAAGTAATACACAGTGACTACAAAAAAACCATGGGTGAAAAGAGTTAGAGTTTATGGATTTCATTCACGTGACTGGAAACTATTGCTCTAGTTTGGATTATCAGACAGGCTTCACTTTAACAAAGGTAGTGAACTGAAAGCTTTTCAGCCATGGTCTTAGTGTGCGGTGATAGTCTATCGCTTTTAAAAGAGTTATATCTAAATAAGGATGATATTACCTTCTCATTGCAGTGTTGGAAAACCCAAACGTTGTGATGCGTTTTCGGTGTTTTTTTGTTTTGTTTTTTTAGTCAAAAGTTATTGCACACAAGTGGATCACTGTTTTGTAAGTGTGTGACTTAATTGCCATATATTAAGATGAGTTACAAGGCTGGAAATGGGAAAAATTGCCAGTCTTTGCTTTTAAAAGCATATCATTACTTGGCAAAACATGTGGGTCTTTCAGGCAGTATCTGTGTCATCCTTATAGGCAGCAGGCTGTATCATCAAGATTATCACACATTCTCATATCTCTTATCTGAGAATAAACTATACCGTCCTTTCAGCAATCAGACTTCATTTGTTTCATTTGTTTAACAACATTCACAAATGTTGATAAGCAAAGATGAAAAAAATACTGTATCTAAAGATTATACTAGGTTAATTTTTCAAGTGGAGGATTTTCATTTTTGGACAACAATGTGAATTGGATTTAGATTTTAATAAAGGAATTGACACAGAATAACCCAGGAAATTCCTATTTGAAACAATGGATTTGAATGCAGCTAGTTAGAAAACGAGTTACATGTAAATAAAGGAGGGTGTTGAAAGATAGAAAGGAGCATCTAATGGAGCTTATGGTCTTGGCGCTGGTTAATTCCATGAAAATGTCAACCTACAGACCCATATTTCATTTCCAGATAGGGTTATTATGTTGTATATCATTTTAAAGATAATTTCCCAGAGTTTTATTATCTGGCAGTAGGGAGCTCACTGGTGCACCCAATCACTCTCCTGAACCTCTGTTGTTGGGGGAGAGGAGTGATCCTACCCAGTGCTGAGTTTGGGCATGCAGTGAATTCCCTGCAGGGAGACCTGTGGCACATCCAAACGCAGCAGAATCACTCACTCTCCCTTCATATCAGCTGGTGCAAAGGGGAAGCAATTCTACTCATTTTCTGCAGTGCTTCAGAGTTCCCCTGATAATTAGCTGGCTGTTGAGTGCTTTGGCAGCTGCACAAAATGGCTTTGGGCAGGTCCCATCCTTCCAGTCAAGCCCCACCTTTACCTGTACAGCATCAGGTGTAGGGTGGGTGGCCATAGTTTGCCCAAAATAGCCTCATAGGCCAAATGCGTAAGCCTGGCAGGCCAAGACTGGTCCACAGACTGGAGGCGCCAATCCTAGATGTCAGGGGATTGTTGCGGCTACTCTCGAGTAAAGACGCTCCAGTCCGATCTGTCTTTTAAGGTTTTATTGTGCATATTATTTACAGTGCAGAGATAGCAGACCTCCTAGTCACTCGCAGAATCCGGCAATGGCGCCCTTCTGCTTCGGGGCCAGCATAATAGCTTGGGGACCCCAAAACGCCACCCCCTAAACCTGCGTTTGGGCGCATGCCTCAATTCTGGCGCCGGAAGCGGCTGCGCTCCCTCTTCCACCTGTTGGCTAGGGCAGTGCAGGGGCTCTGACACATCGCTGAGCCCTCCTTCCTCCACTAGTTGGCTGGGGCGGTGCAAGGACTCGGATGCCTCACTGAGCCCTCCCTCCATCCCGCTCCATTCCTCATTCCCCTCCGCCTGACCCGCTGCTACCGCCATAGCTGCCAAGTTATCCCTTTTTTTAAGGGATTTTCCCTTATGCTGAATAGGCTTCCTCGCGAGAAAAGGGAAAACTTGGCAGCTATGGCTACCGCTGCCACTGGGCGAAGTGCTGGTCAGGATGATGCCGGGGGGGGGGGGGAGGCTCCCTGTAGGGAGTCCCCCTGACACTAGAGATAGAACAAAATTGCCTCAGGAGGTGAAGGTCTCTTGCCTTCCCTCAGGGAGCAGGAAAAAACACCATTAAAGGTTGAAAATGGACACAAAATGTCAAGTTGTGGGTTTTTCTCTTACATAATTAAAAATAAATACCACAGACATGATGTCCATATGAGAAATGTGAATATTCTGGAAGAAAGTTTCAGAAAAACAGCAACTGAAATACTGGTGTCAGTTGGCAACTTCATTAATGTTGAGCTTGAGAATGAGAAATTGGAGGGGGGGGGAAGGTAGGCCCAGTGATGCAATATGATGATGATGATGATGATGATGATGATATATTATTGATACCCCGCCCATCTGGCTGGTCTCCCCCTGCCACTCTGGGCGGCTTCCAAGAGAATATTAAAATACAATAATCTATTAAACACGAAAAGCTTCCCTAAACAGGGCTGCCTTCAGATGTCTTCTAAAAGTCTGGTAGTTGTTTTTCTCTTTGACACCTGGTGAGAGGGCGTTTCACAGGGCGGGTGCCACTACCAAGAAGGCCCTCTGCCTGGTTCCCTGTCACTTGGCTTCTTGCAGCAAGGGAACCGCCAGAAGGCCCTCGACGCTGGACCTCAGTGTCTGGGCAGAACAACGGGGGTGGAGACACTCCTTCATAATGGATATGATATGAGATATCCATTAGTCTAAAAAATGGGGACTTTGGTGACTTGTCTTTCCTGCAAATGAGGATAAATGATGGGTTGAAAAGAAACAAATCATTAGGGTGTTGCCACAGCTAAATGTAAATCCCAGTGGGCATTACAGTTCCTACATGGGCTTGATGCTGACCTGTGAATACATACTGAAGTATCATCAGCCCAGGGCCTTGCTTAAGAGGCATTTATTTATGGGTGTCTATCACTGAATTGTTACATGTTACATTGGTCACTTGTCCTTTGCCTGAAAACCGTTTCCAATAAACATTACCATAATTTTTCACACTTGCCCATGAAGCATTAGCTTCTTATGTATTTTGCCTCAGATGAGATTCCCCGCCCCCTACTTTTAGAGAAAACAATTGCCCAGGTTACAGATAACAATTGCCCAGGTTACAGATAAATTCTTGAGATTGTTTTGTTAGTCACATTATTTTAAAACACAACAAAAACAGAGCATTTAAACTACCTGTGGCATACTTCTTTAATATTTTTGTAGGGAAGATCAAGCCAGTTAACTCACAAATAGTTTAGTGTTATTTGGGGTTCCAATAATATTAGCTAAAACAGAAAATACTCTGTAAAGAATCTTACAAATTTTATGTTGGTCACTATGGAATTACCCAGCTGGTTTTATTTAATAATTTATATGTAATGTGTTTGGGAAGGGAAGTAAGATTCCTGACATTAGCAGACAACCCTAATTTGGGAGGCATTATTAATACAGCAGTCACGAAATTAAAAGACGCCTGCTTCTTGGGAGAAAAGCAATGACAAACCTAGACAGCATCTTAAAAAGCAGAGACATCACCTTGCCGACAAAGGTCCGTATAGTTAAAGCTATGGTTTTCCCACTAGTGATGTATGGAAGTGAGAGCTGGACCATAAAGAAGGCTGATCGCCGAAGAATTGATGCTTTTGAATTATGGTGCTGGAGGAGACTCTTGAGAGTCCCATGGACTGCAAGAAGATCAAACCTATCCATTCTTAAGGAAATCAGCCCTGAGTGCTCCCTGGAAGGACAGATCGTGAAGCTGAGGCTCCAATACTTTGGCCACCTCATGAGAAGAGAAGAATCCTTGGAAAAGACCCTGATGTTGGGAAAGATTGAGGGCACTAGGAGAAGGGGACGACAGAGGACAAGATGGTTGGACAGTGTTCTCGAAGCTACGAACATGAGTTTGACCAAACTGCGGGAGGCAGTGCAAGACAGGAGTGCCTGGCGTGCTCTGGTCCATGGGGTCACGAAGAGTCGGACACGACTAAACGACTAAACAACAACAACAATTAATACAGAATGAGGATGAGGAAGTTCCACAGGAAGAACTGAGTGACCTCACAGTAATAGAAATGGAATGAAACTGAGTTCTGCCAAGTAGAAGGCTGTGAACTTGGAGTGATAAGAAACGTTTTTGTTTTCGTCCGGGGGCTCAGCAACAGGGGAAAGAGCTTGGGATCTTGGTTGATCACAAAATGACTGTTTCATTGATGTCATGTTGTTACAGTATTGCTAAGAAGATAGAATCAATGTTTGCATTGATTTTGGCAAGGAATTATTACTACATCTGTAGAATGCTCTGAAGGGAGCTCCTGCATTGCTCGAGAAAAATTAATTTAGATTGCAACAAATGCGGGGGGGGGGGGGAGCAACCAGTAGGATTCTGGGAAATGTGGACCTACGGTATGTGGAGAGCACAGAGCAAGAGAATGTTGCTTTGGCTTAGCTTTTAGAAGGGTGAGTTCATGTTATGCAGAATTTAAGAGGAACATCGTCCAGTGGGGAAAATAAAAATTAATGGTTACCGATTGTCTGCTCATTTAGACTGGAGCTTTCTAATGGATGAAAATCTGATTCTAGTGCAAGATTCAGAAACCATCTCCCTGGAAAATTTGAGAGTAAAAATCAATGCTTTTTTCCCAAGAATGCTGAGATTTCTGCAGAACATTTTATCATATTAAAAAAAAACACCAGGGGTTCTGTAATTTGTTAAAAGTATGTTAATGCCCAGGGCAAAGAAAATCCTATGTCTTGGATTCACAGCAAACACTTCTAAATATTTAGCTTAACTGAACTGATTAGGAATTTCCAACCAAAAGTAGCAGGATTAATCGGGAACTCTTAATCTCTTTATCCGATAATAAAGTCAAGGCAGTTTGGCAACGTTTTTTTTTTGTAAGAGAAATTATGTTCTGTAACTGCAAATTTTAATTTCCAATTACTACTTTTTCTAGTTCCAGTGTCTGAAGGATGTTCTGGGTTAGATGAGGGTAAACAAGCTGAAGCTGAATCAAGATAAAACAGATGTGCAGTGGGTAGTAGATTCCTTAAAAGAAAAGAAAAAAGGAGCGTATTGAAGCAGTGGCTGGAAGGGGGAAATGTTCTTTGCCTATATATGACATCAGGACTAAGAAAGGTGGCTGTTGTTAGCCCAAAGTGGCAAGGCAGGCCAACCTCAGAGGTCTGCCAGACCTAATTTAGGTCCACAAGCTGGAGATTCTCCACCACTGGTTTAAAGCTTTAAAGCTTTTCATCAGCACTTAGGATTGAGCCATTTGTGCACTGACAACTGTGTGCACTCATGAAGTTTCAGTGTGATCCAGGAGTGCCAACTTGGCCCTGGAACCTAAATTTGTGGGTCCCCGGCCCCTTTATGGGGAATTTTGTGGGTGTTCAGGCACCCAGGGGCCCCAGGGATTTGGCACCTGTGGTGTGATCTAATAAGATCATAGGTCCTAGCCAACAGCTGGAAGGCCCTGCAAACCAGCTACACTTAGCCATCACAATAGCCTAGTCTGGAAGTCACTAGTGCATGAACAACTGTGGGAAGGTAGCTGGAGTACCAACTGAAATTAATAAAATGTGCCTCTGGCCACCCAATTTTCCCAAGTTAGTGCAGAGTCCAGAGGCACATTCAAGCTTTCAGGCCACCCCACCGGGGAAAGCTAGTTTGGGTGCAGGCTCTCCTAAGATAACCATCTCCTAAACTGCTTAGGGCAAGTTAGGAACAGGATCAGGCCAGCAGGCCAGATCCTGAACTTTCCAACCATGATGCCAGGGTGGACTTTGTCATGTTGTCAGCAGTGAGTTTTTGTTCCATAGGCTTTGCTGGGTGATTGTGGGGAAAAGATTTGTCCGGTGTGTACTGTGTCCTTTGGGAAACAGTTTGTGTGTGAGTTGTTTAACATGTTTTTAGTTTTTATTTAAAAATTGTTTTACTGGCTAAAGTTAGTCAGTGACATTTCATAAGGGTGTTCCTGCCTACATACACGCTCAGCATGAACCTTTCTTGAGAGAAAGTTAAATGGTGTTGAATGGAATGCTGGGTAGAATGAGAATGAGTGTTGGGCAGAGAGGGTCAGTTGAAAAATGACAATGTGAGATATGAAGGTACAGACCAGGCCTCAGCCTTGAAGAGTTTAAAGTTCAGGTAAGCATAGGTGTGACAGGAAACAGACAGAAGAAATAAGAAATGAGTAAAAAAATAGTTTTGAGAGGTATGAAGGGAAAGGGAAATACAGCTGAAATGCACAGCAGTGGGATTTCTGACAGGCAGTTTTTGAAGGCACAGGGGAGCCTTCAGCTCTTATTATGTGTGGTTGATATTGTTTGCCAATTAACTACTTAACATAGAATGATAGCTTCAGTCGCATAGACTCCATTTGTCTATTCCAGTGAGCGGACAGATCTGGGAAGTCCACCACTTTGCCACCGGCAGCCAACCAGCATCAAGGTAGTGGTGATGCTGGAACTAACAAGATAGGATACCATATCCATTTTGCCCGGAATAACATGTCTGCTAAGGCTATGGTTGTAATCTGGCAATTTGGAGCTTGAGTGGAAACTTCTGTTAACGTGTTATCTTGTTAATTGAATTTAATGTCACAATCCCTGTCAAAACACGTTGGCCAGCCTTCATAAAATGGCTGACCATTCTACTGCACTGCAATATCCTAGGTTTGAAGAACAAGAGTTTGTGCTCTCAGGGTATTTTTCTGTATGCTAAAAAAAATGGGGAAGATGCTATATTCTGTGCTGTACTGAACAACATGTCACAAAGTACAGTACAGTACTAAAAAGCCACCTTTTTGTTATAGTATAGTGGTAATGTCTATTGACCAGACTATCTGCTGCAGATTGCCAAAGCCACTGAAGTTTTGCTCACAGGTTTTGTTTCTTTACAAAAAGAAAACTAATTGTTCATTTTGATTTTTGAAAAAAGATTTCAGAGTTTATGACAGCTCACCTGGCAGCCATAGGCAGCAAGGAATTGCATACACTACAGATAGGTGAATAGGCTTCTGTAGGATTAATCTGCCCTTCCTCCAGCAGCCCACTTAGTTTCTGTGCTCACTGCAGAGGAAAAGTCTTCCCTTTCTCCATTTGTTTTTCTTTTGCAGGTTGGTAACTGTCTGGTTTGTTAACTCTTACAAGTGGTGTGAACTTGTCTACTGCTGTAGTTTCTGCAATTAAATTTGGAGGCTTCATAGAGCAGACTATTGTCTATAGAAATTTATGACACAATAACCTAGCTAGGTAAACTCAAAAGCACTACAAAAATCTGTTAGTCGCATCAAATTTTCTGCGCTGATTTGCAGTTACCGTATAAGTAGTCTAATCCCCCATGAAGCTGAAGTGAGTGCTCTTATCACTGCTGTTCAATTTAGGAGGCAAATTTTGCATGAAGATTAGTATGTCTATGTTTGCAAGAAGATTGAATTGATCCACAGCTGCCATGAATTGAACTTTGCTTGCAGTACAAAAGGTTTTGAATTAACTTTATTAAGAGTAAACTGGGCACAAGATTGCTGCCTATATCCTTTTTTGCTTCTTCAAAATATACTCTTCCTGTTTTGCTTGTGTAGTTTGCATTCACTTGGGATCCTAAAAGAAGGGAAGTGTTGTGTCTGTAATTCAGCTATGCTTTTAGGATGTGCTTTATATGGGAAATGTTCTGTCTTAAATGACCGGAAAATATTCTGCAGATTCTAGGCCGCTGCTGAAGGTATTCAGGATGTAGGGCAGAAAATATGCAACTAATTGTAGGGAAACAGCTGTTGGGATTGAAAGTAATTGCTCTGTTCTGCAGAATCACTAAAGCAGAGGTTATTTTGAACTTGAGTCTTAATTCATAATTCAAATGGGATATGGGTGTTGCTTTTAAAAATACAGTCTTATGAAAGGGCTAATAAGCAAAAGGGTTAGAAACTATGTAGCCTTTTCTAAGAGGTAGGAGAGTATAGTCTCCTTTACTCTTTTGTCAGATCACTTGTTCAGGGATAGAGGATTGTTTTAACAAGCCTTGCAGAAGAGCGCCGCGTTCTCTTACCCAACCTTCATCCTGGGAAAAGTGAGGAGAGGAGTTTTGAAGAAGAGAGGATCTCAGTCTGGTTTTCATTTTCTCTACAGCTGTCATCTGGCTTTGAGTTCTGCTGGGCTTCTACAGCTGGAGAGTCGTTTTATTGCTTTTACCCAGCATCCTTTTGCTTGTGCACACAGAAATGTTTTAATAGTCTTGGAAAAAAGTCAGAGTATCTCTTAGCAACCATAGGACAGTAATTATTATACCAGCAGCTGGGAGCAAACCAGATTTCCGTTGTGCATTAAAAACTGGCGTAGGTTACTTCATAGATGATACTGGCTGGCCTATGCCAGTGCTGTGGTTGAAGGATATTGAATGTGGGCGGTGCGTAATTGCTTTGGCAGTAGAAAAGAAGTGGGGATTTGTGCATCTATGTCTGTGTTTTATGTGAGATAGAGACCATCAAACACTATATTTAATGTGGCACGTTTTTATACTGTAAAAATATTTTGCTGGTTTTATTTAGTCTTGTTTTCAATACAATAGTAGCCTGTGTTTGGGCCCCTTACTGTCAGAACCGTACTTCTTGATTTTATTTTGTTGCTGCTGCTGTTTTAAGTTTTAATAATTATCCCATGACAAAAACAACCTAGACTAATTGTGTCCCATCCAAAGAACTATTCTGAAATACTTCATCAAAATTGTTTGTTTGGAAACCACCATCTTTTTTATTAGGGACTGTGTAACTACTGGGAGTTATGACACTAAGAAATTGAGTGTAAAAGGATGGGTACTGAAAACATGACACAAACACTTAACTTTTGTATGAACTACAGAAAAGATGTCTACTGAAAATGTCAATAACATAAATAGAACCCAACACCAAATAAAGGTGTAGTTTGCAGTTTCCCACTGCACTGATATCGCCTCTGCTTACTTAGTGTTGAGAATTCAAATGCCTCCACAGGAGTATCTGAAGTCCAGAGGCTGTTATAGCTCAACTCCATGCTGCAGTGCTGTGACTTGCTTCAGCAGATCCTGGATTGTTAGTGGTTGTGTAGGGACCCAGGTGGCGCTGTGGTTAAACCACTGAGCCTAGGGCTTGCTGATCAGAAGGTCGGCGGTTCGAATCCCTGTGACGGGGTGAGCTCCCGTTGCTCGGTCCCAGCTCCTGCCAATCTAGCAGTTCGAAAGCACGTCAAAATGCAAGTAGATAAATAGGAACCGCTACAGCGGGAAGGTAAACGGCGTTTCCGTGTGCTGCTCTGGTTTGCCAGAAGCGGCTTTGTCATGCTGGCCACATGACCTGGAAGCTATACGTCGGCTCCCTCGGCCAATAATGCGAGATGAGCGCGCAACCCCAGAGTCGGTCATGACTGGACCTAATGGTCAGGGGTCCCTTTACCTTTACCTTTAGTACACTGGACTATAAGGTCTTTGGACCCCAAGAAGGCTTGGCGTTTGCTAATGCCCACAGTGCTTGTCAGAAAAGCTTTCCACAGCACCATCTGGTGTAGCAAGAGTTGCAGAAGAAGCTATTTCATGAGTGTGTATGTGTAAATTCTAAAGGAAGGCAAAATGACACAGTCTCATTTGGATTGATGAAATCTCAAACCTGTCTGCACATCACATTTCTTGTAAGCCTTATGGACGCTTGACCATGTCCCTCTGTTAATTGCAAGTAATTATTATTTTAAAAATGAACTCTTGGGTGAATATGAAAAAAATACTATATACCAGGGGTGTCCAACTTCCAAGAGACTGCTATCTACTCCCACTATAAATAAACTGGCAGTGATCTACCCATTGGATTGACCAGAGTTGTTGATCTTTTTTTAGGGGGAGACACCACAGATGTTGAGCTTTTTTGGGGGGAGGCTTCACCAGAAAGCAGAGTTGTTGAGCTTTTTGTGGGGGGGTTGGTGTTCAGTCGATCAATGGAGATCACAGGATTGACCAGGGGCAGCCCGCAGTCAACCGGTTGGACAGGCCTGCTATATCCCACTATGCACCCAGATTTCCATTAAACTCGGATAAAGTTTGACTATAAACTTGTTGGTCCATGCCTGAGACAACAAAGAAAATCTTCAGACCATTGTTTCGATAGTCTTTCTTATATTGGAAATCATGCATACATTAGGTTGCCAAATTCTGTACCATTAACCATTGGGACTTGAGTGCTACAGATAAACTTTGGTAGCAGATGCTCAGGCAGCTTGCATATGTGCTATTTATATTCATATTTGGAGTGTGTGCATCTTGCCAGGGTATGAGAATTTCCCCATCAGACATTACACTAGACATTAACAGCATATAGGGATTGGTTAAACGAGCCAATGTCATAAGCTATGGTTTGAAGTGGGCTTGTCCAGCAGCTAACTAAAGTTTAGCGAAACCTATTGTGACAGAAGTCCTTCTGGCCAGTTGGTGAGAGGACAGTCTCTAAGGCTTGTGAAGGCTCATCCATGTAGAGCTGAACCACAATGTAGTCTTTCATAAGAATGCAGTCTGTGTGTCTACTTTTGCTTCCTTCTTAAGTTTCCAAATTCTAAGTTTGAGGAGCCAATGAAATATGATAGATCTTAGAGCAATGATCTCTAAGGTGTTGGGCATTTTAAAGCTTGGAAAGTTATTTTTCTCCCAGCCACCCTTTTATGTCTATAGCAAGCATATTAACATGCTCTTCCACAATTGATTAGATTCCGCACGACTTCACAGTAGTTGGTTCAGCTCCTGATGAGCACTGTTTTCTACAATCTAGGAAGCTGTAAAAAATGAGTTGCTCATTGTATTATCTTAGAATTTACTACTTATAGTTTCCTTCAGCACTTAGGAATGACACTTAAAAGTGAATTGTGGAGAACATTGTCTTTTGTTGAGGTGGCTGAGCATCTTTGTCTATTAAACATAGTGCCCCTCTGCACAGTAACAATACCTCAACATGTCTCATTTTGTTGAAGGTGCAGAAAGGTGTAAGCATGTAAAGTACATTTGTCAGAAACATGCTCACAAAATGAGCATCTTCCCTGAGGAACAGATTTTGTGTGGTGTCTTGCACATTAAGGCAACCTGTGCCAATGTATTTTGGACTACATCTCCCATGAGTCCCAGTCAGCTGTCTTAAGACTGATACGAGCTGCAGGTTGGCAAATGCTGCATCAAGGCACAGCCATCATATACTCTGAAAGTGTATGGCATAAGAATATATATGCTGCCTGTTTGAAGTGTTAACTTCCATGGAAAGCCTTGCCCTAATTATGGTCTTGCAAATAAGTGTTCAGGTGATCACAGTTTCCCACCCCAATTTGGTGGCCTTCTATTACAGAAGTGAGAGTGAGTCACACACCCAACCCGGTTGGCTGCTCTATTTCAGGGATCTGCCGGAACCAGGGGCAATTGCTGTGGTTAGTTGGTGGTCAGGTGTTTGACAAATATCAAGTCTTCAGTGCCAATCACTGCTTGGAAAAGGAAATGGCATAGAATCCTCTCTGTAGTGATGTTTTCTAGATGTATAAATAACCAACTGGGAAATGGAGTTTGTGTGGTCCCATATCCATACCATGCAATCATGGAAATTGTAGGTCTGAAGGGCTGTTAGTGTTTTTCTTGTGCTTGGGTGTATTTGTGACTTGTACATTCAGTAAGCATTCCATAAGGGGGATACTAAAAGTATTTTTGACACTGCATAAATGCTACCTCCAGCATGTAATCTGTGACATTTGTTTACAATCGAATTTTTGTAAATGTTTAGTATGTGACTTGTTTTGATTTTAATTGAAGTCATATGCATTGTCATCCATCTGAATTGCTGGGGTGGCTCAAGCACAACAACAAAAATAACAATGAATTATAATTTATTATCATTCCCAGGCTATTCCAGAAAGCATACCTAGTTTGCTAATGAAAGATCATCTTTTCCAACATGAACCTGGAGTGAGCAATGACTCTTACAAAAGCTTAACTATAAGACCCTCAACCTTGGAAGATTTCAGCTCAAGAAGACCGTTTTTCCACAACCAATCCAACCAGGTAACAGCTCTGCAACTAGAAAAAACAGCCACCAGAAATTTGGCTAGTTATTTCATTGTCTAGGCTAGACCTGTAATGAGAGCCAAAGCTTTTCCACTATGTTAGAGAGCCGTGGCAAGCTTCCAGGTCACATACCCCCTTCTCTCCCCTCTTTCATGCACTAGACTTAAAAGTGGAAGCGACTACAGGAAGAAGTTAAAAGCATCTGCTTCCACTTTTGAACAAGCTATAGTTCTTTGAGTTTCGGTGTCATGGGAAGTTGCAGCTTGTTTAAAAGTAGAAGATGCTTCTGATATCTCTTTGGCTGTATTCACACGTGGGGTTTATTGTGTTAGTTTAACTGACTATAAGGCTAGTGCTTCTTTCTTTCTTTTCTAACTTTCCTTTCACACTACACAAGCCTGTTCCATCATATCTCAACCACTATACCACCATTTTGCAGTAAAGGCCATCCACACAGCAATAACTAGCAACAAACATCAACAGATGTCAGCATGCCGCCACCATTCTGCTACTCTGTGCTGAAATACTAGACTTGAAGTGGGCAAGGAATGCACTACATGCTGATATGCCGCCACACAGCTTGTCATGTGAGAGCCATAGCTGCCAAGTCTCCCGTATTCCCCGGGAAATCCCCGTTTTTCCAGCTGTTCCTAGCTGAAAAAACGGATTTTTTTTTTTTGTTTCTTCCCAGTTTATTCTGGCGCGGCAGCTATTTTGGAACTGGGCGGAGCATGCTCAGAAGCGACTTTTGATGCTGCTCTGCCCAGTTCCAAAATGGCTGCAGTGCGACTTCTGGCGCGGCGGCCATTTTGGAACTGGGCAAAGCAGCATCAAAAGTCACTTCTGAGCATGCTCCGCCCAGTTCCAAGTCTTCTACTTACGGCCCGGTCCCTTATTTCTCCGACAGCAACTTGGCAGGTATGGTGAGAGCCTGTGGCATGAACCTGTGAAAAAGGCAGGAAAATCACCACACAAAATCACGTGGTTTTCTGAGTTGGGGGGAGGGGGCTGTAAGAGGGTGGGTTTTATGCAGTCAAATAACATGGAAATGAGCGTTAAACTTGATTATATTCTCATACATATTTTCAGAAGTGGCTTTTATATTGTGTGAAAGCTCAGTTATGATGTGCAAAATAACTACCAGGGAAACATCCAGGGAAAGGGAACAAACTGTGGTGTGAATGCAGCCTTTCTCTGCTGAAAGGGGTGGTGGTGTATGTGTCTCATGCAACTGGAAACCATGACTTCCCATTTCTTCTGAATTGAGCAAATATGTGCAGTCGCAGCAACTTCCACCCTGTGCCTCTCCCTTCCCATCTGCATGCTTCCCTGTTTTCCCTCGCCTGTTGTGTACAATTCCTTCTGTCACGTAGGAATTTTTACTCACCCAGCCTTTCTCATTGACATATACTTGCTCAGTCCCATTTATTCTGCCTTCCTTTTCACTGCCACACAGCTTCTTAAAAGATGCTAAAGTCCCTACCAGGCTACTTGCCCTCATTCTTGGGCCTCCCAGCCACATAGTTTCCTTATTCCCCTTTACAGTTTCCATTGTTGCCGCCAGGCAAGCAGCTCGGTCTGTGTCACAGTCCCACCCACTTCCTGCTCTCGACCTTGGTTTCTTCCTCTCCTCCACCCAAACAATCCTTCACTTCACAAAGGTCGTCTTCAGTTTTCCACCTGAGCAGTAGAAATGCTTTTTTTATAAATAAAAAAATACAGCTGCTAGGGAAGACTTCCCAGCAAATAGACAAGTTTTTGTCAGTCAATGAATATTTTATGAGGTCTCAAAAAATCCATTTGCCAGAGAAAAAGGCTCCCAACATCTCCCTTTTACTCCAGGCTCACAGGAGGATAGAAAGAATATACATTTACGTAATTTCATTTGTCTGCTGGCTCTCCACAGCTCAAGCCATGCTCAAGGCAGCTTACAAGATAACAAAAATGCAATTTCCACATAAATCACAACCTCTAAAATAAAGATATAAAAAATTAACAGCTACAACCTGCCCACCCCAACAAAAAACCCCTGCTTTTGTAGCTGGAATCAGTCAGGGACCTGCCCTCAGGCGAGGTGGGAAAAGGCCTGCAAAAACTGGCCACACACACTGCTTCTGCCCTCAGCGAAGCCTGGAACAATACAAGACCTCCTGTCCCAAATTCTCAAGAAGAGAGGAGAGGTCAGTGATAGCCACAGACTGCGGTTGGCTAGTAAGCAAAATCAGGCCCTGGTTTTGTCGGTTTATTGTTATGATTTTAGAAGGAAAGAACAAAAATGTCTGCTGGCATTTAAATTCGAGAATTGCCTTTTTTATTGTCAAGCCTCTAAAACCCTTTGTGGTGAAAATAGAGCATTCCATGATAAATTTAATATCATCCTTTCCTAACCTTGCAGTTGATATTGTGCCTCTTTTACCCACGATTCTATATTGTGGCACCCAGGTATCCAGGGGTACCTCAGGCAAAGGCATAATATTTTCTCTCACCTGAGTATACATGGGTTAGGGAAATTTCCCATGTGCAGGTGTGCAAAGATCACATATGTCTACTTTGAATCTCTATACACCAACATCCCACACAATGATGGTTTACAAGCCATAAGGAACACCATTTCAGATAAAACCACAGCGGACTTTGCTACCAAACTCTGCCACTTTGTCCTTACCCACAACCACTTCAAATTTGGGGATGACCTGTTCCTCCAGATCAGCGGCACAGCCATGGGCACCCGCATGGCCCCACAGTATGCCAACATCTTCATGGCAGATTTAGAACATCGTTTCCTAGACTCCTACCCACTCAAACCTCTCTTGTACCTACGATACATTGACGATATTTTTATTATCTGGACACATGGACAACAGACCCTGGAAACCTTCCACCAGACATTCAATGACTTTCACCCCACCATCAACCTAACAATGAACCAATCCATGCAAGAAATACATTTTTTGGACACTACTATAAAAATACAGGATGGACGTATAGACACCACCTTATACAGAAAACCAACTGACCGACAAACATATCTACATGCTTCTAGCTACCATCCCAAACATACCAAACAATCCATCGTATACAGCCAGGCCCTACGTTACAACCGCATCTCTTCCAACTCTACAGACAGAGAATCTCACCTAAGAGATCTACAGCAAACCTTTTTAGAACTAAAATATCCACCTGATGAAGTTAAACAACAGATCAACAGAGCCAGACTGATACCTAGGGAGAACCTGCTGCAAGACAGACCCAAAAAAGAAAATAACAGAACACCACTAGTCATCACATACAGCTCCCAAGTTAAAACAGTACAACGCATCATCAGAGATCTACGGCCTCTCCTGGACAATGACAGCTCCCTTTCTCAAGCTCTGGGAGGAAGACCTTTCATTGCCTACAGACAGCCACCCAATCTTAAACAACTCCTCACCCACAATAATACAACCACCAGACTTAACATGGACACTGGTACCAGAGCCTGCAATAAACCCAGATGCCCACTTTGCTGCCACATACACCCGGACAACACCATTACTGGCCCCAACAACATCCAACATACCATCTCAGGACTATTTAATTGCTCATCCTCTAACATTGTGTATGCCATCAAATGCCCTTCAGCTCTCTATATTGGACAAACAGGCCAAACCCTACGCCAAAGGATAAATGGACATAAATCTGACATCAGGAACCATAAGACTGAAAAACCAGTAGGAGAACACTTCAATCTCCCAGGACATTCTATACAAGATCTCAAAGCAGCTGTTTTATTACAGAGAAATTTCAGGAACAGACTGGAAAGAGAAGTTGCTGAATTGGAAATCATTACCAAGCTTAAAACCATGGAACCACCTGGGATGAATAGAGACATCAGATTCTTATCTCATTATGCATGATCAAGCTTTCTTTAGCACCTCAGCCCTTGCTTCCCCCCCCCCAGGACTAATTGCAGCCATCAGCAGCCATTAACAGCCATCTACAGGTTTACCACTCCCATCAGCCCATCACCCATTCCCACCCACCCCCACCACCCTCTGTATATATATAGGGTCTGACACTTCTGTTTCTAGTGTATCTGAAGAAGTGTGCATGCACACGAAAGCTCATACCAAAATATAAACTTAGTTGGTCTTTAAGGTGCTACTGAAGGAATCTTTTTATTTTGATATGTCTACTTTGTAAGATTTACTATATTTGTGAATGTTACTACTTGCAGCTCTTCAAATGTACTCCAGCATTACAGTGTACACCACCACCCAAGTTTTTTTTGGGGGGGGAGGGGGTTGCCTACACCAGTGTACACCCATGTAGAAAAAGGGGGTTGTGCAAAGTAGCTTTTGTCTGACTTCAGCCTGATCTCTCCTTTACCTGACATCCTCCCCCCCAAAAAAAGGTTGCAGAGTTAAAGCCCAGAACAATCTATTACTGAAGCTTAGGCTTGCATTACTCTGTTTTATTTTAGAGTGATCTTCTACTTAGATTTCAAAGATTTCCCTATTTAGCTTGCTCTAGTTGTTTAGACAGTTTTAACCATTGGCAAGGGTGACCGATTACAATTTTTATTACTTTGAGCCAAGCCATTTTGAATCTCAAATATTCCAGCAGAGGTTTGCTCTGCCCTATAATGGAGTGTCTTGTTTTTGCCCTTGGCAGGGATGGGAAAGGATTGTTTGCTTTTTAATCTTTGCTCATAAACTAAAACTTTATAGCAAACTTATTTTCATTAATAGTGAAAGATGTTTCTGTCATCGCTGGCCGATCCTTTAGAAGGTTATGGAAAAGTTATTTCTGTCTTGGTTTTGTGGATTTCCATTGGTGCCAGCAAAGCGAGCAAGTTCTTTGGTACTGGCTACAAGTTCTCACCACAAGTGTTAATGTGTTTGTTAAGCAAGTACTTCAGTAATCAAGGACTGCTTCTTCAAAAAGCATTTTGAAATAATTCAGGCATGAGTTGCAAAGTGGCTTTTATTTCTACACCTGTAAGAAATCCTCCACCCGTTGCAATATGATTTAAAATTAACCACTTTTTGCAGACAGCCTGAAATCCTGGTCACACCTACCCAGAGTAAGTCCTATTAAACTCAATGGGGCTTACTTCTGAGTAGATGTGCACAGAATTGCACATGGGGGCTAGTTCCAAGAATTTCAGAAGTATGGCTCACTCAAGCTGCTAATTCTCTGCTTCTTTGTCATTTGGAGACTTTTTTTAGTCTCACCCATGTTTGAAAATGGTCTGCTTCACAATTACCTCAGTGTTGTGTTGCGTTCACAAATCCTACTTCACATCATTAAAGCAGAATTGTGAGTTGAATAATTTCAGCTTTTGAAATTCCTGCTCTTTGTTAGACACTGCCATACTGGCAGTGCTTCTTCAACTTTTTATCATGCAATGTTATTACTTGTCAACGCTTTCCCTCCCACCCCCAATTTGCACCCACCATCTTTTCTTCAGGGTTTTTATTTTTTATTTGCTTGACCTTTCCATCTCCTCATTCTTTTCATGTCTTAGGTGACCTATGATGGGCATTTAGGGGAGGGATGTTCAGGATTGTGGATACCTTTGTATAGCATTTAATTGTTAAGGTGCCTAATAAGCATTAAATATGAATAGATTTCATGAAGCTGCAATCCTGTGATTCCAAGGAGGGTGCCCCATGGATCGTAAGAATCATTTTACTGAACAGGAAGAGGAAAATGCACCCGCCACCACTTTTTGTCTTACCAATGCAAGCTCAGATGGGCTCTGGAAATGGCAGTTCATCCATTTTGGATTCTGCCCCCCCCCACACACACACAATTCTCTTTGTCAGAAACTCTTCAATTCAGTTTACAGAAAACAAGTAAGGATGAAACCTCCTGACAATAAAGTTCTCTGGTACATCAGCTTGTGCT